>NW_008354345.1:1240548-1268797 GCF_000622305.1 Nannospalax galili
TCTTCCAAGCCAAATGGTCCAGGCTTCGAAGACAAAAGAAAAATGAGGAAGAACCCAATAGAGGGATGCTTTTGGAAGCCCTTTTCAAGAAACTCCAATGGACTTTGCCAATGAACATTTGAAAATTGCCCTGTTCTGACTTTTTTCTAGCTCTCTGTCTAGAACTTGTAATGTTAATTACTCTTGCCTTTACTTCTCCTTCACATCTCCTATTCACCAGTCAAGGACTTTCTTTCCCTCCTACACATAAGAGCTATGCAATTTGGGAGTCTTTTAGATAGACCCACTGAAGGGGTAACCCCAATTGCCTCACCTTGCGTCCCTGTTCAGCATGGAAGAAGCCAGAGCAGTCTGAATCCCGATTCTTTATTGGCAATTTGGGTAACCTCTTAAGAGGATGGTGTGGTAGAATAGGAGGTAGGAATTGCAGGCAGTTAACGGTATAAGACCCCTAAAGAAAAGTAGCCAGTTTCTTGGCTAAAACTCAAAATGTCTTTGAGCCTCTTAGCAACATACTCCATTCCAAAGGCCAAAAATATCTAAAGTATTTGGGAGCTTTTATATAATCTTTAAAAGATTTTAGGGTCACCTCTTTGGAGGGGGGAAATGTTAGAGTAGCCAAAAGCCCCATAAAAAAATAATAAAAGAAGAAGAAAGAGTACATGAAGTTATCAGAAAAAAGTGATGGGGAGATATAGGAGGAGTTGGAGGGGAGGGAGTGGGCATGGATTTTATCAAAACACTTTTTATGCATGTATGAAATTCTCAATAAATTATTTTTTTTAATGGAGAGCAATGGAAAAAGACAAAAATAAAAATAAAATCAACACTCTCAAGGTCTGATGAAGAATCAAAATTTGTCTTGATTATCAAACAACTTTGTAAGTACTTGAGGCGAAAAAATGAGCTTAATTAAGCTTTTGCTCACTGAAAAACTGTCATGATGTGGGGCCTGGAAATGGCTCAGTCAGTAAAGCACTTGCTGTACAGGCACAAGGAATCAAGTTCAGATCCCCAGCACACATGTGAGAAGGCCAGGTTTGGTGGCAATTGTCTGTCATCCTAGTGCTCTGGAGAGGGAGACAGCCAGATCCCTGGGGCTTTCTGGTCAGGCAACCTAATCAATCATCGAATTCCAGGCCAGTAAGAGACCCTGACTCAAAAAACACAAGGTGGATGGTACCTGATGAGCAACAGCTGAGGCTGTTGTCTGGTGTCTACATGAACACGCCCATACACGAGCACGCACACACATGAAAATACACACACACACACACAATAAGTGAAAAAATAATTAAAAGAAGTTCATGATATGAAACAATAAAAAAGCGTGTGTGTGTGTGTGTGTGTGTGTGTGTGTGTGTGTGTTTGCAATCAGAGAGAAGGTAAAATGAGACAATCAGTTGGATATTTGACCAAAAACAAAAAACGCTGCCAGGTTTATCGCAATGTTAGTTTTCCATTCACCTCAACTACGTAACAAAGTTTTCTGACTAGAGTATTTTAATACAAACCACTTGAATAATAATCTAAACTGCTCTGGAATTACCAACAGTGCTTAGACACTGTGAAGGATTTTAGAAAAAGATCTTGGATTAAGAGATCACCAAGAGTACATTCAGAAAACATTCTGAGATATTCACAAAACTAGTCTGAGACTAGTTTTACTTTGCAGCAGGTGTCGGGTGAGTTCATAGAAAATGCTAGTGCAGTACACAAGGCAAAACTTCAACCCCAGACAGAAAAGGACATTTACCATGCCGAGTCCAGTTCCAACAGACCTCTCACAACCAGCGAGACAGGCTGACATGTAGGCCAAGCCGTTGTCTCCACACACAGGGTCCCAGGTTTTAGTTGAACAGCTGCAACCTGTGTTACATTCAGCAAGAATCTTGTTCTCCGCATATAAAGGCCGTTGAGTTCTGAAATTATTTAAGATGATGCTATGCGTACTGAAAACACCACTTACGGTTTTGTTTTATTGTCATCTCAGCCCCCGTCCCAACAACATTACATTTCTTCCTCTTCTCCCCCAAAACAGAAACACAAGTCTTTTAACCACCAATGAGTGAGCTCTGTACTTTATTTTTAGACACATAAGATACCTGCTTCTGTGATCAAATAACTATTTTCCAATTACTTACTTCAAAGAAATCTAGTTAACAAACAAGCATTAATGGGGCTGCAGAAATGGCTCAGCAGTTAAGAGCACTGGCTGCTCCTGCAGAAGACCCATTTTTGGCTCCCAGCATCCACATGGTGGCTAACAACCATCGGTAACTCCAGTCCCGGGGGAATCCAACGCCCTCTTCTGACCTCCATGGGCATGGCACAACATGGGTACACTTACATACATGCAGTCAATAACTCATACACAGAAAATAAAAATAGAGTAAAATACAATATTAAAAGAAAAACATTAAGTGTCTACCCTCTGAGGAAGACATTTTTCCAAGTGCCATTAAAAGCTTTAAAAATGAAGGTGAGCTTAACTCTGGTTAATCTACATGGTGGAAAATAATGAGAGGGCTAACAAAATCTGCATGCTCCATTTATAATATAGATTCTGCATTTATCTTTAAAAATAGAGTGGGCTGAGTAAATCAACACACATAGGCAATGCCCAGAACTTTCAGTGGGACTGAAGGAGCCTAGCGTGTGACTCTAGAGACTGAATTCAAATTCTGTCATTCAAACACAGTATGGAATTGGCATGCTCAGAGATGGAGATAGTCTGAAAGTTTCTATTTTGGCATTGTTGAGGCCTGTTTCTATTAAGCTACCTTTGTCTCTAAATCCTCTGGATTTCAATTTCTTCACCTATAAAATGGACATAATGATTCCTGTCATAAAAAGGAGTTTGCAGGACTCAATCGATAATATACATAATTATTTTATGATTTTATATTTGAAATATTCTAATCTTATAATTCTTAACAGTTTATAATTCTTAACAGGATCTCTCTCTCTCTCCCTCCCTTCCTCCCTCCCTCCCTCCCTCCCTCCGTGTGTGTGTGTGTGTGTGTGTGTGTGTGTGTGTGTGTGTGTACAGGAACACATACACTACAACATGCCTGTGAAGATCGGAGGACGATCTTAGGCATCTGTCCTCACCTTCCACTCTTTGAGAGTCTCTTACTCACTGAAGCGTGTGCCAGGTTAACTGGCCCGTGAA
Source organism: Nannospalax galili (assembly GCF_000622305.1). Lineage (NCBI taxonomy): Eukaryota > Metazoa > Chordata > Mammalia > Rodentia > Spalacidae > Nannospalax > Nannospalax galili. Next base: position 1,243,724 of record NW_008354345.1, read on the forward strand.
CTTCCGAGGATTTTCCTGGTTTTGCCTCTCAGCCCCCAGTCAGCTTTACATGAGCTCTGAGGAATCGAACTTAGGTTCTGCTTGTGCGGCAAGTACTTTACCCGCTGAGCCACCTCCCCAGTTCCTCTTAAAACAGGTTTTATTCATTTTAACCATTAGGTTGATTCTACAACTATGCCCCAAATTAAGTTTTAAAAGCTCCATGATACTATGAAAATCCTCTCTATAACCAAAGAATGCTCAAAAAATCTAAGACTATTGAATATTTCATAAAGAATTATACCAGTGATATATAAATGTATACATAACTGACTTATCATGTATTAGATTCAATTATGCTTAAATTTAAGCTTATTGTAAAAACATATAAAGGCTATGTAGCCTATATAATGTTTAATGTTATTTATTTATGGGAGCATAAAACATAGGGTAATATAGACTACATAAAAGCAACTCCTTTATTACACTTTAGAGTTGACTACATTATCTCAGTGACAACCACCCATATGCATAGGCAATCATTAAGTCCTAAGAAAATCAATCTCTCAAGGAAACATACCAGTAACTTGAAAGATTAGGATCCTCAACAGAAAACAACATACCCGTCATAAGAGGTAGTTAAGCCAGCAACTGGATAGTTATCACAGGTCATCAGAAAGCTTACGAAATACAAAAAGTATTCAGACAAGGCTAACCAACAGGCTATGTGGGCAGCTTGTTTAACATTAATCTTGAACTTCTTCATAATTAGACCACCAATTAGGTATCCGATGCATATTGGAGGTAAGTTATAAAGACCTATAGATGCAAGTCAAATATTACTTACAAAACTGCAAAATAACTGTGCAATCAACTTGTCTAATACATCTTAGGTAAGAAACCACTTAGGTCTAACACAGTGATCTAACCCCACTTACTCACATATTACACACAAGGAGATTTTCAAATGCCCCATAATGCTGAAGTATATTTTAAAAGACTATAATTATCATTTTAATTAATTGCAGTAGGTTATAAATCTCTTATAAGCAACATATATTTATATATTTTATATTTCAGGTATTTATTTCCACTCTGGATATTGAAAATCTGACTCAGCTTAAAGTATTTTAGAAGGCCACTCACTGCTGAGTTTGTGCTTATCAAGTGTAGTTACGTTTCACACCTTGCTACTATTGACTAGCATTCTCCCCACACATTCCCACCAAACCCCACCCTCCCCTGCATCAACCAAAACACAAAGGATAAAAGAAGAGAAGGGGAGAGACAGGCCTAGGTTCCATTCACACAGTGCCAGCATCTAGCTTGGGGGAGCTTGTTAATCTTCCCTTCTGGAGCCCCACACCATTGCATTTAATTTTACGCATCTGAGGTGGTGAGGTGGGGTCTGGAGGTGTGGACCTATCAGAGAACTCCAGGCGATGTGGATGCAGGCATAATGGAATAGTCATTTTTCAAGAGTGAAATGCACCCAGGCAAAACCCAAAGTGCGATAGGACTTCTGGGTTGGTGCAGTAACATGAAAAGCAACATCTGTGGCTGCTGCAGAGACCCTTCAAACCACCAGAGGGACTGAGCGACTAAACCAGAATGCAGAATACAAGAACGTATGGCTGAAAGTACAGTATGGGCACAGGATGCAGAACCCTAATGAGTTAATTCTGTGTTCCTCATTAACTGGCTGCCTGTGTGAAAACTGACTAATATGTACCTTCTCCAAGGATCCATAAAGACAACGACTTTCTATTCTGATTGAAGATAGAGCAGAAAGGAAATTTTGGGCCTCCTTCCATCCCTACCCAATTTCCCTGGAGAAGAGAAAGAAGTTTACCAAGAGACAAGAATATCCTAAAAGATGTCAATTTCAGACTCTCCTAATCCTGTTATCATAGTGTTCATTGTGTCATTGGAGGAGGGGAGAGTACACCTAAATAAATAATAAAACCGGGACTAGACAGATGGCTCAGCTGTTATGAGCACTGGCTGGTCTTCCAGAGGCCCAGGGTTTGGTTCCCAGCACCCACATGGTGGCTCACAACCATCTATAACTCCAGCTCCAGGTGATCCGATGCCCTCTCCTGGCTTCTGCAGGTGTTGGTACTCTTCCATACATGCGGGCAAAACACTCATACACTTGAGATAAAAAGAAATAATAAAACCACATACCTATAAGAAAGATTGCCTCTGAAGTTGATTTTCCATATTGCTGTTCTAAGTACTTAGGCATGAAGGAAAACATACTAATGAATGCATTGAACTGCAGGACACTAATAAGGACGAAAAGCACGTAAATTGAATTGCAAGACAGGCTCTTCATGAACGGTAAGAAATCTGAAATGAAAGAAAGACGAGAGCATCAAACTAACTTGGCCTTGTGCTTCGTGACTGGTATTCTGAAATTTTCTTGCAGATGATGTATTGTAACGCAAATGTACTTGATAAATCTTTGCCTCTTGGTGGCTAAAATTCTGTACCATTGTTTAGGTGACTTCTGGGAGTTAGTGATGCTGTTGGCTGAGTAAGAATGAGAACATAATTGTATCTTCAAGAAAAACTACAAGAAGTGGAAACAGCATCTGTGTCCACACCATTTCCTTTTAACGTTCTCTTTTTTCCTTCCAGTAATAACCTGTACTCACTAGAGACAGGGAAAATCGAGGATGCCTATTCTGTGCTCTAAAACCAGGAAGAAAATCACTTTGATGAAGTTTGCGTTCTGATATCAAAACTATCACTCCTTTGGCATTTACAGCAAAGATGCCTATAGGAGTGGATGGGATAACAATCAATGCTGGGAATTTTCCTGCTTTTTCAGAGCAAATTCAGGGACTCTGCCACAGTTTCACAGCAGGACCTGTCTCAGAAGAACCCGCTGATATTGTTTAAACATTCCAACATGTAGGTCCTCCAAGAAATGCTGATTCCTTTAGGAAGTACTAGGGAGCTTCCACGTGATTTACCCCAAACATTTCCTTGTTTAAAAAATGCTGAGAGTCAAATTTGTGGCCTCTCTCTAGTAACTGGATTGGGTGTCATTGAGGGTATTTTGACTCAAATTCTCAATAATAGACTCTTCCCTCTCCCTACTTCATGTTTTCTCTCTTGATTTCCTTATTTTATGCTATCTTTGATAAATTGCCTAAAAGTTATTTGAGAGTAAAATATGATGAAAAAAAATTTTTTAACGTTTTTTGGTTTTTTGAGACAGGGTTTCACTATGTAGCCCCAGCTGCCTGGAACTCACTATGTAGACCATCCCAGGATAGATCTCAGAGTGATCCACCTGCCTCTGCATCCCTGTGCTGAGATTAAATGCACGCACCACCATGCCTGGCTAAATATTTTAATTTAGGGAAAAAAACTAATGTGTTACTTCGGCAGTAGTTCTCTTTTAAATTATCACAGATTTTTAAATATAGGTAATTATATCATGTTTTCTTTTCCTGACATAACTTCAAGGATGTTCACAACTAAACTAAAATTTTGGTTATATAACTATACTCCTATAGTTAGTACATGTTTTTCCTACCCCTGTCTTTAGCTTGAATCTCTGGTTATTCGTGTTTTTAAGTTAGAGTAATATCTTCTGTAATACGGGCTTTTCAAAGCAAATGGGAATAAATGTGTTGCTTAATAAGTGTTCAGACTGACTTGAAAATATTTCTTTTTCTGTTTTCTTGAGACAGGGTCTCCCTAGTAGCCCCAAATGACCTAGAACTTGCTGTGTAGACCAGGTTGGCCTCCATCTCACAGAAATCCACCTGAGAAACCCCAGAGTACTGGGATTCAACATGTGTGCCACCACTCACTTTTTGACTTAACATTTTTTATAAAGTCTAACCTAAGGTAATTCAGGTTCCACATTTTATAATTTTTTTTTCAAGTGGTAACGAAGAAAGAATCAGACTAGCTAGACAGGATTGAGCAGCCACCATTAGTGACAAACTGATCTAACACAGCATAGCATGGGAAATGTTTGGCTAACTGCAGACCCATCTACATAAAATAGAGAATTTAAATTTTTCTTATTTGCCTTTAGTGATCCCACGCTTTTCCTTCTTGAACTTTTTTATTTGTTTCTCTTCTTTGTCATTTTTAATGGTGTCAGCATTATCCTCTAGTCCTTCTTTTGGAAGAGTTTTGGGCAAAAAGAAAAAAGGGACCCCAGTGAGGACATTCACTCCTGCACAGACCAAAAAGCCAAACCACCAGGCCCCAACCCAGCGGGTATCTGTGGGATTTATGGTCAGCTCATCTGTAAAGAAATAGAAATAATTTTATTAGCTTACATCATCCCTTCCTGTGTGAACTGTAGAAAAGTATTAAAACTCATAATACTTAGATTTCATCTAAATATAACATTTGTATATTATTCATACAGTTTTCATTACTGTTTTTGGTTTTTGAACCAGGGTGTTGCTACATGACCAAGCTGGGCCTTGAACTTGTAATCACCTGATCTCCAGTGCTTTGGTTATAAGCATCTATTGGACCAATTTAGACCTTTAGAAGAAATGTCTGAAGTTGTTCAGTTGGGCTAAGTTCAAGTTAGACAAAAATAAAAAACTGGAATGATGCCTCATAGCAGAGTAATTGTACATTATAATTAAAACTCTACATTTCAAAAAGCCAGAGGAAAAAATTGTGAAAGATTTCACCATAAAGAAATGATAAATATTCCAAGTCTGCAGAGATATGTCAGTGGTTAAGAGCACTTGCTGCTCTTGCAGAGGACTCAGGTCCAGTTCCCAGCACCCACATGACAGTTCACAATTGTCTGTAACTCCAGTTTCAGGAGATCCGACGCCTTCTTCTGACCTCTAGTGGTGCCACACACATTATGTGCATGCATACATGCAAGCAGACACTCATACACATAAAATAAAAACAATAAATCTTTTTAAAATGACAAATATTTAAGAAACTAGCTACATTTAGCCTGACATATAATGCATCAAAACACTACATAGTATCTCATTAATATGTGCACTTTTTATGTTTAACTTATTTTTAACCGATATGTAAACATATCGGTTAAAAATAAGTTAATTGTATCTAACAATATGTGACAGTGTGATATTTTCATGCAATAAATTAACATGATCATCTATCATGTGACGTCTTCATAAATTGGCACTAGCTAAATAACAGAAAGATCTGTTTCATTATCATAGTGACGGCCTCATTAAGAGGAAAACCTGGGTGATTAAATCTTTTGAAAAGAAACGTGTGGCTGAAATACGGCAGGACGAACAGTGGGTTTTGAGTCAGCAGGTGGTATTTGCCCATCTGTAAAGTGGCAATAATTTGCCTGGGTCTCAAATGAGGAAGCGACTCTGTGCTGACAGTCCCGTGATGGTTCACATACTCTAGAGACTGTATAAATAAAATATACTGAATTACCTGTGTTCACAGATCCAGTGTCTACGTAAATGTTTGCACAGAATGATCCCAACAAAAGTCCAACCAAAGGGCCAATAACGGCTCCCGTTTCTATAACTCCTAGAAGTGAATGAAACCATGAAAATGTATTACTACAGATCCATGTAAAGTGTTTGGTTCCACAGAGAAAGCCTTAAGATTACATTGTTTCTAACCTTAGATTATTTTGTTCTTTGCTGTAGTGGATTGAATCCAGGGCCTTGCATAGGCTAGGAAAGTGTTCTACCCCTGAGCTGCACATCCCAACTACCTATATATTTTATACATTCACATTAGAAAGAAATCAGGTTTGGTGTGCATGTTACATGTACATGCATTTCTATAAGGACTGAGAAAGAAGCTGCTATTGTTTCCATCTAGAACATTCTCCAGAAGCCCAGGTGGGGCTACAGGATGGTGGGATAACCCTGAAGATGTAAGGCATAATGACAGGTCTTCAGTTATCAGGGATGTGGGAGCACAGACCATCCCCTTTTCTCTCTTTTGATTCCCAGTCACAAGGTGGGTGGTTTTACTCTACCACATGCTTCCACCACAGACCCCCAAATCACCTGGCAAATCAACCATGGACCAAAATGTCCCAAACTGTGATCCAAAATAATCCTCTTTGTGAACTGATTATCTCGGTATTTGTTAACGTGATGGAAAGCTAACAGACGCTTCATCACTCAAAGCCACTTTCTTTGGGCCTCCAAATTCTTTTTTATGCTGAGTTACAGGCAAAGGCTCACTGCACTGTCACAGGCAGTCTCAGCAGGGACCAAGCTTCTGGCAAAGCCATGATGTAAGCAAGGTTCTTTTGATGCTTCCAGAGTCATATTTTTGAAGAATCTCTGTGATGGGTCACTTTACTTGTCACCTTGACTCAACCTTGAATTACCTGGGAAGAAAATCTTAATGAGGGACTGTCTCCATTGGGTTGACTTGTGATCATGTCTGTGGGATATTAATTTAACTGATGTGGGAAGACCCAGCCTACTGTGGGTAGCACCATTTCCTGGGCAACGGGTCCTGAACTTTAGGAGAAATTGTGAGAAACACAAGAATCAAGCAGGTGAACATGCATGCACTCATTCTCTGTGCTCTTGACTGGGGATGTGACTGTGGAGTTTCTTCAAGGTCCTAACACTGATTTCTCTGCTACATGGTCAACTACATATGGAATTACACAAGAACATAAGCAAATTATTCATAATAAATTATGATAATTAAGGATATTAGGAGATAACAGAAATGAGTATTAAATTGACTCTCACCCAGATGATGCACAGATTTTTTAAAAGCAATTTCAAGAAATATAACCAGAAGAATTAATATAGGTATTTGTTAAGATGATGAACAGAGCCAGGCGTGGTGGCTCATACCTTTAATCCTACCACTTGGGAAGCAGAGGCAGGTGGATCTTTGTGAGTTCGAGGCCAGCCTGGTTTACAAAGAGTTCCAGGCCAGCTGGGGCTACAGGGAGACCTGGTCTCAAAAAGACCAAAAAAAAAAAAAGATGATAAACAGGTCTATCTAGGATGATGAGAAGGCTGTAAGGAAGGAAAGCTGCACAGTTAACTGAATAGACAGGCAGCATGCAGAGCCATGAGTCCTAAGTAACAGAGATCTGATCTGGTGAGTAAGAAGCCAGTGACTGTAGTGAACATGATAGAGAAGATACAATTAAAACAATGCTTGATGAGGTGTATCCTGCAAGAATGTTTATAGGAGAAAACACGACAGGGCCAGACAGACAGCCCAACGGGAAAGGGGGCTTTGCTGCCAAGCAGGAGGACCTGAGCTCAGTTCACAGGATCCACATGATGGAAGGAGAGAAATCCTGCAAGCTGTCCTCTGACCTCTACAGCAGTATCATGGCCTGTGCACGCACACACAAAAATAATAAATACATAATAAATTCAAAACAGGTATTTAAATATTACAGTCATAAAATTCCCAATAAAGAAGTTGTAATAACTTATAGAAGAGGGAATGAGAAAATAAAGAGCATAGAAAATTTTAAAAGAACATTTTGGGGAAATAACTGGTGAATCTCTTAATGGTTTTGATCAGAGGACCATAGGGGGTCTGCAGATTGGAGGTATCTCCAATAGTGGAAAGCAGGCTTGTGGGAGTGGCTTATCGGGTAGTAGATATAATTTCCCCATTCCACAAACTTATGACCAACAGTATCATGGCACTCTGCACATCTTTCTAAAAATCAGAGTCCAAATCGATAACTGATTTGTACCCTCCCAGAACTTTCCATCCTATAAAGGACTTAAGGCAGATTTCCAAACTTACCAATGTATAAAGGAGAGTTTTCTGATTTGGCAAAGTCTTCTATATATGAAATGCCCAAAGGCATGATGGGAGTTTCACCCACTCCACGTATAACATTTCCTACCAGTACGTAGATCCACATCAGTGATTTCATTTCTTTCACACAGTCTGCATTAAAACCAAAGGAGTTGCATTAGTGTTTTGACAGTCAAGTGTTGCTGAAAGCTAATTAAAATTTTCTGTAAGCATTTCACAAGTCAGATGCCCATGATACTTACTCTGAGACTTATATTAGTATGTAAGCTATGAATCAGTGGGTCACCCCACTGCATTTTTTGAGAGAATACTTAGAAATGATTGTGTAGTGGAGCCAGTTCCTACTTGACTAGGAGAGATGACCCTGCATGTATGTATGTATGTATGTATGTATGTATGTATGTATGTATGTATACATCTTCCAAAGACAGTGTTTAGCGACAATACATTTATAGTGTGGTGGAAGAATTCACACCATAGAAATTGGAAAACACTAAAAATCACCTACTGTGGAACTCAGCTCTCATAAGCACCACTCTGTTTCTACAAAACTTTGAGGAAGGAAAAAAATAAAGATACATTTCTCCTGATAATACATTCTATGTTTATACAATGTAAACACAAGTTTGACTAAATTATAAATTATCTACAGTTCTGATTACTTTATGGAAACTAAAGATGTTTAACTGGATACTAGATATTTTTCTGTAGATCCCATTATATTAAATACCCCATCCTTGGAGTAGCACATGGTTAGGAGAATAGTAAAGATAAGTAAGCCAAAGGGAATTGAAAGGCAAAAGAAATCTTTGAAGATTTATGTGTACCTCTTTGCCAGGTTTGTTTTAAGCTAAAATAGCTGCCAATCTGTAAGGAAACTATGGCATCATGTTTTCAGGGATGTGGGGGCAATGTACCCTCTCTACCCGTAAACTGGTCAGGGACTTCCCACACATGGAAGGTTCTGAGTCCAACTCTTGTTCATTCCCAGCCTAGTAAAATTGGTTTCCATTTCTGAGTATTCAAATTTTTAATCTATGGTGAATGAAATGATTTGGCTCTAGACCCTCCCTGGGTCTAGACCTTTCCTAAGACAGAATTGAAAATACCAGGTGGAAAAATCAAGTGCTTCCCTGGAGCTCTGTATGTGTGAAGGATTTAACAGACCCACTGTAATGAAATTAGCCCATAGGGGAGAAGTCCGCAAAAGTCAGCTCAGAGATAAACACAGGCTGGCATGGAAGTCCTTCTTCCATTCTGCTTTGCTGAAGAGGTTTCTTTGGCTCAGTTTCAGAGGAAGCTATTCTTTAACTCTCAAGCCATTTTGGTCCCCACTCATTCCATGGGAGTAGTGAAATTCCCAGCCTTGACGATTACAATTTCAGCACAAAAATGAGAAGTTCCAGCCTGAGGTAATTCAGTCAACTCAGCTCCAGACTAAGTGTTCAGGAGATTAAGTATTAAGTCCTCTAGCATAAGTGATAGTCAATCTTTCTTTAAGAACTTTTTTATTTATGTGCATATATGTGTGTGCTTGCATGAGTTTATGTGCACCACCTGCACGCAGATACCCACAGAGGCCATAAGAAAGAAGGTGTTGTAGCCCCTGGAACTGGAGTTAAGATGGTTGTGACTCACCCAATGTGGGTGCTGGGGACCGAACCCAGGTCTTCTACAAGAGCAGTAAGTGCTCTTAACCGCTGAGCCATCTCTCCAGCCCCTCGACAATTAATCCTGATTGCCAATATTGATTGGATTAAGAAATGTCTTGGAGATTAGTGATGTAAACATCTGGCTTGTCTGTGAGGCATTTCCAGAAATGATTACATCACCAGAGCTCTGACCTAATCAATGGGTTAATCCCTCATCCCTCCATGGATTCATAAGGTTATGGCATTATTGGGAAGTGGTTAAAGATAGGGGGTAGGGCCTAGTTGGAGGAAGTAGGTCATGGGGATGACATGTCCTTGGGGGGAGTATATCTTTCCACTTCCTGTGTCTTCCTTTCTATGCTTCCTGTCTACTACAAAGTGAAGAATCGCATCCTCTAGGACTCACATCATCATGATAGTTGCCAAGCAACTAGGAATGGAGCAAAAGCAAATCATTCCTTCCTTAAGTTGTTATCTCAAATATTTTGGTCACAACGATGCAAAAGTTACTAATAAGACATATGAAGGGGTCTAAGCTAGTGCCTCAGTGCATGGCCCAGAGGAACTGAAGGAAGCCCCACTGTTCTGTTGAACTGCAAAGTAATGTCTCTGTTAAAAAGGGCAACAGAGGCTAAAAGACAGACTAGACTCCCAGGCAATGGAGGGATTCTGAACTGTGCCATGTGGCACAGGACCCTGATTTCCCTGCCTTACATCAGCTAGACAGCACAAATCTTTTGAACTCTGTTTCTAACTTTATTTCCTACTGTATTAACACATAGACCAAATCATGTCTTTAAATCCATCCTTCTAAGACATTTTCCTCTCTGGGACTAATGCTCCAATGGTCCTGGGGTGGATATCTTTGACTCAATAAAAAATAACCATTTTAAGAAGCAATTTAGCCTTAATAGATATATTCAAATATAAAAGGATTATTAGATATCCCTTTTCCCTTTTTGATCCCCTACCAAAAGAGGGAAAATATCTTTCATTCATTTATCTTTTTGTAATTTTTATTTTTGAGAATTTTATACATGAGTATATTCTTTGTATTATTTCCATCCCTCCCAGTCCCCCACCAACTCCTCCTTTGCCCCCTCCACTACTCCCTCTCAAGCTCTTGTCCTCTTTTTTATTATTATTGTTATATATGCAAATATATATGTATAAATATATATATATGTAATACACTGAATCCAGTCAGTGATGCTCCTGTGTACCTGTGTTTAGGGATGCCACTTGGGATTACATAAGCTCTCCAGGAGCCAGTGCATAGAGAAAATTGATTCTCCATCCCCAGTATTTATCTTCCACATTTACTAAACCCAATATCACATTCAAAGTCCTCAATCACAAAGCATTCTGTGGCCAAGACACTGAACAGAAAGAAATGAAACGAACTCAACAACCTGCTGGGTCTGATGTCTTCAACGTCTGGGTTCGATTTGCCAAACACAAGAAACTGTCTGATGAGAGGTTGCTTGAAATGGAAACTGTAGATTCATATTCGTATCTGTGTGAACACAGGAAACATTTTAAGCAGCAGAGAGCAGGACAAGCAATTCTGCAGAATTTTGACTACTGCTTCCCTGAAAACACAACCTCCCTGTCCTATAAAGCTGTGCTTTAGGGGCTGGAGACATGGCTCAGTGGTTAAGAGCACTGGCTGCTCTTGCAGAGGATCCGGGTCCAATTCCCAGCACCCAAATAGTGGCTACAAACCATCCTTAACTCCAGTTCCAGGGGAATCTGAAGCCCTGTTCTGGCCTCCGTGGCAATGAATGACACGGGAGCACTCACATACATGCAGGCAATACACTCAAACACATAAAATAAAAATAATAAAATATTTAAAAGACCCAGGTTCAAATCCCAGCACCCACATGGCCGCTAACAACTGTCCATAACTTCAGGGGATCTGACAGCTTCTTCTGACCTCTGTGGGCTTTGCATGACATGGGTGCACTTACCTACATGCAGGCAATACATACATACACATAAAATAAAAATAATAAGTAAATTTTTTTTAAAAAATCTGGGCTTTAACCCTTATCAGTTTAACCAACAGAAATCCTACTGTGGGGCCTCAAGATGGCTTGATGTATAAAGGTCCTCTGACCTATACAAACACACACACACACACATACACACATACACGTACATGCACATACACACACACACACAAATCATGCAAATAAATAAATAAGTAAATAATAAAATTTAAAGCAAAAGAAATTCATGTCATTAGGTTGGGTTGGAGATGTAGCTCCACTGATAGCATGCACAAAGCCCTGGGTTCAATTTTTGGCACCGCATGAACTGGGCATGGTGGCCCATGCCTATCACACCAACACTTAGAAGTAGAGGAAGGAAGATGAGAAGTTCTAGGTCATCCTCAGTTATATAACAAGTTTGAGGCCAGCTTGGGCTTCATGAGACTCTGCTTCCCAAAAAATGAGTAAAAATAATCATTATCATCAAAAGAACTCACCAGTCACCAAAAATGTGCATTCTTTGTTAGCTCTTAAGTTTGTACATGTAGATGGTGTAATTTTCAGATGTTGACTTTCTGTGATTTCTAAGTGGTTATTTCCTGGAAATAATTAGTGGGAGGAAGGTAACAAAAGCTAAGCAAAATAAGAGCTTCCATCAAGCAGAATTAAGAAGGCCAAAGCTTTAGAGAGGCCAAACAACGCCACCAACCAAGACTCTGCCTTCGTATCCCCAAGCTTTGTTCCTAAGAGGCATAACCTCCTTTTTCTGAGAATCCAAACACCATTCCTCCTTGTGTTCATTAACTAGTACAGAAGAAACTAATTCACACATCAGAAGGAGAGACCTGGGAAGAATCCCCATCACCTGACAACATGATGTCATAGGACTTTGCCTTCACACAAGAACAAAAATGCTAATAAACTGTGGTCATTTAGCTTAAGCAAATTATCACAGGATACACAGATCCTTTCTCAGAAAGCAAATTACAGGATACAAGAATAGAGAAAAATGCATCCAGCTAAATCTCGCTCTGTTAGAAAGTATGCTGAAGTTTTTCCTACGTGTTAGATGAGAGACGAGAAGGAAACCTGAGTTCTGGGGGGAACTAAAACGTGTTATGTTTGGATTCGTCAACGGGCCTAATTTCTATGCTACAGAACATAACACAAAAGGTCGTAATAACTTCCTCTTACAACAATTGCCTTGTCCTCTGCACAGAGGTTGCCTGTGAACTGTGCACAAAGACCTTTGTCTCTCTACTCGTGATCCCAGGAGGACAGGACAGCTTCAAAGAAATAATCACAATCGACAGAGGATGGAAGAGTGAAAATAACAGCTGAATATTACCTGACGCTGTTTGGAAGAGAAAGCAAAAGAGCAGTGAGGAACTCTGTCTGGAAACTTTCGATCCCCTTCAAAAACACTTGTGAGGATAAAATACACCTTTATTCACTTAAAGTGCAGTTGCTCATTCAACATCCTTTTAACCCCCAAAAGTCAACAAAACAGCAGTAAAACAATTTAGAATGGAAAAGGAAAAGGAGGTTTCCCCAAAGATAAAGACATCTGGGGATGGATATATAACTCAGTTGATACAATGCTCACTCGCATGATGAAACCCTGGGTATGACACCCCCCAGCACCCCATAAAACCAGGCATGGTAGTCCATGCCTATGCTCAGGAGGTAGAGACAGGAAGATCAGAAGTTCAAGGCTATCCTTTAGCTACAAGGTGAGTTCCAGGCCAGCCTGGGCTACACGGACCATTTCAAAAGAGGGGGACTGGACTGTGGGATGGTTGATGTCTCAGTAGATAAAGGAGTTTGTAGGTAGGACTGACAATCTGAGTTCTATCCTTGGTTCCCACAAGGTGGCCAGAGAGAACATATTCCTGAGAGTTGTCATCTGACCTACACACACACACACACACACACACACACAGTTTTAGAAATTAAAAATAGCCAACAATAGGCTAAATAGTGCTCTGGCTTTCAAGGATCAAAGAGCCTCAAAAATTTGTTCAGTGAACATAAAATGACTTTCAAAGCTGCATAGAAACAATCCAAAGAATAACCTGATTATAAAGAATGATTTTGTGAGAATTGCATATATGGTGCATGCCTGTGAGGAATCAGAAGATATGAGAGACAACCATTAGTTTGCCAGGAGCAATAATATGCAGCCCATGCCTCCCTCCAAAGATTCAGGCAAGAGACTTCCAATGCACACGTAGTGAAACACTGGGTTAAAGTGAGAGTAGGACTAAGTGTCTGTGAGATGCTGAGCTCTAAGTGATACATCTACAATGCAACCTCTACACCTAATGCTCAGGGAACCTAGTGGAACAGGGGACAGAGAGAACATTAATGCATCTCTCAACTCTCACCAGCAAAGCTTCCTCATGCGACAGATGGTGATTACTTCAGAAAGCCACACTGGCCAAAGTGCAGAGCATAAGAGACTGCGGAGTGCTTATCCTTAAATAGGAGACTTATATCAATCCACTGTCACCCAAGGCTCAGGGACTATAGAGGAAGAGAGGTGGAAAGATTATAAGAGCCAGAGGTGATTGATGACCATAGGAAACAGAATGTTCCAGACAGCTGGGAAGTTACTCATATGAACTTGTAGCAATGGTAACAGCATCCACAAGACCTATGCAAGCTCAAACCAGACAAAATCCCAGGATAGAGATGGGGAAGAAACCCAACTCAAGCCGAGGTACTACTGACAACCAATCATTAGTGGAGAAGGGAGAGTTGCTTTTCTTTAAGTGTGTGATGCTAGCTAGACAGGTTAACCAAGCTCCAGTGGATGGATGCACGCCAAAGGACACTTGGGGACACAAACCTGACTTGATATCCCTTAATATATATGATAGACTGCGTGAAAAATGGGGGGTTATGTGTAAGAGGGATGCATGTAAGGGAGGGAGGCCTAAATATGATCAAAATGTATTGGATAGCACTCCTAAAAATTCAATAAAATGTGTAAAATTTAAAGAGTGAGAATAGGAACAGGTGATTCTCAGCCACATCCCCCATCAGCCCAACTGACAATGCTCAGTGATGCTGGAGGGACCACACAGGCAGACTGTGGACTGAAGACAGGATGAAGCAGGGATTTTGGACAGCTCTTTCATGAAAGTGAGCGACATGAAACGATTGTTTGAACCTGCCAACATTTGGGCTGACTTCCTCATTAGGACAATTCAGACACTCTTTGTTATAAATCCACATAATGGTAGATCTCCAAGAGACAGGGAAATGTCATGGTGGATTTTTATTTTCATGTTTACCAAACAAAGCAATTTATGTACAAAATTGTAAAGATAAAATGACATTGAGTTAAGATAACCCCGTTTTCCTGCTTTCTGGAAGCAAATATTTGCAGTTTTCTGTTTACCTGTGAATCTTGGGGTTTTTTGTTTTTTTATTTATTATTTTTATTTTATGTATATGAGTATATTGCCTGCATGTAGGTAAGTGCACCCACACTGTACAGTGCTCATGGAGGTTAGAGGAGAGCATCAAATCCCCTGGAACTGGAGTTACAGATAGCTGTTATCTGCCATGTGGGTGCTGGGAACTGAACCTAAGTCCTCTGAAAGAGCAGCCAGGGCTCTTAACCACTGAGCCATCTGTCCAGTCCCACTATTTACATCTTTATAACTATAAAAGTGTTTTCCACTGTAGAATTGGGTGATCATTCCTCTATTATAGATCTTTCCTTTCTCCTAGATTTCATAATGCCTTTATTTCCCCATCTGGTTAGCTTTCTTTGTGTCTCTCACTCTCTCACACTCCCGCTCATGTGGGATGAGCATCCTCCCAACAGGTCTTCACTTTTGTCTTAGAGATGCTTCTCCAGCACCTGCCTGCCGTAAACCATCTGCATTCTGAACTGGGGAGGCTCTACGTTGCATTACCATCTTCTTGGAATTCTCCTTCAGTTTCCCCCGCACCCCACCCTCAGAGTGTCTTTTTGGACTTTAAGAAGATGGGACTTTACAGGAGGCCATCAAGTTTGCAGACTACACTGGTTGTGCAGAGTCCACATCTTCCATTTCCATTTCTGTATCTGCACTCTGTGCTTTGGGGAAGTACTGTCCCCAGGGAGGAAATGACAAGCCTCATTTTCTATAGGTGAAAGTTGAACTTAAAGTGTCATAAAAACTGGAATACTCACCGGCCCATGAGGAAATGAGGTAGGGCTATTAAGAAACATCCTAGGCCCATAACCACACATCCAACACCAATCACAATAGGTCTGTGCAGTTTGGTTCCAAAATAACTCACAAAGACAATCAACAAAAGATTTCCTATGGGGGAGGAGAGAATGCTCATTTCAATAAGCTTTAACAAATCAACAGATGAATCAACAACCTTACCAGTTAATTTGTACTGTAGCATTTATTGTTTAATAACCATCTTAAATATGCTGGGATTGATGCTTGTTTTTTAAATGCACATTTGTTGAATTTATGTGTACGTCATAGAAAATATCTTAATCATCATTATACCCCCTCCCCATCCACAACTTCCATAGCCGCCCCCCGAACTGGATTTCAGGCATTCTGACATTTATATGAAGGCCTACTGAGTCAAGTTAGTGTATCTGATGCCCCTCAGTTCAAGTTCATCCACTGGACTCTAGTTGGCCTATCAGAGTCTCTTCCTTAAAGAAGATCAACTCTCCCTCACCCAGCAGGAATCAGGTTCTTAGGCTAAGATTGGGGTCTGCTGCCCATTTTCCCAGTTCTACGCAGGGTTTTAGTCTGACTGAGTTTGCATGGTCTTGTACATGCTAATACCATTGCTCTAAGTTCATACGTGCAAGTGTCCAGAGGCCTGAAAAACTCTGTTTCCTTATGATCATGCACCATCTCTGGCTCTTACATTTTCCACCCCCTCTTCTATAATGGTTCCTGAGATGCTTGTTTTAATCCATAAAGCTATTTAAGAAATAAAAGAAGGGTCTGTTTCATTCTGGAGAGTGCTGAAAGCTCTAGTTTGAAAATCTGGCCTTGGGAAATGGACACAAAGGCAGCTGTCAGCCTGCGTGTGATCTCTGACTTGCTTTCACTCCTGTTCCACAGAACCCTCTACGTCCCTACGTCAGAAAGAAGCAAAAGCCTAATCCAAATGGATGCATTTATTTGAATTATTACTAAATACTTTATACCCCCTTCTCCACCGGCACCCTCCGCTACCCCTCCCACTGGAGTTCATACATTCTGTCATTTGTGTTAAGGCCTATCATGTCAAATTAGTTCCCCAGATGTCCCTCAGTGCAAGTTCATTCACTGAGGTCTAGTCAGTCTATCTTGAGTCCATCCCGTTAAGATCAGCTCTTCCTCATCCAGCAGTAATCGGCTGCCAATAATTCTTTGACTAAGATTGGGGCCTGCTGTTCATTTTCACAGTTCTGTGCTGGGTTTTTATCTGCTTGAGTTTGCATGGTTCTTGTGCAAGATGTCATCACTGATGTAGGTTCAAAGATGCATGTTTTTGGTTCACTATTTAAAAACACGTTTACGGCTCAACACACCAAAGCCAGATACGTCTGGTTCTCTTTCTATGCTTTCCCTTAGACCAGATAACTCTGTTAAGCACAAAGATAGACTCCTAACCCTCCAACTGGTTCTTAAATCTGAAGTAGAAGAGGAAAAAGACAGTGAAAAACTGATTGCTATGGTTTAGGACAAAGCCTTAGTTTAAAGAAACTCATTGGGAAGCCCTATTCTGCTGGATAGGCCTTTGATGAGTATGCTTAAGAGTTAAAATAATTCTTGTGGCATGGTGTTGCAGACCTGTCATTCCCAGTTACTCTAGAGGCAGGAAGACTGAAAGTTTAAGGTCTGCCTAGCTACAGAGTGTTCAAGGCCAGCTTAGGTGATTTAGTGAGACCTGACTCAAAAAAAAAGTCAACAAAAGAGCTAGAAATAGTGGTAGAATGCTTGCCTAGCATGTGTGAGAACATAGGTTCAGTCACTAATGCTGCACAAAAAGGTGCAAGGACTTGAAAGAACCGTGTGTGCGTGTGTGTGTGTGTGTGTAAGTTCTCTCACAAACCATTTTTAGTTCAATTAAGAATGTTTATCTGGGGCTGGAGACATGGCTCCGTGGTTAAGTGCACTGGCAACTCTTCTAGAGAACCTGCGTTTGATTCTCAGCATCCACATGGGAGCTAACAACCATTCTTAACTCCAACCAGGGGATCCAACTCCTCTTCTGGCCTCTGAGGCCTTTTCATGACACAGGTGCACTTACAGGTAGGCAATACATTCATACACATAAAAACAAATAAATAAAAATTTAAAGGGTTGAGAGAGAGAGGCAGAGAGTGTTTACCTGGCCATGTATGGTGACACACATCTTTAATCCCAGCCCTTGGGAGGCAGAGGCAGGTGACTCTCTATAGTCAAGGTCAGTCTGGTCTACATAGTGAGTTCTAGGCTAGCTAGGGCTACAAGGAGACCCTGCCTCACAAAAAAAAAAGGAAAAAAAGAAAATGTTTATTTGTCTTATACATAAAGGAAAATGATAAAAAGATGTCACATACTTTCAATGGACTGTGCCCACTTTTATATATATTAGCTACCCAGGCCTGTCTCTTTTTCCAAAGTCCCTGTTATTAAGGTCAGTGTGGAGAAGGTAATGCTACTGGATGGCCACTGTGTGAAATCTCTGTTTGTAGTCTAATGCCATACCACCTTAAATGAGAAGAACATTTCCTCCTCACATGAGGCTGAGCTCGAGTCTTACATTGCCTTTCTGGGTTTGTAAAATAACCAGAGAGAAAGCACAGGGAGAGGTAAGGTGCTGTCCAGACTAGGGAAACTGCTTGGAAAACAACCTGGATAAACGCTAACCAAAATTACCTTCATTACCCACATAATGACCCACAAAATTACCCACATAAATGACTTGTCTTTTCCTGCCACTGATGATTCTATTTACAAACTGTCTTTACTGTCGCTACCAATGGTGGCAGAAACAGTTAATATTTTCTCATTTTAACAGAAGTTCTTAAGCTTCAGTCTAAAAACATCAAAGGAGTTCATGGGTGGAAAATGGGAACATCTGTGAACTTGAGTGAGAATAAAAACCATGCATCTTAATTTTCAATAATCATTGACTAGATATTGGCACTTGTGTTCATGTTGAAAGTAGGTAGAATGACAGCATAGCGACCATTGCTTTTTCACCAACAGACATATAAGTATTTGCAGGTGATGTTATAGTTATTATAGCTGCCATATTATGCTGGTAAGTTTTTGTCAACTTGATACAAAGTAGAACATCTCGGAAGAAGGAACCTCAGTGGGGGAAATTTCCTCCCTCAGACTGACGTAAAGCCATGTCTGTGAGGCACTTTTTAAATTGCTAATTGATGAAGCATTTTCCCAGCCCACTGTGGGTGGCATCACCCCTGCACAGGTGGGCCAAGGCTGGAGCTGAGCGAGCCAGTAAGCGACATTCCTCTGTGGTCTCTGCTTCAGTTCCTGCCCTGAGCTCCTTCAGTGATGGATTGTGACCTGACAGTTTATGATAAAATAAACCTTTCCTCTCCAAGTTATCTGTCAGTGTTTTATCACAGTGATAAAAAGCTAACTAGAACAGAAATTTGTACCAGACGTGGGATATTTCTGTGGCAGACCAAACCCTTGTTTACCCCAAAAGCTCATGTTTTGAGAGGATTTTAGAAGTTTTGGAGCTTTGGACTGGAAAGGCCACTGAGTGTGCAGAACTTAGTGAGCTGATCTTGGGAACTAGAAAGACAATCCTGAGAGAAATTCAGAAAATGGACTGTGAGGTCTCAGAGGGAAGCAAAGATTATCAGGCTGTTCACGTGATATATTTGAATAAAACATCTGTGGGCGTGAAATCTTTGCCTTACTGGAATAATAGATGCTGGTCAGATAGAGCTGAAAAATGTTATGTTTAATAAGAGACCAGCATCACTGAGGCAAAGTCTTCTAGGAAGTATTATCTCAGCACACAGAAGCTGTGGTCTGGGGAGAGATAGAACCAGACTGCATCTCAACAGGCAGCTCTCTGGGTGATGCGTAAGGGTCTCCCACATGGTACTGGTTTTGAAGACAGGAAGGGACCCTGGGTCATATCTTAATACTTTCCACCTCAGACTCATGTCCTAACATGTTCCACCCTAACAACTGACCTTCCAACAAAGCTGGGCTGACCCCATCCCCACGCAAGACATTGCTATAGAAACCGCCTTCGTGTTTGCCCAGCTGTTTTAGAACTCGGACTCACCCTTCAGGAGCCTGCCCTCCCGCTTTCTTTTCAGTTTTTGTTAAAGGCCTTAAAGACAATTTTCCCCTTGAGGGAAGTAGAAACTGTTATCAAACTAGAAAGGAATAGCATCGACCTTTTTAGGTAGTTTTGTTTATAGCGGGAATTATTCCCTCACTCTCATTTTGTCCCCAAATATTTCAATCTTCACCCCAAATCAGAGCCTGAGTCCACTGACTCTTCTTAGGAATTGTTTCTAAAGTCCATTCAGACAAGAAAAGCAACTTCAACTCTCTTTGCCACTTAGAACGGAGGACTGTCAACCTCACAGTCAGGAGAGAAGAAAAATATCTACTTTTCCTTTGAACATAAATTCCTTCAGATCCCCACAATACATTCTAAAATGCAAAAACAAAAGCGTTAGCTTCTCTTAGAGTTATCAAAGGATAGAATTAGATGTAAAGACTCTAAATACTCTGTGACTCGTGCCAAATAACCAGCAACAGGAGTGAAAGAGGCAGCATCGGGCTACATGGCAACATTTAGGTATCGTCATAAAGATACTTAAATAAATGGTTTCTTTGAATATACTGAGGTTGACTATTCAACCAGCTTTGGGAAGCATAGAACTCAGTCAGACTAAATGTCCTAAGGCAGCAAATAAGGAGAATAAAATTCAGACCAGCTGTATAGATAAATCAATATATAACAACAAATAATATAAAAATAACTCACCAATCTCAAAGCTCCCATTGATAAGTCCAACCAAAGATGTTGGGATGTTGAACTGTCTCTCAATTTGTGTGAGCATGGAATTCATATATGCTCCAGATAGAGTTTTGGTTACATATGCCCCTGTTAGTGCTATCAGAAACATCTAGGAAGAAAAACATAAGAAAATATGAAAATGCAGTTTTTAAAATCATGGGTTTGCTATATACTGACAAACATTATAATACCCCAAGACAGACTGTCTCCAACTTAAGACAATCTGTCCTTGAACCTGAAAGGAACTTTAAAATGTTATCTTTCCTTCTGGTCTGACATGGTGTGTTTTCTCTCTGGAAATGTGTAGTTGGAAGGGTTGACTAGTGATGGTGAATTGCATAGATGGTTACAGTTCTGTCATTTCATCACCTTATTCACACAGAAACACATGAAGTTGTTCTATGTAAGACATGCTTGTTGATGGACTTCGTTGCAAGGTTATATGCTGGACAAATGGCATGCACTTCAAGGATGGGAAGGAACGTAAAATTACACGCAAGGCATTGTTTCTGTAGCAAGTCTACCAAGTTCTCTCTGCAAGATGATAGGTCCCTGCATGATCTTGGCCAACCCAACACTTGGTTTTCTTTGGAAATCTTAGGAACAACAAATTCCATTCTCACTACTGGAGGAAATGGCTAGAACAACTTGAACTGTGTCTTTTTCTCCCAGAACAATATGTTCTGTAGCACTTGAGAGCAGTGATCCAAGTGCTGCTCATGGTGTCTAAACATTTTGGGGTCTTTCAAATGCAGAGCAAAAAGTGACGTTGTGCAGAAAAGACCTTCTTCACGGCCTATCAGTGAGTAATAAATAAATTCACTTTGAATGATGTAGCAAATAAGTTTTCTGTCCACTAAACTCACTTACCAGCAGCTGTGTTTATGGCAAATGTCTTGTCAGATTTAGGAACTTTTGAACCCTCTCAGACAAAACAATGTGCAAATTATACTGTCCTAGATTACTCATTACTGTTTGTAAATTACTGACTATTCCAAAAATGTTAGCTTTATTTTAATTATGTGTATATGTATGTATCTATGTGGAGGTATATGCATGTGAGTGTAGGGCCCACAGATTCCAGAAGGACTGTCAGATTACCTAGAGTTACAGGCAGTTATGAACCACCTAATGTGGGTGCTGGGAACAGAACTCGGTTCTTCTACAAGAGCATTAATCTCTGAGGTAAATCTCCAGCCCTTTCCTGACTATTTAAAATAAAAACCATAGTGCATATGTTTCTAATGTGAACCAGTACTTGTTGTGATAAATATGCAAACTTTAAATTTCCATATATTTGAATCAATCATAAGGTTATCATTGCAGAAAACAGTGACGTTGACGTGTTTTATACAACACTGGTGGTAACCCTAAATTCAGAGCCACTGGAACTGGGGAGATGGCTCAGCAGTTAACACGCTGAGTAAGCAAGAAAACTGAAATTCATATCTCTGGAACTTGTGCAAATGTTGGGTAAGTGTGGGGGCTCCCCTGTACCCCTACTTCAGAAGGTGGAGATGGGGGATCCCCAGAACAGGGTGGCTAAGAAAACTAGCTGTATCTGCAAGCTCTGGCTTTAACAGACCTTGCATCAATGAATAAGGGGAAGAACAATCAAGGGAGGATCTAGGCATCAACATCAAGGCCCCATACACACAAGCATGCACACACAAGTGCACTTACACACATAGAAACACAAATGTTCACACCCATGTCACACACACACCAAAAAAAAACTCATGAAAAGAAAAAGAAAAAGAATAGGTCAGTATGCTAACCAAAGCTACGTGGTTTCATTGAAAATGTGCTTCTATAAGTGTGTTTTATATTTTATAAGAAAACAGGGCTGGAGAGATGGCTCAACAGTTAAGAACACTGGTTGTTCTTGCAGAAGACCTGGGTTTGAATCCCAGCACCAACATGGCAGCTAACAACTGTCCGTAACTCCAGATCTAGGTACAGTTTAGCTTAGAGAGTCATGGCCATGTTTAATCTGTCCTAGTCTTAACCCCCTCCAACTTTTCTCCTGTGTGCCACTATCACTAATTTGGAGCCTAATTATTTGTCAAGTGAATCAATAAAATGTGACTTCATTTCTTGAAACTTTTCAGTAATTCTAATAAGTACAAGCTCCTGCTTTTTAGAAACAAAAGTCCCATCATCATCTCGTATCATGTCTTGCTGAATCCTAGGACACAATGTTCTACTTTGATGACTTTAGTTCACCCTCCTGTTTTACACAGCAGCATCGTTTACATGACATCCCTCCTCCCTTTCTTCCTTTTACCCATCAGTTTTCAAGGCACAGCCATCTTGTCACATCAGTTTTGAAGTCTATCTACTCCTGATCATCAGATAAACCAGAGCTGTTGGAGCTGAGAGATGAACTCTAATAAAATCAAATATCCTGTCTTAATCCATCTGGGTTTCTGTAACTGCATATAACAAACTTGGTGTCTTTATAAATAAAGGAAATTTATTTCTCACAGTCCTAGAGGTTAAGATGTCCAAGATCCAGGCACAAGAAGACTTAATGTCTATTAAGGACCTGCACACTGGCCCATTGTGCTCTTACATGTGGAAGGTACAGTGGAGCTCTGTTGGTCTTCTTTTTATTGTTGTGTTGTCAGCAGAATTGGGATTTATTAGGAAGATATTTTAGCATAGACTTAAGTGTGGGAGTTAAATGAAAGAGGGGCACTCAGGGAAAGGATAAGACACATACCAGTGTGGGTGTAGGCTTCTCAAGAGAGCCTCTTTTCTAAGAGCATGGATTCCATTCCTGCGTGCCTTTGTGACCTTATCACCTTCATATGCCCCACTTACTACTACCATACTGTGCGTTAGAGTGTCAACATAGGAGTCTAGCAGCATTGTAAACACTCAAACTGGAACAGGCCCCTAAGCTGAAAGTCACCTGCACTGATCAATTTGGATAAATCTAAGTAGAAACTTTTGCTGAAAAAGAATTGGGAAATTTGAACATCAAGCTTAGGATAACTTGAAACTAGGATATGACTGTAAGGTACTATAATTATATCTCCAGTTGTTTTCTCTTCTCACTCTGAGTCCCTACAAACGATGAGATCCCACAATTTCCACATCGTTTTTCTCATTTAGATTTTACATTTAAAAGCAAGTTCTATCAAGTCAAGAACAAATCTGATTTAGGAAAATAATTTCTTCTATTTATGCCTTCAAGAAAGAAAACTAAACAGGGTGTAGCCCTACTGTCTTCCTCTCAATTATTTGTTTCTATGGATGGAGTAAAAGCAATCAGTAGCTATGCAGGTTTGTGTCCACCGCTAAGTGACCTCTGGATTTAGATAGTGAGTCCTGACATCAACAGTGGTGCCCTGGAGTCTGACGCAAACTTTTTAAGGACAGTTATTTGATGCTTCCTAAGGGATTTTCTTTTTTCTCTTTCTCTCTCATTCTTTCTTTTTTCTGCATATCTATGCACATGGTCCTGTGGGTGTGGTGCATGTGTGAATGTATACCTGGGGAGCGTGAAGGACAACCTGGGGTGTAATGATTCAGGTGCTGTCTACTATTTTTGGAAACAGGGTCTCTTACTTGTCTAGAATTCACCATATAGGCTAGGCTGGTTGGTCAGTGAGCCCCTGGGACCCACCTGTAACCTACTCTCAAGTGCTGGAATTTTGAATGTTACCATGTCTAGTTTTTTTGTTTTGTTTTTATTTTATTATTTTTTGTTGTTTTGCTTTTATGTGGTTCTGGGGACTGAGCTCAGGTCCTCACACTTGGCAGAAAAGCACTTTACCTACCAAGGTATCTCTCTGTCCTCCCTGGGAGATGTTTCTTTCCTTTTTGAAAGTAATTTCCTATTGACTCATTTTGCTTTCTGCCAGTTTCCTGTGTGCATACACTGAGTTTTGATTACTCTCTCCCCACACCTCTTCTTTCCCAGCTCATCGCTATCCACACCCCTCATTCCTACTAGTCTTCTCCCCAGATTCACAAGGTTTAGTTTGGTTTTGTGGCCTGCTTAGTTTAACTGGGCCATCTGTGTGACCCCTGGATTAAAAGTGTCCATTTGAGCCTGGTGGGGTTATCTGTGGGTACACAATTGAAGGCAGTGATTTTTCTACTCCTTAGAGGGTTTCCTTTATGATCCTATTTCTAAATTCAGGAAATGGAAGCGTGAGTCTAGCACCCTATACTACTTGGCCACCTTCACGTGCTAGATAATTCTAAATTCAGGAAAGCAGAGAAATCTAACATTTTTAAACAATTACCTCTCATTGTTATCTGAGAAACTTGTGGTTATGATATTTGTTCCATAATATTCACAGCAATGTCTAAGGTCACTGAACTCCAAAGTAACCAAAGATGAAATCTGAGAACTATTGTTTATAATACCTAATTTTTTTCTACTAATACTATTAATAATAATAATTTATAATTACAGTATGAATTGTTGTCCCAAGCTTTGTTTAAAAAAATTCTTAAGGGGGTAGGATATAGCTCAGGGGTAGGGCAATTGCCTGGCATGTGTGAGACCCTTGGGTCAATCCCAAGTACATATATATATACACACACACACACACACACATATATGCACTAATATACATATATATGTCCTTGAAGGGTAAGCAATGTATAATGTTTATACATATTATATATGTGTGTAT
>NW_008354345.1:1268821-1269114 GCF_000622305.1 Nannospalax galili
TTGTCCCAAGCTTTGTTTAAAAAAATTCTTAAGGGGGTAGGATATAGCTCAGGGGTAGGGCAATTGCCTGGCATGTGTGAGACCCTTGGGTCAATCCCAAGTACATATATATATACACACACACACACACACACACATATATGCACTAATATACATATATATGTCCTTGAAGGGTAAGCAATGTATAATGTTTATACATATTATATATGTGTGTATATATATATATACATACAGATTATATATATATTATACATGCTATATAAAGACGGGGTATTCTCAAAATGACCTTTTTT
>NW_008354345.1:1269885-1277757 GCF_000622305.1 Nannospalax galili
TGTCCTAGTCTGTTCTTCATTGCTGTGACAAAACACTCTGACCAATACCAACTTGGGGAGGAAAGGGTTTATTTGTCTTACATCTTCCAGGTCATAATTCATCAGGGAGCTCAGGGTAGGAACTCTGGACAGGAAATTGGAGGTGGACCTGGAGCCCAGGCCATGAAGAACGCTGCTTACTGGCTTGCTCCCCTGATCTGTGCTCAGCCTGCTTTCTTATACAATCCAGGACCACCACCTGCCCAGGGATGGCACCACCCACAGTGGGCTGGGCCCTCCCACATCACTCAACAATCAAGAAAATACCCCAGAGACATGGCCACAGGCCAGGCCATTGGAACCAGTTGGAAGCCATTGGAAGCTCCCTCTACCCAAGTATGTCAAGTTTACAACTAAAGCTATCCAGCACAGAGACACTGTCTCAAAAAAAAAAGCAATTTTTTTTTTTTATCAAATTGCCTGGTTAGACATACCTTTACTGCCAAACTGACTTATCAATAGATTGAGTAGAATGACCATAGTATTGGAACATTATGAGCAATTTTATAAATATTTTGAAATTTTTATATATATATATATATATATATACTAAAACAATCCATACCTTCATCTTGGAAAAACATCCAATCCTGCGGGCTTCAATCTTTTTCTCCATTTCTCCCATTTTGTTCTGATCACGCCCAGACACTTATGCTTTAAATCCTGATATCCTATTGATACCTTTCCAAGAAAACAGAAAGTTTTATTAACCAAAGTGTAACTAGTTGTTTTGCAAATAAAACTCTTGGGGCTGCTGAGATTGCCCAGTGGGTAAAGTAATGGTTTCGCAAGCTTGAGGGCCTGAGTTTGAATCCTCTGCAGCCAAGTAAAAAGCCAGGCATGGCAAACATGACTGTAACCTCAACCCTGAGAGAGCACAGGCAAATGGGTTTCTGAGTGTGCAGGCCTGCCAGTCTAGCCAAATCAGCTACCTCCAGGTTCAGAGAAGAGACTCTGAAAAAATAAGGTGGGGGCTTGAGAGATGGTTCAGTGGCTAAGAGCACTGGCTACTCTTGCAGAGGACCCAAGTTCAATTCCTAGCACCACATGACTGCTAACAACTGTCTATAACTTCAGTTCCAGAGGATACTAAGCCCTCTTCTGGCCTCTGCAGGCTTTGCATAACATGGGTGCACTTACATACGTGCAGACAAAACACTCATATACATAAAATAAAAATAAACAACTAAATAGATAATCATTTTTAAAAGGTGGAGAGCGATACAGAAAAGCATCCAATGTGCAAAAGCCTCAACACATGTGTACCCTTGTCCACATGCACCCACACACATGTGCACACATAAACATGTATACACACAAACTTTTGAACATGAACAATGTAAGTAGAACCATGTGTATTATAAAAAATACCTCAGAAGATTTTTATTCTGACCTTGAGAATACCAGTGTAAAACAAGACTCAGTTATTGGATTTCTACTGAAAAAGTCATTTTAAATAACTAATGAGACTAACGCTAGTCTCCAAGTTTGTTATGCTCTGATTGTAAACTAAGGACAATGCGGTTAAAATAAAGTTTTTCATTTCTTTGGCCAAAATAAAGAAGATGCAGATGATCTCCCCTGGACTCACTTGAGAACTCCTGCTTTTAAGCACACAAAAACTCTTGTTTCTGTTTGTGCTAGAAATCTGTTTCAGCGAGTCTACACCCGCTATTTGGCCAGCTTTCCTCTTCAACGTCTCTGCATTCCAAGACTTCCCTGGAGTCTCAAGGAGGGAAACACTTTCTGGGGCACTGTTGATTCACAGAAGCCTAGGGAGACATGGAATTTTAATCATGAAAATAGCCTTAGTAAGAACAACAAATAATCTTACAACTCCAAATTTTAGAGTGTAAAGTTTAAGAAAAGAACAGATGTAAGTGGAGACATATGCATGTACTCAGTATAGATGCACTTATATCTCTCTGTATGACTGGTATATAGATATAAATATTTATACATGATGTAGAAGGGTGACTTTAACTCTACTTGTACTAGTGTCATCAAACTTTTATCTATTTTGTATCTTGAAAGTAGGATATTTTGCAACAAAATCAAAGCATTTTCATTTCATATCTATTCTAGCAAATGTATTTCAACATAACAGTGTGATTCCTTCATGCCGTCTTCAGCAAGTCACCCAGGATGCCACTAAGTTCTTTAAACATTTGAGTCTTTTACCAGATCTCGGAATCCCTGTCGCCACTGAGCACTTACGAGTGAGCTTAGCTCCCTTCACTCTCTCTCCCACTTACAGCAAATATTTTTATTGAATCCTTGCTATGTGCTTGTCATCCTCGGAAGCTAAGAACAAGGCTTGTCTTATGGAAATGTGGAGTCATTGGAGAAGTCCCAGTCACTGGGGAAGGTGACTTGGACGCAGATCCCTAAGAACCTATGCTTCTCCTGGGAAATATAAAATTTCTAAATAATATACTCTGGAGTAGAACAAGGCAGTATTTTCTGAAGTACAACTTGGTTGTCATGAAAATCGTGGAGAAAATCCATAGACTATGAATGGTAACTGTAGGGACCCTCTTCAGAATTCTGAATGGACTTAAAAATGAAATCCCCAGACCCCTGCATAAAATTTAAGATCCACTTAACTCTAGTAAAAGTATGGGACAGTGATTTCAGCTGGGCGTGATGGCGCACGCCTTTGATCTCCACCTTTGGGAGGCAGAGGCAGGCAGATCTCTGTAAGTATGAGACCAGCCTAGCCTTCAAAGGGAACTCCAGGCCAGCTGGGGCTATGGGGAGACTCTGTCTCCAAAAAGAAAAAGAAAGAAAATAAAAGTGGGATGGAGGGAATGAAACAGAAAAGCAGAGAGAATGAGGGAGGAAGGGAGGGAGGGAAGAGAGAAAGATGAAAGAAGGAAGGAAGGAAGGAAGGAAGGAAGGAAGGAAGGAAGGAAGAGGAGGGAAGGAAGGAAGGAAGGAAGGAAGGAAGGAAGGAAGGGAGAAAATAAAACAACTAATTTGGGGAAAACTGGTAGACTGCGATGATTTCCAATAGAGATGAAACTATTATAATTTAATCCTACACCAAACAGTTTACCCATAAATCTCTCCACTCTCCTCATCTCTTTATTTTTTGTATTTCTAATCTAACCTCTTGCCATTTTTTTCTTCTATCTCCTTGCCAATATCTGTGCCCAGTACAATGACTCTGTCAAACAATAAAAGAGAACGTGTTCCTCTTCCACGTCAAAATTGTCTTCACTGTCCTTAGCAACTTAAAACATAACTATTCTAAATGTCTAGTACGCATTTGGGAGCCAAGAGGAGCTGGAGTTAGTACCATCAAAAATCACTGTGTGCGCTGTGTCCCGTTCATGAATTCTGACACTAAGTAACCATATAAGTAATTTTATCACCAAGCCTTGAAGCTCTCTTTCCAACTGCTTTTTCTCTCTGGACAGAAGTTTTATGACTATAAATAAAGCTAATCATTTGAAAACAGATTCCGGGTTAATAACAACCCTCACTTTTCTTCAGACACATTTTAAACATTTCCAGAGGAAAAAACAAATGAACAGCATCAGTTCCGTTAATTCAACAAAAATCCATGAAATCCAATATTCAGTGTCACATACACTGTTGAGCACTTTGACCCT
The DNA here is from genome assembly GCF_000622305.1 of Nannospalax galili. Classification (NCBI taxonomy): domain Eukaryota; kingdom Metazoa; phylum Chordata; class Mammalia; order Rodentia; family Spalacidae; genus Nannospalax; species Nannospalax galili. The sequence goes on from NW_008354345.1 coordinate 1,273,542, forward strand.
AAATGAGAAACGCTCACAGAGCAAGTATCAGCCACGTGAACAGTGCCTTTTTGTTAGCACAGCTTTGTTTAAACAGGGACTTCTGCTCCCAGGCTCGAACAGCGTCACCAGCAAATCCCCATCAATCACCACTGCTAATGAAAAAAACACGTTGCGGTTTTATTAAGTGGAGAATCATTTTATTTTCCCCTCTTCAGCATCTAAGTGGGAACACAAGGCAGGCACCCGTTCTCATATGAATGTGGTCACATTTCTTCCGATCTTACTGGTCACAACTCTAAATCACTTTTGCTTTGTTTGTTTATTGTTAAAAGATACATAACGGAAAACTCTGCTCTCTTAAGCATTTGGTACAGAATTGCTAAGCACACGGGTGCACGTCCTACAAATCGGATCTGCCTGGCATTACTGACAGTTTGTATCCATTCAACAGCAACACTCTGGGGGTTTTTTCCAAATCCTTTAGTTGCTAGTTCTTAATGACATCTCAATCACAGGAAAATACAACTTTTTACAAAGTGCATAAACAAGCTCACTCTTACTATTGGCGTAGTTTGCGATTGTTAGAAAATGCCTTTCACTTCCCTTATTCTGTACTGTTAAACAATTAAAGGCTTTGCTTTACCATGGCAAAACTAATAGTACATACATGAAAAAGCCTTAGCAGATGATCCTTTCCGTGGGGGAAAACAGAGAGAGTTGCAGCAGCAAATATCTTATGAAAATTACCTGTTTCCAGAATCTTCGAATCGCCTCTAACTCTGTGAGAGAACAGCCTTACGGGATGATGTCCAGCTGAAACAATTTCAACCAATACAAAACTAAGCAAGTATGTGCCAAGGAGGTACGTGGGGGATCAACAAGGACTTTTTTGTTTGATTCCTAGCAAATTATTTCACTTCTATCAGCTTGTTTCGATTAGAAATCGCAGAAGAAAATAATGGATTCTTCTGATCAAGACTGACAGTTACAAGTATTCTTTTATTTTCTACGTTCAGAGGAAGTACCTGGAACATACTGCTCTAGGAAAAACTTAACTGGGCATCAAGGCTGTTACCCATTCATGTGGTTTTAACATGCAAAACAAGACTAGAACACAAACAAAATCCCTCATCAGCAATCTATTGGGGCAGGGGCGGTGGGGGGGCACCCATTGTGACTTTCTAACTCCAGATTGAGAAGCAGAGCAGGAAATTTGGAACCCAAATTCTGCCTTTAGAAGAACTGGTTGCAAATACCCTCCAGGTCACATTCTGTACCAGACAGTGTGTAGTAATGATTAGATAATAAGAGAAGCCTGTTTTTCAGGCTTAAGGTAATAAGACACGCTCTTTGCCCCAAGACTTTCCAGCCAAAAGCCTTCTAGGGGCACAGTGGTGTTAAAAACCTGCATTTTCCAGTTGAAGCAAGAATCTAATGTGGCCAAGGCAGTTGGGAGAGAACTCATTCTTTAGATCCAGTTGCCTGGATGTTTGATCATATTCTTCATCCCTTCACAATCACCAGGTGAAATCTGACTTCCCTCCCTGCCTTCAGCAAGATTTATCGGGTTGGCTTAATTCGCATCAAACTAACTGGTGTGATGTTTCCTCTTGGTGATTTTCTGTCCGCTGATGCTGATCCAGGCCCAGTTTTGCCTTTGGTCCCCACTGCTGAGGACTGCACCCAGAACTGCACCCAGTTCTATGTATTTCTTCTGCTATTGCTACAGCTCCTGGATAAAATTTGTCTTATTTACTGTCCAGTGCTGGTTTCTCCTCCGTGAACAATAGGAATTTAAATTTCTTCAGATGGTCCCAACTCTTCCCTTCCTCCATCTGACACAACATTGTTTTGAATACAGGTATCTTGAGCTGGGTGCGGTGGTGCTTGCCTTTAATCCCAGCACTCAGGAGGCAGAAGCAGGTAGATCTCTGTGAGTCTGTGAGATCAAAACCAACCTGGTCTACATGTTGTGTTCCAGACAAGCTGGGACTACAGGGAGACCCTGTCTCAAAAAGACCAAAAACGAAAAAAAAAAGTCTCTATTTAATTTTATGAAAGAAAATAATGAACTCCTTTTTTTCTCACAGAGAAAAGATCTTATCTCTTTCTAATGTTCCAAAAATAACCTGGAAATCCAGTAAAATGATGAGATTTTTCCCATAATCCATTTACCTATGCATTTTTTTCAATTACATAATAAGTATGAAGAGACAATGAGATATTCAGAATATCTGTCAGATGTGAGAATTCACCCTGGGTTAGTGGACATGTTCATAAACTCCTTTAGCTTGTTTTTTTTTATTGTTATACTGTGTCTACCTTGCAAGGCTGTTTTAAACACTGAGTTATAAAATCTACATCAGCCCCTTTCACATGGTGTTGGAATGAAACAGTCCCTCTGTCAATGGTGCTGATTATTATTTGTTCATTCCACAAATATTTGCTAAGGCTTTACTAAATTCCAAGCACAGTAGTAGGTGTAAGGAATATGAAGATGTGTTTGCTCTCGAGAGGTCTCGGAAGCTATTGGGAGAGTTAGATAATTCACTGGTAACAGTGACTGCCATAACAGATGATGGAGGTTAAAAAGGGGGAAAGAAAAGATTAATGAAAATCATTTTCCTGTCTGTTTCTTTGTGGTGTCATCCGAGTGCAGTATAATAATTTAAGCACTTGAGTTTTAAAATAGACACAACTTGAAAACTCCGTTTTTAAATTAGCTGCATGCTTTTATATATAAGCTACTCCATGTGTCCATTTACAGATGAAGACAGCTTTTACCTTGGTCAAAACCTAGGTAGGAAAATAGAGCTCATGACAGATACCAGAGGCATTTGGTATGGGGAAACAGTTGTGGAAACATATGAAGAATTGGAAAGCCAAAGGTTCACAAAAGTGGGGAGTCAGGCCCACACCAAAAGCTGCATCAGAGAAAGAGCTGAGGTGCAAGGGCTCGAGTCCTCCAGGACGTAAAGCCATTGTCAGAAGCCAGGAAGGCCTTGTTTTGTTTCCCTTCTCCACAATCCCACTGTCACACCAACATGTTCCCTTAGCACAACCTACAGGAGTAGAGGGAACCTAGGAAACAATCTCCAGACATCGCTCTGCAATACAAAGTACATCAGAAGATGGGGAGAGAGTGGATGTGAGACTATGTGAACAAGGCAGCCACAACTTCACAGCAGAGTCATTCAACAAAGGGTAGCTGCTTATGTTATTGGACAGTATGCTTTTAAGTCTTCAATGCTCTGTTTACACAAATCAGGGGACTTAGGTCCCTGTGTATTTCAGCAGCTTTCCACTTCACATGCATACCACCTCTGGGTCCTAAATGGCTTCTCCACTGTTGTCATAAAACACTCTGACCAAAAACAAGTTGGGGAGGAAAGGGTTTGCTGCACCTTACACTTCCAAGAGACAGTCCACCTTGGAGGGAAGTCAGGCAGAATCCCAGGGCAGGAACCTGGAGGCAGGAACTGAGCACAGACCACAGAAGAACGTTGCTTGCTGGCTTGCTTCTTTTGAAAGTCTGCTTTCTTATGCAACCTAGGGCTGCCTGCCCAGGGGTGGAACCACTCACGGTGGACTGGGCCCGCCCACATCACTCAACAATCAAGAAAGTGCCTCACAGACATTCCCATAGGTCACGCTATAAAGGAAATTCCTGAACTGAGGTTCCCTCTTCCCTGGTGTGTCAAATTGATGACTGAGGCCAACCACGACACTCTGTGACACCAGCGTGAGATACCCACACAAGTCAACTGCTTTTTTAACTGACTTGGTGATATAAACTCATCACTTTTGCATCATGCAAACACAACCATAGCCACCAGATTATCACAGAACATGCTCTGTCCAGTTTGCTTATTGAGGTTATGTGCATGGTGATACATGTGTGTTCTTGGTCACCATTCAGTGTTTCCTTAGAATAATCAGATTTAAAAACATATGTAGGGGCTGGGGAGATGGCTCAGCGGTTAAGAACACTGACTGTTCTTACAGAAGAACTCATCACTTTTGCATCATGCAAACACAACCATAGCCACCAGATTATCACAGAACATGCTCTGTCCAGTTTGCTTATTGAGGTTATGTGCATGGTGATACATGTGTGTTCTTGGTCACCATTCAGTGTTTCCTTAGAATAATCAGATTTAAAAACATATGTAGGGGCTGGGGAGATGGCTCAGCGGTTAAGAACACTGACTGTTCTTACAGAAGACCCGTGTTC
>NW_008354345.1:1279446-1286649 GCF_000622305.1 Nannospalax galili
ACCATCCATAACTCCAGTCCCAGGGGATCCAATAGCCTCTTCTGTCCTCTGTGGGCATTGCACGAGACTGGTACACTTACCTACATGCAGGCAATACACACATACATGTAAAATAAAAATAATAAATAAAATATTACAAAAATATGGGCTGGAGAGATGGCTCAGCGGTTAAGAGCACTGACTGCTCTTCCAGAGGGCCCGGGTTCGATTCCCAGCACTCACATGGCAGCTACGAACCATCCTTAACTCCAGTTCCAGGGGATTCGATGCTCTCTTCTGACGTAAAAGTTAATAGTCAGCCAGGCATGGTGGCGCATGCCTTTAATCCCAGCACTCGGGAGGCAGAGGCAGGTGGATCTCTGTGAGTTCACGGCCAGCCTGGTCTACATAGTTCCAGGACAGCTGGGGCTACAGAGAGACCCTGTCTCAAAAAGACCAAAAAAAAAGTTAATAGTCAAATGTTCCCATGGCAAGAAAAAACAGGGCAATAGATAATAATATTAGTTCTCAGTTCTGTTATTTCCATCTAGGTAAATACAGTTGTCTTACCACAGCACACCTTACCTCTCTCAATATCCCACTGTATTTGGGGAAGACTAAGATGATCTAGTGTCTATATAGGCAAGTCTAACTGTTCAGACTTACTATTAGGAAATCTGGTTGATGACAGAGATGAGCCATGTTCCCTAACATCAATGTGTTTTGTGCTCAAAGTGATATTTTGGTTTCTATGTATGGTACATGTCTCACTTGTTTTTCAATTGACTTACAACTAGGATGGAAAGCTGGAGAGAAAACTGGTGTTTACTGGACACTGTCAGAGGTATGGACACACAAGTGAAGATTTTCCTGGAGTTGGAGAGATGACTCAGTGGTTAAGAGCACTGTCTGCTCTTGCAGAGGACCTGGGTTTGATTCCTAGCACCCACATGATAGCTAACAACCATCTGTAACTCCAGCTGCAGGGGATCCCAGGCCCTCTTCTGACCTCAGCGGGCATTGCATAACACATTGCATTACAAACATACAGGCAAAATGCTCATACACATAAAATAAAAATATTTTTTCTTTGTGATTTTGACATGTGAATTTCTTTTGTAGTTTCTGATTCTTGTGTGAGACTCAAGCCTTCAAGTTTAGGTCTGCTTCTTTCTGTGAACTTGATGTGTCTTTGTGGTTGACTTTTTGGGCAAGAAAAGCTGGTTCCTCTAAGCTTCCGGTTCTTTCTTTTGATTTTATATTGGAGTGGCCAGATTGCTTTTGTCTTCAGGAGTTCCCACAGAGGCCCAAGTCAGATAAAGATCAGATGCTCTCAGGCTTTCTCCTAAAGTCTGGATCCCTCCAGGAAAGATTTTGGTCTCAGGAATTCGGGGGTTGGACTGGCCTGGGAGCTGGGCCCAGGAAAGATGCCGGTCTAGGGCCGCTGGTGGCCATGCCACCCAGAAATGTAAAGGAAGATGGGGGCCGGAGGCAGTCCCAAGGGCCCCTGGGGACTGCGCTGAGGAGCAGGGTTGGTCTGGATGCAAAGGACCAGGAAGAGGAAAGGTCAGCCCCAGCTTCCAGGAAAGAGGGTGGCGGGTTGTGCAGACCCAGGGAGGCAGAGGGAAGTGAGGGCGGGTCCAGGCCCAGAAGCAGTGCTCCTCTGGACCAGAGAAGGAACTGAGTTGGTCTGGATGCAAACGATCTGAAGCAGTGGTGTTTCCCCGTGTCTGGGGCGCCAAGACAAGGAATGGGACAGGACCCAGGCTAGAAGGAGAGACCTGCGGGGAAGATGGGAGGGTGAATGAGGCTGGGGGAGTCAAGGCACGGAGGGTACGATCAACTTACCCCGGAGGCCTGTGGGTCATGCAGGCCCAGAGAAGCAGAGCTTATTATTTTTTTTTTTATGTGTATGCGTGGATTGCCTGCATGTCGGTTAAGTGCCCGAAGAGGACAGAAGAGGCTGTGGGATCCCCAGGAACTGGAGTTATGGACAGTTGTTAGCTGCCATGTGGGTGCTGGGATTCGAACCTGGGTCTTCTGCAAGAACATTCAGTGTTCTTAACCACTGAGCCGTCTCTCCAGCCCCTCATTAGCTTTTTTTTTTTTTTAATTTTACGTGTGTGAGTGTATTGCCTGTATGTGTGTAAGTGCATCCATATTGTGCAATGCCTGTGCAGGTCAGAAGATGGCGCTGGAGCCCCCACCAAATTTTTTCTTCTTGTATAATGGGCGGTAATAAAAATATCAACCTTACATATGGTTCATATACTTGATACACTCTTCTAGAAACTGATTTTCATGCCAATGCATGAAATTCTCATAAAGCCCTGTGACCTCAGTCCTAGTAGCCCAACTTTAAAACAAGGCAAGCGTGGGCAAAGTCACATAGCTTGTAAGTAGCAAAGCCAGGAGTCACTCTGGAGACTACCAACGAGTGCAGGAAGCTTCTTCTTTCTCAGTTATGTGTCTGCTTGTCTGTGTAAGACTTAAGCCAGAGTCTTAGAAATGTGTGTCTGATTAGGATAACGGCTGATTTTATTTTAATTTCCTTTAGTAATTTCTGTGCTGTTTTCTCATTGACAGATCAGGAGGTGCCTGGAGTCACTGCTCAGAATGTCCCCAGCTGGCTACATACATTCCTGCACTGGATAGCATTAGTGTCAACTTGACACACCTGGGTTGAGAGAGCCTCAATTAGGGAATTGGCTCCATTGAACTGGCCTGTAGCCATGTCTGAGGGGCATTTTCTTGATTGATGAGTGATGTGGGAGGGCCCAGCCCACTGTGGGTAGTGCCGCCCCTGGGCAGGTGGGCCTGTGTTGCACAAGAAAGCAGGCTGAACATAGGCCCAGGGAGCAAGCCAGTAAACAGTGTTCCTCCATGGTCTGTGCTCTAGCTCCTGCCTCCAGGTTCCTGCCCTGAGTTCCTACCTTGGGCTCCCTGATGAACTGTGACTCAGGAGATATAAGCCAAATAAACTCTTTCTTCCCCAAATTGGTATTGGTCAGAATATTTTGTCACAGCAATGGAGAACGAGGACAACTTCCATGTCAGAATTGCGGTCTTCAGATTTCTGAGAAATGGCAGATGAAATCATTGTGTTCATTTTACAAAGGGGACATCTGGGGGCTCTGAATAAACATCAAGTAATTGTCAGGAACTAGTTTCATCAGAAGTGTGAGTATAACTGGCCTCCCTCAGGCTAGCACATGGGTGAATACCATTTGTCAGCAGCAAGCTTTGGGTCATTAGATGATTTTAAGTACACACCTGTGGTCATATGCTCTTGTATTTATACTTCTAATGAACCATTAGGTAAAGGGCACACAAGGAACACTGACCTTAAAGTAGAACCCCAGGAGCATAAGAAAAATAATTCACAGATTACTTTCATCTGCTCAGTGCACTTCATTCTCTGATTAAAAATTTTACTCTAAGCTACAACGTACCGTCTTTGAATTTGTTAACAGACCCCATTCTCTTTCACAATGTTAATTGAATATAAAGAGTGTATATCATACATGAAATGACATGTTACATAAGAAACAAGAAATTTGGTTTTTGTACTTAATATCATCAGATATCATAATAAAATAAATTTCATAAGTTATCTATACATGGTCCAAAATGAAACACCAGGTAGAATCATCTATTTTAAAACAGTCATTTTAGAATTTAATCAGTATGTACAACTCACACCAATCTTTAGTGACTAGATAAGATGAAGAATAAAGAGAAAATCAGGGGCAGGAGAGATGGCTCAGCATTTAAGAGCACTGGCTGCTCTTACAGAGGACCCTGGTTCAATTCCCAGCACCCACATGGCAGTTAACAACCACCTGTAACTCCAGTTCCAGGGGGAATCCAACACCCTCTTCTGACCTCTGCGAGCATTGCACAACACAGGTGCACTTATACACATGCATGGCAATACACTCATACACATAAAATAAAAATTAAAAAAAAAATTTAAGGCTAAACAGGATGCACAGGTATCCATCCACCTTTGAGTCTCCAGTGACTGATACACAGAATAAGATGCAAAGAACAGCACTAAGGGGAAAGAAAGCTTGGATTTGACATGGAAAATGTGAGAAACCAGTAATTCCTATCCAGGTGGATAGACCCAGCAGATGGTGGTTCGTGACTCACATCATTTTTACTGTGGTTACAGCAGAGCAAAGGACCCTGCTACCCAGAAGACAGAGCCATGGGCCTGGAGAGAGTTAGTTCTGTTGCTTCTGGATTCTGTAACCCCAAACCTTTAAAACACTTATTTTATTTCACGTTTAATTAGTGTGGCAGGTACATACATGCCAGGGCATACATGTGGAGGTCACAGAACAACTTTGAGCAGTCAGTTCTCTTCTTCAATCATGTGGGTGCTAGAGGCTGAACTCAGGTCTTCAAGCTTGGTGACATTCACCTTTACCCACTGAGCCATCTTGCTGGCCCAAATCTACATTTTCATCTCATCAGGCCCATATTTTCTTGGCTCACTGACACATGATTGACGTGTCTCTTATATCACCAAATATTCCCCTTCCTGTGATCATCTCTTATGACTCTGAGAACTAACTACAGATGGCACTTACTATCTTCCAACCCATACCAGCCATGGCAAGCTCTTATATGCAGCAGGTGATTAAAAACAAATGTTTATTTCAGTTGCCTACAGTCATCAAAATATCTCTATTTAAAACTTTGCTCTTGTTTTTCCTTGTGAGAACTTACGTTTGGTTTCTCAAATTTAGCTTCTTACAAATTTTGTACGAATATTAAGATTGGCTTTTAAATAAAAGTAGGCAGTCCTCGATGGGTGGGATTCTCCCCTTCGGCATACAGCTGCAGTCCACTGCCTACCACTTACTGCAGAAAAGAGAAGCACTTATTTCTCATTTTAAAGAAACTATGAAGTTCATGGCACTGAGATTCCACAGGGGGTTAGGATTATAGTAATCCAGCATGACTAATATTTGATTCCAGTGGTGATGGGAGGTTGAATTTCATGTTGTTTGATTTGAAAAACAAGAGTTACTAAACATAAAAATAAGCTAGGCTCGGCTGGTGTTGAACGGCTTGACAATTTTCTGCAACAAGGAACCATAGGAGATAAAGGATTTGAATTCAATTGCCTTCAGAATGGAAGAAGAATGCTACTTTTTAGATCATTGACGCTCGGGATTTCGTTGGAATAGTTACATTTACAGAGTGTGAACAGTGTTCAAGGATAATTACATTGAGTTAAAGACCCAGGAAAAGAAGAAGATAAAATTCTCTAAGTATGTTGGCTCTCTCTATAAGTGTAGTTGTGATCTTTCTGCTGAACTTCCATGGTTATATTGGATAATGAACTTTCATTATGATTTTAAAAAAACCTTAATCCTTTATACTTAGTGCACCAATTTTGTCTGTTTCACTAATGCTTCATTAATGATAATGAATATCATTCTGGAAGTTTCTCCTTCTGTAGGTATTTACAGCAGGGAAGCACCAGTGTGATTTGCAAACACTGGCCTCAAATGTAGCTGCCATTTCATGTTTCAGGTGTGTGAATAGCAAGTATGTAACTGTAAAATCATCAGAAATGTTCAGTTTGCTTTTACATTGAATCTCTCCCTTCATCTTTATCTTCATCTTTGTGTGCGTGTGTGTGTGTGTGTGTGTGTGTGTGTAGACCCACATGTGGAGGTCAGAGTACAAGTGGTTGTTGGCTGTTGGAACCCAAACTCGGGTCCTTCCACCTGTCTGAGCCAGTCCCTTTTATTTTGTAACTGACGCACACAGCAGGTTAGCTGTCTCTTCAGCTTCCGGGATTCTCCTGCCTCTACCTCCCATCTCCCTGTAGGAGAGCTAGGATTCAGAACAGTCTCTTTTATTTTGTAACTGATGCACACAGCAGGTTAGCTCTCTCTTCAGCTTCCAGGATTCTCCTGCCTCTACCTCCCATCTCCCTGTAGGAGAGCTAGGATTCAGACATGTATCTGGCTTTACACAGGTTCTGGGGATTTGAACTCAGGTCCTCATGCTTATAAGGCAAGTACTTTAGCTACTGAGACATTTCCCCAGCCCCCAACCTTGGAGTTTCTTGAAGAACAGGTACGCATGCAACATTTAAAAACACATCATCAGAGGATAATGTCTGGGAAAATAAAAACTGTTGGTGGAATACCATCACCAAATGGGTAGCCAGCCTCCAGATTTCCGCTGTGGTTTGCAGGGAAGACAAACGTCTGTCACTCTGCCACCACCACAGTTTTGAGATTCTTTAATACATTGCTAGATTCGGGGACAGTCTACTCAAGTCATCCTGGTGAATTTTTTCTGCTGCTAATATAGCAGCTGGGTTTCTCGGCAGCTTTGAGTCCAGATGAGTTCATTGAATGCACGCTATGCTATGAGTACGGTCGGTACACTTTGTGACTTTCCGGTCTTTCTCATGGTTGATTATAGGATAGTCAATCAGATGAAGCAACAGTCCCATCTCATGGCATAATTCCACATACTTGAAGTCCAGAATCGAAATTTTGTGTTCCTGTGGGAACCGCCCCTAACCATGACCCATACGCTCTTACCCCAAATGTCCCCAATGTCACAAAGTTTAAAAGTAAAATATTAATCAATGGACTCAGTACACCTGATCCTGTTGGATTGACAAGCCTTGTAAGTCAGAGATTGACACCATATATTGGATCAGGTTCTCTTTAGTAACTATGGAGACATCCATCCTATAATAGTCCATAAGCACACAAAAAGTTGACTAGAGCACTCCAACACACACAGTTTCCATTAAAACTGAAATTCTCCTTGTTTCTAGCTGGGGCTCACTGTCTAACTGCTTGTTTATGTGTCTTTCTGCCTGTTCATCTGTCACAGGTGACTGTGTTAACAGAGTTTTTATAAAGAGCTCTATGTATTTGGTCGGTTTCTTTAGGCACCAGTGTTGTTTTGATTAGACATAGAGAAAAGTTGTGCGAGCTCTACGGGGTACTCTTTATCCTTTGCCCATAATCATGCGTTGCTTTCGCTTTGCTGAGTTTTCTCATTCTTGTCTCTCTGCCTTAACAGATGAAGAAAGAAGGTAGATAGACGATTCCCAAGTCCATTTTGAAAATGCCTTCAAGTGGCAAAACTATGGTTTTCTATCCCTAAGTATTTATTTACTGCCCAAAAGCAAGACAGAATAACCAGTACACTTATCGTCAAAGTCTGAGAATTAAA
>NW_008354345.1:1287547-1312780 GCF_000622305.1 Nannospalax galili
ATTCCAGGGGATCTGACACCTTTCTGGCCTATGGGGTTTGGGGAGTAACTGCACACATGTGTGCATACACACACATACACATACACATACACAAATACACATGTGTATATATATATATACACATAAGTAAAGATTAAAAAGAAAAATAATATTTAAAATTTAAGATATAGAATGAGAGACACACGAATAGGAAATTCACACGTGTGTCCACATAGATAATAAAGTCAGGTCATCCTGATGTTTTCCGACCCAGTCCAGTGTCCCAGAGTCCACTGGACTCTTCCCTTTTTGTACTGGGATGCACATTTCCATCTGTGAGCATAGCCCCTCATCATTCTCAATGTATTAATTTATTTACTCAAGCCTACAATATGTGGGTAATGATTTTCAGAATGATTTTTAATCTATGTCAACATGAACAGACATCTTACTAACAAGACTTCAACATTTGTTTGTAGCTTATCATACAGTGAAAGAGAAATTGCCAAGTGTATGGTTCAGCTGGATAAACTTAGCTCACACGCCTATCAAGATAGAGAATATTTACCTCATGTCACGTAGGTTTCTCATGGACAATGTGCTTCTGAATGCTAGAGTCATTTGACGTCTTCCTAGTATAGTACATTGTCTTAGGACTTAGAAAAATAAGTTAATCAAGAGTGACATAACAAGGGCTGACAAGCTGAATTTTATCCATGGAATCCACATAAATGTGGAAGGAGAAAACCAACTCTAAAAAATTGTCCTCTGAACTCCACAAGCATACTGTGCAAGCTTATACCTATACATGTATACACATGCACACACATACACACATGCATGTACATACACACAATAAATCAAATTAAAATTTTGATGCTAGACAGGCTGAATGGGCTCCAGTGGATGAACTCATACCAAGAGACATCTGGGCACACAAATATGACTTGATAGGCCTTAGCATATGTGATAGAATGCATTAAATCTGCTGGGCGGGCTATGGAGGGGTGCAGATAAAGGAGGTCTAATGTATGAAATCCACAAAATTCAGCAAAATATATATATTGAAAAAATAAAATAAGTAAAAATAAAATAAAACAGAAGTTTTAAAGACGGCACTATGCTGGGTGTGGTGGTTCACATCTTTAGTCCCAGTACTTGGGTGGCAGAGGCAGACAGATGTCTGTGAAACTGAGGCCAGTCTGGTCTACATAGAAAGTTCCAGGCCAGCTGGGGCTACAGGGAGACCCTGTCTCAAAAAATAAAAAAAGGAAATAATAATTACAACAGTAAAGATACACACAATTAACTATAATCAATTCCCATCAGAATCAAGATGTTAATTTTTACAGAAGAAAATAAAATAGTAAGAAAGAGATCAATTCTTCACGCAGAGGGCTAAGGCAAGGTCTTTCTCTGCTCCCGTGGGTCATGTTTCTTTCTTTTTTTTTTTTTTAATACAACTAACATTTTTAAATAAATAATTTTTAAATTTTATTTGAAGAACGTTTCATTACAGCTTTAACGTACTCAAAAACAAATTCCAGAGCAAAGATACATCTCTTTGAAAAGTGGCTATAAAATTTTGGGGTTCATAGTTGAGTTAATACAGTTATACAATATTGAACTCAGTATAAACCCTTTAAGACATAAAATTGAATGTGTTTTTAACCTTTAAAAAAGATCTCCATGTCATTTTAAAATGTACTTTTTCTTACAGACCCATTGTTTTTGCTAATACACTTAGACGTTGGCACATGTGTCTCTAATCTGCATGTATCTGATTATGACTAGTCATGGTTGATTGCACTCGGATCCTTGGTGCCTGTGTCTAGATATAAAGTCATTGGGTAGATTTCAATGGTAATGTTTATCACCTCTACTAATTAACATGATGTAATTTTTACTTAAATAAATAATTTATTGAGAATTTCATGCATGCATATAAAAAAATCTTTTAGGGATTAGATAATAGCTCCCAAATACTTTTGACATTTTTGGCCTTTGGAACAAAGTATGTTGCTAAGAGGCCCAAGGACATTTTGACTTTTAGCCAAGAAAATGGTTACTTTTCTTTGGGGTCTTTTTGCCCTAACTTTGCCTAGTCAATTCTTATCACGCCATCCTCTGAAGAGGTTATCCAAATTGCCGATGGGGAATTGGGACGCAGCCTGCTCTGCCTTCTTCCATGCTGAACAGGGACGTGGGCTGAGGCAATTGGAGTACAAAAGACAAAAGGAAAATGAGCAGGGACCCAATAGAGGGATGCTTTTGGAAGCCCTTGTCAAGAAACTCCAATGGACTCTCATATGAACATTTGAAAATTGCCCTGTTCTGACTTTTTTCTAGTTCCCTGTCTAGAACTTGTGATGCTAATTACTCTTGCCTTTACTTCTCTTCCAAGGAGTCTTTTAGATAGATCATGTTTCTTACAGATTGTTTTAACTGTCTTTCTCCATGGCCCAGACTTATCTCCAAAAATCTTTGTCCCATTTAAAAAAATATTTATTTCTTTTCTCTTTACAATCAAATTCATGTAATTTTAAAAAATCTTGGCGTCTCATATCTAGATTAGTTTTTCTCTATCCTATTTTACTCTCAAACTCAAAACTACACTGACTTGCCATGGCTTGTACATATCCAAAGCTTCATGACCTCTCAGAGTTCATTAAAGTAACACTGAACTTTCAAAAGAATTTTTGCCACGCTTTTAATGATTAGCCAAGGATGGGAATCATCTGTATTTGTAATTGCCTTGGGACTTGGTCCAGTTTCTCTCCTCTGAACACTCTGTCCTCTGGCCCCGTAGGTCTATGTTCTCTAAATACAAAGGAAACATCTTTTGTACTTTTTGTTTGATGTTGTTTTGTTTGTCTTGATTTATGTTTACCTGTTTGCTTTTTTTTCCAGAAAGACTGAATTCAATAAAACAATTTCCTTCTGTTTAGAAGAACCATGGTAGGGAATAGTTTTATCCTTCCTCCTCCACCTAGTAAACACCCATTTTAATAAAGAGTGGATGGATATGCTCTTTTTACCCTTTAGTAATATATGTTACAGACATTGGTAAAGGTTTCCCTCTGTTCATGAGAATAATCCTTTAATAAGGGGCATGTGGGCCAGGTCAAAAAAAGGAAAGCTGACTGGGGATCCAAAAAATTTTTGAGGTAAGGAGGGAATAAGAAAATATCCATGGGATGATTACCCCTCACTCCCTGAAGGGGACAGTTACCCAAAGAATCAAAATAGTCAAGGGCTGTCATAGGAGACCCAGGTAGAAGGGGGAAATTAAAGGTCCTCACCGTGAAGATGAAAACCGGAAGTTAAAGGGATGAGAATGAAGGGACTGGTGAATTGCCTCCCTTTTCTAGGCTGAGAACGTGGGTCACAGGTGTTTCTAAAGAGGTGTATCAATAGCATTAGACGTACACAGGAAGTGTTCATATGAACACAAAGGAAGGGACAGCTGGACGTATGTGTCTACCTGGAACTGGAAACTGGCCATTCGCATTGAACAATGGAGTGAAAGAATATGCATAAGCCCACTGACTGAAGAATTGACAACGTCTGTGATGTCAGTTTCTAAACTAGAAGGAAATGAAGATTGAAAAACGACTTAAAATGACGAGGAAGGTTACGTATTAATAAAATTATATGTGAGAAAGTCGATTGATTAAAAATATTAAAGAATTCAACAAATACAACATTACTCTTAAAATATATTTAGAAGGATCGGATTTCCTAGTTAAGATATGAGAACTCGTCCAATTAGATAGTTGTTGATCACCCCCAAGATAAAAGTGCCACTACCACACCACTATAGTTTGTTGTACCAGTCATTGTTGTGGTTGTTAGACGTTAAAACTGGAGTTGGACCATTGACTGATTTTCTCCCTTAGCAGCTCACATAGGATCCTCTAAAACTGTGAGAGCGAGTCTTCAGAGAGAAGGCTTCCAGGTCAGTCCCAGCTCCACAGCTTCAAGTCCTGTGTCCAAAGTATGTCCTGTCTTCAGCAATAGGGTCTTCCTTTCAAGTTCTGGGAGCCAATCAAGGGCTGTGGCAATAGCCTGTGTTTTGAGGGGAGTGTTTTGGACTACCCTGACCAACAACAGCTATGTAATTGGACTTAAAGTCCTCTCAATGGGAGAGAATTCCCGAATGGCACTGTAAACATAGCCAGGTACACATGGCCAGAGATCCTAAAGAAAATACACTTCTGTCCCATCCCCAGACAAGTCAATTTTTTCACCATATGCTAAATACGGATCCTTGTATTTACAGGCTAGTATGCCATTCACCACCCACCAAAGAAGTTTGTTTTCGCAACAGATGGAGTCTATTACAGAGTTCCACAACTGGTCATACACAGAGAATACGTGTCTCTGAGATGCCCAGCCCTAAGTGACACATCTACAATGGAACCTCTACACCTTCACATACAGAGAATATATGTCTCAGAGATAACCCAGCCCTAAATGACACATCTACAGTAGAACCTCAGGCTCACAGAACATAGACGAACAGTGGATAGAGAAGACTTATACATCCTTCCAGTCTCACCAATGCATCTTCCTCTTGCAACAGACTGTGATGTACACAGAAGGCAACAACTGGCAGAGGTGTAGAGAATGAAGGGCTGCAGAGTGTCCTTACCCACCTCACCCACTCAGGGTTCAGGGATCTTTGCAGGAGAGGGGGTAAAAAATATTGGAAGAGCCATGGTTGGTTCCTGAACATAAGGAAAGAGAGGTTTTCAGGCCACTGGGAACTTGCTCATGTGAACTTATAAGGGTGACAGCATGCTAAGACCCGTGCAGACACAATCAGACAAAAGCCCAGCATAGAACTGGGGAACTGGGCAGCAGATCCCAACTTTAGCCAAGGAACTATTGGCAACTGATTACTGCTGAGTGAGGGAGAGTAGATCTTCTTTAAGGGGGTGACTGTAGATATGCAAACTAGACTCCAATGGATGAACTTGCACCAAAGGGCATCTACATACAAAAGCTTGATTCAATAGGCCTTAACATAGATGACAGAATGCATGAAATCTGGGTGTGCGGGAGCTATGGGGAGGTGCAGATGGAGGAGGGGGTATAAATATGATTAAGATTTATTGTATGAAATACACAAAAATTCAATAAAAATATACATTAAATTGCTTCTTATTGGTATATAGAAAGGCTGTTGATTTTTGTAGAAAAAAGGACATGAAGAATATTTTTTGTACACGTGCATGTGTATTCATGTATGTGTTGGGTACAGTTGTGTGTATGTGTGTGTGGAGGCCTGAACTTGACATTGGACGTCTCCCTTGATCACTCTCTACTTTATTTTTTTGAGGCAAGATCCCTCAACTGAACCCAAATCCCACTGCCAGTCTAAGTAGCCAGCTTTCCCTGGGAATCCCTTGTCTCCAACTCTCAAGTGCTGGGACTATATGGTGCCACGCTGGCCTGGTTCTTACGTGAGTTCTGAGGACTCACATTCCAGTCTTTGTGCTTGCCAAGTGTCTTGATTTGAATGGGAAATGTCCCCTGTAGGCTCCAAGCATTTGAATACCTGACTCCAGTTGGTGGCTCTGTGTGCAAAGGTTTGGGAGCTGTGGCCTTGCTGGAGGAAGTGCATCACTGGCTTTGAGAAATCACAGTCCTTCCCCACTTCCAGTTGCTGTCTGCTTCCTGTGCCCTTTTGGAGATGGAAGTCTTCGGCTTTCTGTTCCAGCTGGCTCCTGCCATGTCTCCCCAACAAGTCATGGTGGTTATGCTTTTATCATGACAGAAGAAAAAAAACTAATATATTCAGAAAATGCTTTTTCTAGTGAGTCGTCTCCTCAGCCCATAAACAGCCTTGGATGTGGACTTCAGATTTAAAATATCAGTGAAGCACACCTTTAATCTCATACACAGGAGGCAGAGCCAGGTGAACCTCTGCAAGTTCGAGGCCAGCCTGGTCTACATAGCGAGTTCCAGGCCAGCCTGGTCTACACAGCGAGTTCCAGGCCAGTTGGGGCTACAGGGAGACCCTGTCTCAAAAATAAATGAATAGATAAATTAAATACATAAATAAACAAATAAATAAATAAAATAGAAAACAATGTTAATGTCAGTGTTTGAACACTTGTTCCTTGAGGTGTGAAGTTTATCCAGGTTAAATCAAAAGGTTTTCTAAGCACACTCCTAAAAATTTATGATACACTTTCTCATATTTAACAAGATTCTTTATTCGTCTGTCATTTAAAAAAATTTTCTTAGTTACTATTTTAAACTTAAGCTGCTGTTCCCTTTTCCTAGACCCCATGCCTGACAATGCCTGTGACATACAAGGGTTCATTGAAGTTTACTGTTTAGAGTGGTTCAGCTTGAAGGCTTCTGGAACATCTCTTGGAAACTTAGCAAAGTGGTAGCTTACACTAAGTGAAAAAAAATTCTAGAGCTTCCATGATAAATGACATAAGAAGGGATCAAAAAACTCAAAGAAGTGAGCTTGTTCCAGAAGCATAGAACGAAGACCGGCCAATACACCATCCATCTGTGCTTCACAGGAGGGGCCTGAGGACACACTGTCACTGGTGAGTATGTTGAGAACCTCGGTGACTTTGATCCTTGTGTGTGGGGGGTCACAAACACCATTAAGAGATGTTCTAGAACAAGGCTCTCAGCATCTCTCGACTCTCATCAGTGAAGCTCCCTCATGCAACAGAGTATGATGCACATAGAGGCCGCAACTGACCCAAGTGTGGAGAATAAGAGACCGTAGAGTGCATGTCCCTGGGTAGGACACCTGTATTAAACCTCACCCATCCAGGGCTCAGGGACCATTGCAGAAGAGGGGGGTGGAGATTGTAAGAGCCAACATCAAGAATGGCCAAAAAGGAGAGTCTTACAGGCTTCTGGGGACGTGCTTGTATGAACTTACAGAAATGGCGACAACATGCACAAGACCATGAAAACTCGATCACGTGAAAAACAGCATAGATCTGGGGAAATGGGCAGGAGGCCCCAACCTTAGCTGAGGAACTACTGGCAGCTGATCACTGATGGGTGAGGAGAGACTTGATCTTTGTTTAAGAGAGAGACACTACAGGGCTGAATAGAGTCCAGTGGATGAACTTACATTGAGGAACATCTGTGGACACAAACTTAACTAGATGGGCCTTGACATATATGACAGAATGCATTAAATCTGATAGGCAGGCTCTGGGGGTGAGGTAGGGGAGGGGGGTCTAAATATGACTAAGATGTATTAGGAAATCCACAATTCAATAAAAATATACATGGAACAAAAGATTACAAAAAGCACTGTAATGAGCATCAAGGTTAGTGTCTTGCTCTATTTAGGTTTTCCTAATAGCCAAGTGTGGAAGAGTTTATTTGAGTTCACAGTTTAGGCCAAGGTTAAGGGCTTACACCTATCAAAAGGTTTTCTTGCCAGTGGAATCTTGGCAGCACAGGGCAGCACATGATGGGGGATACGGATAGTACAAAAAAAAAAAAAAAAAAAAAAAAAACCTAGCTAAAGTGACTTTTTTTTAACAGAGTTACTCTTGAGATAATCTACTTATTTGTTAACAAGATGTATGAATTAATCTATTGATAAGGGCAGAATCCATTTAATCACTTTTTAAAAGTCAAGCTTGATCTCGTCCTTTACTTTCTCATGATATCAATTGAGTTTCATTATAAGATATGAGAGGAATAAACCCTAGTCAAACCACAGCAGTTAATGTAGTCTCCAGTGGGACATGAACTTCAGAAAGTTATGGATGTAGGTGTCAGAACATAACATCCCACTGTGCAAGATGATGGGTATCAAAGTCAGATTCTGTTACCAATCAGAATCATGTTTTAAATTGTAAATTGTTGACTGAAGAGAGGTCATGTTCTTAAGAGAAAGGAAAAATTACACCTTTATGAGTATAAATGTCTTCCTTCAATCCTTGCACAAAGACCTGTTTGGCCATTTGCTAGGATATGTATATTCTCTCTCTCTCTCTCTCTCTCTCTCTCTCTCTCGCTCTCTGTGTGTGTGTGTGTGTGTGTGTGTGTGTGTCTGTGTGTCTGTGTGTAAGTGAAAGACTCAAACATTTCTCTAACTAGTGCATAGGGTCTGAGATAAACTGATACCTAAAAAACATAAAAGTCATGACAGACCCCTGTCAGTCTCAGCACATATGGCCAGGCAGTAATACTCTCACCCAGATGCTGCTCATGGTGGGTCCACTAGCTTCACAAACAAGGTCATTTTTGTGCCCACACCCATAATTGGAATGGATATCCTTGGCAGATGGTAGAACTCACCTTTATTCACTGGTTTGTGGAATAAGAACTATTCTAATGACATACAGAGAACATTAGAGTTAATGTTACCATAACCTCCCCACCAAAGTACCATTATCTGTTTCATGTAGCCATATGACCTCTGCAACAGCTAGGAAAAACCCAGAAAGGTGATTGTAGACTGCCACAAGCTCAAACCAGCACTCACCCCCTTTGCATTTCCTGTGAAAAATGTGATCTTTTTTCTAAGGGAAATCAACATGACTGCAGGTACAGTTAAGCAATTTTGATGTTGATTTCCTGCTCGTTCCCTTCCTAATTAGAAAAAAATAGAATTAATTCATCTTTGAGTGGGAAGGAAAATTGGATGCGTTTACAGAGATGCCTGTGATAGAAAAATACAGTATATGAAGGTCATGACAGACTCTACATAAGACTCACCACAGAGGAGTTAAGTAAGATGCCTTCTGTAGCTGTTAGGTCTTGAAAGTGATGATGTTATAGCTCAGCATATTTCAGTGATCTTGTGGTCAGGAACACCCATGATGACCTGGGTTTTGCCTCAGAGCAAGGTAGTCACCAGTCATAAGATGGAAATGATACAGGTCCCCACCAGTTTTATATCATACAACCTCAGCAAAGTGCCATAATATCAGTTAATAGAGGAGACAGATTACAACAGAGCTTTGTGAATAGATGGGTGAGCTTTACATGGGAGTATAAATCAAAAAGGAATTGCTGTTGTTCTACAGCTCCACTCACTGGTAACCTCAAGGTTAGAGATGATAGGCAATCTTCCCAGTTAGCTTCAGGAGGTTTGCCTGGCCAGTGGCCTGAATGTATGCAACTGCAGATCAATGGCAATGTCTGAAGACTCATGGAGTAGAGATGGCAGAGGTCTGAGCATGCACCACCATGCCTGGCTTCATATGCATTTCCACACCTGCTAGTATGTCTTCCCTTCACCCTTCCATCCCACCAAAATGTTTCTTCTTTTCTGCTACAGAATTCCACTGATTCTTCAGTGTCAAATGCATGTATATGGGTGCATAGTACAATTCAGCAGTAAATCTCTCAGGTCTTGGACTTCTTATGAAAGATTTTAAATTATGGCTTCATTCTTGTTGCTCATTTTGGGTGGTGTGTGTGTGTGTGTGTGTGTATGTGTGTGTGTGTGTCTGTCTGTCTGTCTGTCTGTATGTGCCTGCGCATGTTCTCAGGATCAAATCCAGGGTCTCATGTATGCTAAGTTCTACCACTGAGCTACACCCCTGGCCTTTGATCTACTTAAATTAAATTTTGATAGGTCCTGTGTTTTCAGGAATTAATCCATTTCTTCTAGGTTTTCCAGTTCTTAGCATGTAACTATTCATAATAGTTCTTATAATCTTTTGTATTTCTGTGAGATGTGTTGCCATCATGGTAGGGAAGACATGGAAACAAGAGCCTGAGCAGCTGCTCACATGACATCCGCAGTCAGGAAGCAGACAGAGATGAATGCTGGGGCTCAGTTCACTTTCTCCTTTTTATTCAGCCCAGGTCTACAGCCTATGGAGTGGTGATGCCCACATTCAGGGCAGGTCTTCGCTCCTCAGTTAAACCTCTCTGGAGATGTACTCTTGTATATCCACAACTACGTTCTACATGTTTACAGGTAAACAAATGTACATTATAATATGGACACCAAGAATGGCCCAAGTTTCATCTATTCTAAACTAGTCTACAGGAGTCAATGGCTTCAGGATACATACAGGGAAGATGGCGTGGTAGCCTTCCACTGGGGGCATTTTTTTTAGAGTAGGAAGAACCACAAATAATTTGCTTGCGCAACCAGCTAGGGATAACACTAGTGTATGAAGAAATGAATTAATGAGAGAGACCAGTGAATACTCCGACATGAGGTGAACAAAGCCACCAGAAACAGCTTAGCTGTGGAGAAAGTCAGATACAATTCAAAGAAGATGTCTGTCTCTTAATTATTAGACAGACTATTTTTTTTTAACCTGGGGTTGCACAGTTTTGACATCAAGTATACCAAACTGCTAAAGTATTATCTCAAGTTCCTTGGGAAATTTTTAAAGCAACTCCTTGCAGGATGTTAACATTTAGGAGAGATAGATATGTGCTAAAATATAAACTGAAACCTAATTTCATCTAATCTTTGAGTTGCTTGTAAATTAGCTCTGTTACAAGAAGAGGGTTGACGAACACAATTAAAGAAAGAATTGCACTGCTTGTTGGCTGCAGATCAAAAGCTTCATTTTTGTGAGTTTTCACAAAAGACCCTTAATTATGATTCATCAGTGACTGATTAATATAATTAGATAACAGTTTTCCATTCATTACTAACTACGTCATAATTATGAGTTTATAGATGTATATCTGCCTTCAAATTCATCATACAATGGCAAAACGTTCTGGGTTAGACAAAGTAGCAAAGAGATGTACTTATTTTAGGTGCCTTTTGTTTGAAATATCATTAGCCCTACCAGCATAGAGAGAATTACGTAACATCTGTTGGTAGTCCGTTAATGCTTTCCTTTCCTCTGGACCACAGTAATGTCAACCTAATAAAACTTTAAGTAAACTAACTCCAAAACATCACTTTTAGGTGCCTAAATTTGCCCATACTTCTCTAAAAAGCATTGAGGAGATCCTATTAGAAATGTTCTTTAGGGCTTTGGAGATTGTTCAGTATAAAGTACTTGCCACACACATAGAAGCTCTGAATTCAGATCCTCCAAACCTATGTAAAGCCAGATGCAGTAGCACATGCCTGTAATCCCCGTGCTTCTATAATGAGATGGGAGGTGGAAACGATAGAAGTTCTGGAAGCTCCTTCTACCAGCTAGCCTGGTGCATGCAGTATGTAACAACAAAAAGCCCCTGCCTCAGACAAGTGGAAGGCAAGGGCAGATGGTCAAGGTTGTCCTCTCACCTTCACACGTGTGCCATGACATGCACACTCACACACACAGGACCGTGCATGCACACATATATGCGTGTACACACATCATACAGAAAATGTACTTAAAGTGTGAAAGAGGATTGATATGTTTATTATGGAGAACATATCAGCGATTATCAGAATATCTTACGCATGCAAGGTATTTGGTTACTATGCATTAGCTAGCTGATCGTAAAATTGTACCACATCTCTAATCAGACTGAAATAACTAGATACTGTGAGATGCCCACATACACACGTGTACATCTGTGTGTGTACATCTCCCACCCTGAGAAAGTCAAATTATTCTTGCAATTTATTTTCCCTTCTTACTCTCTATGACCTAGGACAGAGGGCATTTTAAGACAGTGGTGAAAACATCTTTTCCCACGCTTCCATTTTTCCCTCCGTAACTCCTCAGACACACACCACCGTTTTTTTCATTTGCTCCTTTTCAGTGTGAGACCAGCCACCTAAGACACTATTCTGTCAAAGGAAAAGCTAATCTTCTTCCTTCTTCCCAGAAAAAAAAAATGCATATGTTTATAAAACACGGGAGGACGCCTCCAGTTCAGTGATCTTACAAAAGGAGAAAATCCCAATAGTGCCTGTTTCCCTGGCAGGGACATACATAGCTGTGGGTCTCTCCCTCCCATCATGGGCCGTTGGCCACCGACCCACGAGAACAAAGGGAGTAGAAGCGACAAACGGGGTCAGGACAGCCAGTGAGCATGATAGCAAAGACCTTCCATGAGTCAGCTTCAGCGATAAGCTCATTTATTCAGTGGGGGTCAGGGAAAAATACAGGGTGGAAGTGGCAGCCAAAGCTTCAGCTGATGTGTTCAGAGTATGCTTTATTTACATGTGGTAGGGGGATCCTATCATCTGGCTGTAGGGCAATGCCTAATTATCATATAAAAAAAACCTGGGGGTAGTTTTATTGCAGATAACTATGCCAAAGGTCATGTTTCAAATGAGGCCAAGCATCCGTGCTTGGGGGCACTTTCCAGGTAAGTCAGGCAGAGAATAGGAGGCCCCTGCTAAAAGGAGTCAACCTTAACAACATGGTTCCCCAACACATGGCAGAAAAGAAGACAATTTTGTAAGGCCTTTCAGATTGCATCCAGTAGGTGGCCACTTCCTCCCTGTGTACACTCAAGAGCAGTTCTTACCAACAGGATCTGAGAAAAGCCATGTGTAATGGATCACATCTGTTATCCCAAGATTCAGGGAGCTGAGGCAGGAGGATTGCCTCAAGTCTGAGGCCATCTGTTCTAGTGTCATCTCTGTTATCAGGTTAAAATATCCTGACAAAAAGCAACTTAGGGGAAGAAAGGGGTTTACTTGGCTTACATTTCCAAATTACAGGTTCCTTATTGGTAGGGGAGCCAAGGCAGGGACTTCAGACAGGTGGTGACATCACAACCACAGCAAAGAGAAATGAACACACACATGTGTACTGGCTTGCTTATACCCTGCTCAATTTCCCCACTTGTACCATTCCAGGCTTCCTGCCTAGGGAATGTGCCACCCATGGTGGGCTTGGTCTTCTCATATCAATTAACTTAATTAAGAAAATCCCTCATAGGCATCCACATGGTCAATCCAAGGCAGACAATCCCTCATTGAAACTTTCTTCCCAGGTGATACTAGGTTGTATCATATTGACAACTAAAGCTACCCATGATACTAGCCTTGGCTATACAGTGTGGTTACATGACAGTGTGGATACATAGAGAGGCCCTATCACAGAAAAAAAATCAACCAGGGGCAGAGGGCTTGACATAAGTCAAACTCATTCCTTTACCTGGGGTCAATGTCCTTTAAATCTAATAAAATTACTGCTACACTGTGAGAACTGGCATAAGTGTACTTTCAAAAATTTGGTAACTTGCAAAGTGACTGAGGGACTAAAAAATTATATGCACTGCATTTGAAGAATTATTTTTCTTAGAGAATCATACATGTCTGTATCAATAAGACTGAAATAAAGGAAAACAGAAGGAACATGCCCCTCCTTTTACATACCATCCCATAGACCCACAGTAAAGATAATACTTAGCATCTCCAGAGCCTGAGGCACAGGGATCCTCCACCCGACCCACTGTCCACAGCCTTCCCAGCCAGGCTCTACTCTTTTTTGCCAGAAGGAAAGATCATCTAACTAAAGAATTCTTACTATTATATCACTATCTTCAAGTTTTGAATTTAATGTCTTTCCCAAGGAGTTACATTTATTTTTATTTTTTTAATTTATTTTATTTTTATTTTATGTATACGAGTGTTTTGTCTGCATGTATGTAAGTGCACTCATGTGCAATGCCCACAGAGGCCAGAAGAGGACTTTAGATCCCTTGGAACTGGAGTTAAAGACAGTTGTTAGACATCACATGAGTGCTGGGAACCAAACCCAGGTCCTCTGCAAGAGCGGCCCAGTGCTGCTAACCACTGAGTCATCTCTCAGTTCCCCCAGATATGTGTTTTAATAGGGGCTTTTGCTAAGTTCTTAATTAAAAGGACTGACTCACTTTTGTTGGGAATTTAAATATATTAGGTCTAGAAGACCTTTTAAGATCTTTTGTAATACTTTAATTTCTTACTCAAATGAATATCACAGAAAATAATATGCATGAGAAATAAAGTGAACAGATTAATTACACAGTTACTCTTGTGTAGGACTCACAATATATTTAGCTCACCAAGTTATGGTTCATGCATGCAGAACAATCTCAGTATGTATGGTGACATCATAAGCATGGATTCACAGATGTATATATACCTGACTTTTGTAATTCAAAGAGAAAGTAGATTCCATCAGAACATGCTGCTTTCAGTGTAATTATCTGTGATCATCTGAGATTTAAGGGGATTTGCACCATGAGAGGGGTTTCCCCTGTTGTATGATTCCTGGCTCTAAAATCACCAAAGGCTTCATCCTGAAGATCCTGCCAAGGCTGAGTGATGAGAAGGAAAGTTCCCAGAAAAAAAAAAAAGTCTACATCTTCAACTGAACCTTCTGTAAGGCTGATCAACTGATTAGAATGTCAATGATTACAGAGGGTTTGGAATGCTACAGGTCCCAAACCTAGTTATCATTTATTTTGAAATATTTTCAGTTCTCTGAATAGCCATTCCTTGCCCACCTCTCTTGGAACCTAGCACCCTGTGACTAGCAGAGAAAAACCTTTTGGAATGTATTAACTTAACAAAACCTAAGTTTCCACCAACCAAAAGGCTAAGGGTATCATCAGACAGCATCTGAGGCCAGTAGCAGAATTCTCCCTGCTTTGTTAAAACCCATCTACCTAATGACCCCACAAGTGTATTTGAAAAATGTGTTGATTTATGACTTTGTTCTGTTACTATAAAAAGTTCATGAAATTGCTGCCTCATTGGAACATGGAATTTGGAAAGACCTGAATCTGGATTCCCAGGCCACAGTCACTCATATTTGGCTCCATAATAAACTATCTCTTATCCTCTTTGAGATGAGAGTTGTGGTTTTAGTCAACAGTGCTCTCTACCACCTTGGAAGAACCAATGGGATTCCCATGCTTCTCATTTGGGACCATGATAAACAAGCAATCCACCCACAGAACAGGGTCTCAGCCACAGTAGGTTTATATGTTGTGGTAAGTGCCAAAGTAAATCTGCCTACAGAAAGTAGACTGATTCCTTCCCCATGAAAGAGGCCTATTTAAACCACAAGAAAATGCCCCTGTTAACAGGCTATTTGCCAAGGATACATTTTGTAAAACAAAGCAGGCCTTTTCACAGATACATCACTCTGGGTGATCTTTTGTTCATCTACTTACTGCAATTTATCTGGTGTAAAACAGCACAGTGGGCATAAAAAAAAGGGGGTAGGCTGGGGGGGTAGGCTCTGGGTATTTCATCTGCTTTTTTTCCCTCCTTTGGCAATTTGTTTGGACCCCATTATTAAATGTCAAGTAAGTTCACAGCTCCATTTATATGTTTCTCCTGTATAAAACTGATACATTTGGGGCCAGAGAGATGTCTCAATGTTAAGAGCACTGAATGCTCTTGCAGAGGATGTGAGTTTGATTCCAAGCACCCACATGGCAGCTAACAACTGTCTGTAACTCCAGTTCCAGGGAATTCAATGCTTTCTTCTGACCTCCTCAGGCATTACATGACACACATTCAGGCAATACACTCATACACATAAAAAAATAAAATATTTTTAAAAACCTGATACTTTTTACATTCCCTGGCTCAGCCCTGTATTTTAATTACTTTTTTAGATGCAATTCCAAGCACACTGTTGAAGATCAGGTATGCACCGTAGACATACTTAATGTCAGGTAGTACAGTAAACTGGATTCGAGAGAGCTCAACTGGGGCTAGTGAGACAGCTCCACAGGTAAAAGGACACGTGCTGCCAAAGCTAATGACCTGAGTTTGATCCCCAGAATCCACATGGTAGAAGGAAAGAATGAGCCCCTGAACCTTATCCTCTGACCTCTGTAAGTGTGCTAAGGAGTATGTGCATGTGCACACAATAAGAAATGAAATAATAAATAGGAAGAAAGAATAAATAATGTAATAAGGACTTTAAAGAAAGAGATTTCTACTAACTCAGCTATAAACAGAGAGATGACCTATTTTGAGTTCCTGTAGCCTCTTCTCAAATCGCCAGAACAGCTGGAAATTCATCATATTATCCCCATTTCTAAACCTGGTGCTCTTCCAAAAGTGTATCAGATAAAGTGACTCTTTCCTCTTTTTCTTTCCATTATCAATTCAGATCATCTATTATTTTTTCCTTTGAAATAGTTGATGACTTCCAGAAAAGAATTAAATTTCTTTTCTATTTCAAACACTAAAGGAAAGTCCAAAAATGTTCCAGAAGAGAAATTTTTGTGACTACTTATAGGCTAGGCTGAAAGGAAAGACCTTCCTAAATATAAAGCCTCATCATGCATCGCCCAACAGAGAGAGGGAGCCCTGAAGTAAAACACCTGAGTGAAGACAGGACAACGTAGGTTCATCCGTTGTGACGAGGGTTCCACTGTGGAGGGCAATAATAATGCGGTAGGGTCTGCAGCTGTCAAGCCAGATAGAAGCTGGGAAAGCTCTACATCTCCTGTCAATTTGGAAATGAGCTCAGGAAATAACAGCTTTGGAAACAAGACGGTGTGTGTGTTTGCAGCAGGCCAAGGAGGAATGTCTGCCTTGCAAGAGTTCCGCTGCTGTTTTCAGCCATGGAGGAAGCCAGCCTGGAGTCGGTCTGAGAGGTCCAAGGAAGAGCGATGACAGCAAAAACGGTGCAACAGGAGTGGAGGTGGGAAGAGGAAGCGCAAGAGCATTGGCCCTCCAGGTCCATCTTTCCTGAGACTCGGGTGCAAACGTCACTCTTCGTGGTTTGGTCGCAAACGTTAACAAAGCTCTCGTTTTGTTTGATGAGGTTTGTGTTAGGTGCTTGCTTATTTATCATTTATTTATTTTAATTGTGTGTGTATGGGTGTATTGCCTGCATGTAAGTGCACCCCTGCTGTGCAAAGCCCTCGGAGGTCAGAAGAGGGTGTTGGATTCCCCTGGAACTGGAGTTACAGACAGATGGTTGTTAGTCACTATGTGGGTGCTGGGAATCAACCTAGGTCCTCTGCAAGAGCGGTCAGTGTTCTTAATCGCTAAGCCATCTTTCCAGCCCCCATAGATCCCTATTATTAAAGGGTTCTGGTCTGAGTAAAAGCCACTGGCCAGCGGCCCTGGCCCACACCTTCCTCTTCCACTTGGGGTCCCAAGTATGCTTACCCTATGATAAGTCACTCAACGTTTAACCAGAACTAAAGGATGGAAAATACGTCCCCAGCCTTAGGGAGCCTTCTGAGGCCCTCTGTGGGCACTCCTGTGCGCGTAGGCCCACCCTCAATCATTCTGCCGGCCTTGCTCGAGTACACTATATTTTCCACAGTTCCGAAAACACGGGTCAGTGGAGAGCTTTTCCTCTGTGCTCCTGGACCCTGCTCTTCTCAGTTTGGATAACCTCATCTGGAATCATCACATCCACAGACTTAGTCTTCATTCTGCCCTAGGATGACAGCCTTTAGAATACTTTCCAACATCACTTCTTTGATTGCTATATGAGGAATGCGTTTAAACTAGTTAGTCCTGAAGTTCCATCAAATCAGGAACTAATCTGCCGTATCTCTGAGTCACCTCCCCTGCCCCTTACTCAACTCTGTCAAACAAGAGAGGCTGAGGGCTGGGACTAAAGCTCAGGGTAGAGTGCTTGCGGAGGAGCTGAGGCCCAAGGCACACGCTGCACTACTGTTTTATTTCACAGCTCTGCAGGTTAGATTTGGGTCAGTCTCCCTCCATCTCATTCTCAACTAACATCCCTTACAGTGCATTGATCTCTGGGAAAAGGAGGGTATAGGCAATGAGACACTGAAAATCAGGCTGGGTGTGCTGCCGCTGCCCTTGATCCCAGCACCCTAGAGGCAGAGACAGGCAGATCTCCATCATATCAAAGCCAGCCTGGTCTACATAGTGAGTTCCAGGCCAGCTGTGGCTACAGGGAGACCTGCCTCAAAGGAGGAGGAAGAGGAGGTGGAAGAGGCAGAGGAAAAGGAGGAGGAGGAGGAAGAGGAGGTAGAGGAAGAGGAGGAGGAGACATTGAAAATCTGTTAAAAGTCCAACAAACACTGAGTATGGTAACTCCAATCTCAGTATCAGTAACGTTTCAATTAAATGCATACTATTTTTAAGCAGGTGCAGAAATAATCAAACAATTAAAAACATGATTTAAAATTTAGATCTCCCAGTAACGTAACAGGCCATGTGGAATCACATGCAGACCACGCCCATTATGGGCTTATTTTGCATTAAGAATGCGTTATATTTTGAGAAAGCATTGAAAGGTTTTACACAAGGATGCTGTCGCCTCGTCAGTGCCTTTGTACTGCGCATTCTTGTTCTTCTTTCTAAATGTTTAGTAGACCTTGAAAGGTTTTACACAAGGATGCTGTCGCCTCGTCAGTGCCTTTGTACTGCGCATTCTTGTTCTTCTTTCTAAATGTTTAGTAGACCCACACGTGCACTGAAGCACATTTTTATTGTTATTCTTTTTTTTGGTATTTGGTTGTTGGGTTTTGGGGGAGGGGGTTGTTTGTTTGTTTTTTGTTGTTTTTGACAGGGTCTCCCTAGTCCCAGCCTACCTAGAAGTCACTAGGACCAGGCTCACTTAATTACCTTAAAAAATAGCTCATATTTTACACATACATATATATACATATATATATATATATATATATATCATTAAATTGGGCAGGGGGCAGTGGGTAGAGGTGCAGATAAGGAAGGGGATCTAAATATCATCAAACCATATTGTATGAAAATCACATTCAATAAAAAAAGGAATGGGAAAAACACTTCCTTATTGTAACTCTTAATTATTGAAAAATTCACTTATATTTTACAAAAATGGAAAATCCAGACTTGTGCTGGGCCTGATGCACCATTAGCTGCATAAAGACTCCCTGTATTAGCTATGCTAATATTTACTGATGTGTTAATGTAACAACAACCCACCTGCTCTGGTTGCCTATGATGCACTTTCTACCTATAAGGATGGAAATTAATGACATCGCCTCTCTGAGTTGCCTGGGGGCAGAGCTGAGCCAGGCGAGGGGTATTTAAGAGCCAGTTTACTGGTTAGCAAGCCGTGCGTGCTAGCTTGGGCTGTGGCTCACGAAACTTCCTGTCAAAGGCATTTTCCAATATTGCTGACATTGAAACATTGAAAGGTAAAGTACTCCCTGTGCTTCGGAAACTACTATGTAGCAAAAGAAAAGCAGGTTTAGTGGTGCTCACTTGGTTTATTTCAAGGACAAAATAAGAGGATACTGCATTTTAATATTAATTTTCATATCGTTGTAGAGAAGGAAATCAGAAATTTTGAAAATATTTGAAAATTGATGCACATCAAGGTACAATAATAATAAAAAAGAATTGAGATTCTTATGTTATATTTTAAGGTTTTTGTAGGTGGAGTTTTATTTGAAATTGCGTCAGTCAGAGCTGTAAAACATTGCTTGATTTCAACGCTCAACTATTCTTCTCAGACAATTTGGGAAGCAATGCGCACCCTGAAGCTGCCAGTGGTTTTACTGGTCCTGTCTGTGGCACTAAACCATCTGAAAGCTACACCTGCCCGGAGGTTAGTAACCTGCAAACCCCATTTCTTTTGAGAAGTGTGGGAAGATTATAATTAAACAGTGCTGCATGACTAACAGTCCTGTGCTATTCAGTTTCCAACCAAATCCTGCTCCTGAGCTAGGCAGCGTCTTAGTGTGTAGTCCTCGGGGACTGGGCCAGTGCCTGATATATGACTCAGGTAAACTACTGATAGACAGGCATGGATACCTATAGTTTTGTCTAGAAACACACTTTTAGAACTCAGGGGGGAAAGCCAGAATACAAAGACAGAAGAAACTAAAAGGCAGGCTTCTCTACCATTCTAGCCTGGTACTAAAAGAAATTGGACAGATTTTAATAAGGCATTTATTTTAGAGCAGGTGTAATTTCAGTTCATAATCACATAGACTTTTTTCCTTGTCAGAGAATTCTGGAAGTATCCAGATTTGTACATCTCCTTTTGGAAAGTGAAGTTATAGAAATAGGGAACAAATTCAAGTTTTTAAGAAGTTAAATTTTGGAATTAGTTAAAAAGTCACTTGCTGTTTGGGATCCATTCTACATTGTTGGTTATCCACTAATGAAAGAACGACACAAAATTGTGTCTGAGATTATTTCTGAACTGCTACAAACGTAAATTAATAATGCTTGTAATATTTTCAATCATGTCCTGTATGTACATATCTGAAGAAGGCTTATTTTAAAATTTCAAAGATAACTAAAGAAAACTAAACAGTTTAATGGAGGCTGGCTGAATAGCACTAATTATAAGATCAGTGTGGAAAACCCTTAAAACTGCCATTTGCCATCTATTTCAAAGATTCTTGAGTCCAAATCCATGAATCTGACTTAAATAATATAATGAGAATTTGTGCCTAAGTCAGTTTAACTCCATACATTCTTGGGAGGATGAAACTATCCATTTTTAAAGAGCGTAGTGAATTAAGTTTACCTTTCAAAAAAGTGTGATTTAAGTCACATCAGAATTCGTCTCATTAGAATTACCATCATCTGCTCTTTACTTTCCTCTGGGTGTTTTTTGTTAGGTGGAGGTCCGTGGCAGTATGTCAAGGTATTGCTACAATGCCTGCAATAATAGCCTGATTCATCAAAGAACGCTCTTTGTTCTCTAAAGACTTACCTAGTGCACAGGGTGTTCTCAGAACTCACTGTAATTTTCAATTGGCTCTTTCATGGATAAAAATAACTTTCAAAACCAACATGAAGTTTCTGATTAGCAGGAAGACTGAACGATGACAGGAACCCTAACAGTATTAACAGCATCTTGAGCTTATCTTCCATCAGACACAGCTAATACTTTGCTGAGTATGTTTTTATGGGTCCTTGCTGATTACTACATGAGCCTTGCTCTGAAATAGAATAAATCACAGCATTACTGATTATCAAGTTATTTTTGTGCTTGCTCATAGTCATTTATTTTGCACTATTATTATATATATATTTGCAAAGCGTCCTTGAAATGTCCGTTCAGCACATTTCTGAAATCAGTATGCTTTTTAAGTGACAGAGGGATCATTTATCATCCTGAGCAGTTAAATTATGTAATATTCTAAAAATTTTGTAGGAAAACCTCTGTAGCAGTGTCTTATATTGCAGACTCCTTTAAAAAATAAAGCTAATGGGGCTAGGAAGATGGCTCAGAGGTTAAGAGCACTGGCTGCTCTTGGAGAGGACCTGGCTTGGAATCCCAGCACCCACATGGTGGCTAGCAACCATCTGTAACTCCAGTTCCAGGGAATTTGATGCCTTCTTCTGACCCCTTCCAGCACTTCATGACATGGGTGCACTTATGTACATGCAGGCAAAACACTCCTACACATATAAATAAATAAATAATAAATAAATTTAATTAAAAAATAAAGCTAGTATAGATTTATTTATTCATTGTCATTTTACCAATAAAATTTAATCATTTCATTTGAGACTTTCTTAATGGCTACTCATATGTAAAATAGTAAGTAAAAACAGACATCACAAACCATCTTAGAAAATAGTTTCATGCAAAAGGATCATATTTTTCCAATATACTTTTGCATGCTATCGTACCTGCCTTCGGCTAATCAAAAAGTAGTGAAAAGTATAAAAAGCAGGCCTAGGGAGATCACTTCAGCAGTGAAGGTCTTACCATGCGGCCATGTGAACCTGAGTTTGATCCCTAGTACCCAAATATAAAAGCTAGGTGAGCTAGCTTGGCGCTGTAATCCCACTTCTGGGGAAGTAAAGGGCTCACTGAATGGCTAGTCCAGCCAAATATGTTAAGCTCCAGGTTCAGTGAGAGATTCTAAGAAAATAAGGCAGAAGGTGATCAAATAAGATCTCCAACATTGATATCCAACATTGACCTCTGGTTTCCATAGGCATGCACACACATGCACATATACAAACATATACACTCATATACACAACACACTATATATAGTTATGTGATGATACGCGTGTGTGTGTGTGTGTACACATAAGCACTTCGGTGATTAACTAGCTTCTCCCATAACGGGGTTACACACCTCTGTAAGGAAAGTCAGTAAGAAAAAGAAAACCCTGAAAGCACAGATCCAACGTGTTGCACACATCACTCCAACCACTTTCCCTCCACCCTAATGATTTTTAGGTTAGTCTTCTACAAGTTCTTAGTGTGTTTAAGTGGAAGATACTGTTGGGGAAAACAATTACAAAACAAACTTAAATGTCCTTATTGTTTCTTTCATGATCAGTCGTGGCCTTTTTAGCTAACTCGAATGAGCTGATGCTGTATACAGATAGTTGGAGATACTGTGACTGACCTTCCAGTTGATAAAGGCAGAGCAGCACCACAATTGGCAAGCAAGGAACTCGACACACTGCTTCAGCCATTGCACAGATGCCCTCCCAGTGTCCTGACCTGACACATCATTTTCTCCATTGCCTTTGTTCTATGAGTTTTAGGTTCTTGGACCAAATTACAATTCCTGCTGTGCTTTAGGAAAAGTTTGTCTTTATTTCAAATTTAATGCCCAATGTTTGTAAATACTGGCAAAAAATATTTAAAACACTGCATTATTCTTTTGAAGTAAACTTTAGTCATGTGTGCTACACCTGCAAAGAGATATCACTGAAGAGATAATGTCATCCAGATGGATACAGGTCAAAGCTGTCGGTCCCAGCTGGGTGTGGCGGCACACATCTGTAACCCCTGTACTTGGGAGGGAAGGTAGGAAATGAGAGTTTGATGCCACCCTGAGCTTCAAAGTGAGACAGACCTTGCCTCAAAAGCAAATTTTAAAAATTTAGGTACCACAGCAGGTTTCCTTTGACTAGTTATTGCTTCATTACCTTTCATTTGTTTTTGTTTGACAATTTGTTTTTTAAGACAAGGTCTTTCTGTAGCCCCAGCTAATCTGGAACTCACTATGTAGACCAGGCTGGCCTTGATCTCATAGAGATCAGCCTGCCTCTCCCTCCAGAGTGCTGGAATTAAAGGCATGCACCACCACACCTGGATCATTACTAAACATTTGTACTTAACAAAGAGCCAGTTCACTTGATGCTGTTGTAGTTTTCTGTATTTGAACTTAGGCTTTCTGCACAGAGGCAGAGATCATATAATACTCTCACATGCTAAGATAAATGCATTGTATTTAGCCCCAAAATACATGTAATGTACTTGGTTTGGGGTATTAACTTTTAACCCTATAACTATTACTTTCCATTTTACATGAACCTAAATTTCAACAGTATTTTGATTCCTATGGAGCTGAAAAC
Source organism: Nannospalax galili (assembly GCF_000622305.1). NCBI lineage: Eukaryota > Metazoa > Chordata > Mammalia > Rodentia > Spalacidae > Nannospalax > Nannospalax galili. The sequence continues at coordinate 1,310,676 of NW_008354345.1, forward strand.
TAAAATATTTCTATAGGTGCTCTAAAAATCAACAAATATTGGGTAATATTACTATTCTATAACTACTTAAAAGCCATTTTTGAACGGCTGGGAGATGGCAGAGTGGTTAAAAGCATGTGCTGCTCTTGCAGAAAACTCAAGTTTGGTTCCCAACACCCACACTGGGGCACCTTCTTCTGACCCCTTGAGCACCCACACACCCACACACATGTGCACATATATGCAGACACATAAAATTTTTAAATACCATTTTGAAAACACATTGCAATAGTTTATGACTGAAACATCTTTCAAAGACCTATGTCTTAAAAAGCTCAGCCAATTTTTAAATACCATTTTGAAAACACATAGTTTATGACTGAAACATCTTTCAAAGACCTATGTCTTAAAAAGCTCAGCCCCTAAACCATGGTACTATTAGAAGGTGGCAGAGACTTTGAGAGATAGGGCTGAGGGGAGGTTTCAGGTCATTGGGTTTGTGCCTTCAAAGATTTGGGGGTCACAGTTGTTGCTTCTCCTCCTCCTTCTCCTCCTCCATCTTTTTATGTGGTTCATGGTCACTTTCATCTCACAACTATCCACTGTGATGCATTTTTATAGCTTGTAAAACAATAATGTCAAATGACCCTAATTCCTCACATTATAAACAATTCTCCAAAACTATGAACTCAAATAAGTTTTTCCTATCTTTGAGTTTATTTAGTTTCAGTTATTCTTAGCTGGGTGTGGTGGCGCACGCCTGCACACATCCCAGCACTTGGGAGGCAGAGGCAGGTGGATCTCTGTGAGTTCAAGGCCAGCCTGGTCTACATAGTGAGTTCCAGGAAAGCTGGGGCTACAGGGAGACCCTGTCTCAAAAAGACCAAACAAATAAAGAGTTTATTTATTTCAGTAGCAGAGAGCTGACAAACACACAGAGATGAAGGATAGCATAGCATTGACATAAGTAAATGCTTCAAATAGAAGCACAGAGCCAGGCGGAGCACACCAGTAATCCTACCCCTGGAAGAAGCAGGAGGATCACAAGTCGGAGGCCAGCCTGGGCTACATGGAAGTTCAAGACCAGCTTGGACTACACAGTGAGACCATCTCAGAAATAAGTAAATACATAAGTTAAAATTCAAATGAAGTTTTAAATCATGGTCATAATTTCTGAGTTACCTGTAGTATTATTGTTCAATTGCTGCTAATAAATGTGGTGACTTACAAAACCATTGATCAAAAAAGACTTGGTTATAACAGTTAGCCTAGCTCTAACATCAAAGTTGCTGAAAAGTAGGAGATCCTTGCACTTGGTAGGATGATGGCAATGCATACATTCATACCAAGAACTCCCATGTGGCCAAGAATGCCTCAGCGGTGATCAGTTTATTCATCTTGAGGCTTTATAATAAACTTTATATGACCTTTTTATAAGCTGACATTTTCTCTTTTATATTGCTACATTTTTATTGTAGAATATTTAACATGAGATCTATTCTCATAACTAGTGTGTGTGTGTGTGTGTGTGTGTGTGTGTGTGTGTGTATGCATACATGCCCCAGTGTGCATGTGGAAGTCAGGAGTTGGTTCCCTCTTTCCACCATGTGAGTCCTGAGGATTGAACTCAGAATTGCTTGCAAATACCTTTATCCACTGAACCATCTTTCTAGCCCTCTTTACAGCTTTTAGCCTACAAAAAATGTTGACTATGGACTAACTTCTCACCAGCAGCTCTCAAGAATATATTTACCTTGCTTGACTGAAACTATCCACTGACTAGTAACTTGGTAGCTTCCTCTCCCAAGTCCTTAGGAAACAACATCCCACTATTCAGTTCATGAACATGAGTATACAGATAAATACTTTGTGTGACCCTGCAATACTTGTCTTTTTGTGACTGACTTTCCTCAGGGTCCTCAATGATGCATATGAAAGAATTCTTTTCTGGCATTTCTGTCTTGATATCTTAAATATTGCTTAATTCTTTTTCAGAAAGACAGAAGAAAATAATGTGCTTTTAGAATTGCTACATGTTCTACGTTAGATATAAATTCTTTTATATATTGGGGAAAAAGTATCAACAAAACTTAAAATATAAGAGAAAGGCAGTTTATTATTATTAT
>NW_008354345.1:1313455-1349360 GCF_000622305.1 Nannospalax galili
TTCCAAAGAAATAATTACACAGTATTTTATAAAAGGCAATCTTGACTCAAATGAAAGTTGTGTGATTTCCCAGTTGAAAACTGATTCTGCTGCATGTCCAAAGTATCAGAAATGTCTGTCATACAGATGTTTGCAAACCAAAACACTGAGTGACTTCTGTGGAAATGTTTCCCGTAGTCTGCATCAGTGTGAGTGAGTTGAGCTGACATGGCTGCCTCTAATCCTGGTTCTAAGACTCTGACCTTTCCTGTTTGTTCAGCATCAGCCATCAGATGGACAAACGAAAGTGCAACACAGCCACATGCGCCACACAACGCCTGGCAAACTTTCTGGTTCGTTCTAGCAACAACCTTGGTCCTGTCCTCCCCCCTACCAACGTGGGATCAAACACCTACGGCAAGAGGAGCTCAGCTGAGGTCCCCAAAGAGGAACCTCTGAATTACTTACTCCTATAGAGCTCAGTATACGTTATGGCTCTAATGAATTTATGTATACATACTTTAGTGGTTTCCAGAATAATTTAACAGTGCCTTTTCACATCCACTGTGAATGCATGATCCATGTTTGTTAGCAGTATGTGCAAGTTCCCACGCTAGAAATTGTTTAAAATGTAGTGCTAATTAAAGTTACAGTATAAAGACAGTGTCTCTAAAGATGAAATATTCTTGATACACATTTGTTTCTGAAACATTCAAAAATTCCTTTTTATTGTCTATAACTTTATGATCTGAGTTTACCAATAAAAGAGACAAGGGTAGCTTAAAACTTGGCAAGTCACAAACAGCTAACAGTAAAGTTTTGATTTTGAACATTAGTAAAGCAGATACTCTAGGTACCTGTCTAGGCGATCCTTTCATTACACCGCATTTCTGAAATTTGAAGATAAGGTGCCATTTCAAAATAAATTAGTAAAATCTTTCTCTGACTCAGTTAAATACTTTTTTTAGTTTTATCCTTTGTTGTACTTGCTGCTACCAGGAGATTATTTTAAAGTATAAAAGCAATTTGTGCCCATGAGGATTTCCATAGTCTTATCTACAGTGAGCTTTTATGAAGTGTATATGCCCTTTATTCTGCTGAAGAGGCTTTCGGTGAACCTCAGTCCTATTTTTATCAATGGTATTTCAAAAGGAACCCGTGTTCTATTAATTATGCCTTCAATTAAAAGACTGCAGATTCCTGAAAATTTTGCTGTATATGTCAATGGTTTTTTAGGCTAAGTTACCTGGATATTTGTGGCAGAACAGTAGGAGGTTTTGACTTAATGAGACTCTGGCTGCCTTCTCCTGACCATAAACTGGCAAACTTTGGAAGTAACATTGATTCATATAAACTTCTATAATACTACCTTATAGCATTTCTTTTTAAGTGGTATTTGTATTTATTCTCTGAGAATCCCATATATGTATACAATGGATATTACTCATATCAACCCTCCCTTTCCCCTTCCAACTCGCCCCAGACCCTCCTAATATGTCACCCTCCCAAGTTCATGTCTTCTTATTTTTCCTAAAAAATAGATTTGTGCTTTGAAATAATAATAATAAAACAGACCATCTCATTCTTAGTGAGAATCTGACTCATAGACAAGATTTGAGCATTAAAATTTCCTTCATGAAGCGTGCCTTACTTTTCCAAATTGTAGAAGTTGTTGTTATTGCTGTTGTTAATGTTATGTTTTTTAGTGAGTATTAAGATTAGGAAAAGATATGTGTGATGCGTTTTATGTTATTAGTTGCATATTGAAATAAATGGGGATACAGATTCCTCTTTGAGATCCATCACTGTCATTCCTTCCTTGAAAGTAGACTCAGACCAGCATTTCAAATTGTATCAGATTCAGCTCATGTCAAAATGTGCTACAATAGCCTCAATAAAGCTTTATTGCATGTTACATCGCTCTTTATAATATCTACAACTGAAATAATATTAATGAATTTATATGATGTAATTTTAAGTTATATTTAGGTTTGAAAGTATTAGATATGTTTGTACTTAGCTTTATCATTTATTTCAACTCCTTAATCTATCTTTTATGTTTACAACAAAAAGTTCTTTTGAGACAGGTTCTTACTATGTAATTCTGACTGGCCTTGAACTTGTGTAGATCAGGCTGGCCTTCAACTCACAGAGATCCACCCACCTCTGCCTCTAGGGTGGTCGGATTAAAGGCATATGCCACCAAGGCCAGTATGCTAACAAAATGTTAATGAGTGCATCACACTCAGGGACACTGTGTGTGGTAAAATGCAACTGGCAAAAATGAAACAAGAAAATTGATGCTCGGTAGCCTAGCAATACCCAGGGCTCAATATTAGGGTGTGCCAACTTGTAACTTATTTTTACAAACGGGAGATTTTTGAGAGGGAAAGAATGTTACATAGAGCAGAGATCGGTGCATATTTTATTGTAAAATTCACGTCAATTTCTTATCTAAGTGAAACATCTAAACAAATTCAGCATTATTTCCTTAGTATTTGTAGCTCAAAAGGCATCAAGTATACAAAGGTTGAGACTGGCCAACAGCCATGAAGCTTCTAGCCTGATGCCCCAGAGAGCCTGAGTTCCAAAGCCCAGCACCATGTAAGCAGCTGAGTGTGGCCAAGTATACTTGTAACTGCAGCTTTGTCAAGGGGAGTGATAGGAGGATCTCTGGAGCTTGCTGACCACTAGCCTAGCGCCAGCTCAGGGAGGGAACCTGTCTGCCCTGTCTGGAGAGAAAACTCAACACCCTCCATTGGCCTCTTCATGTGTACCTGCACACACATGTTCACATACACCACATATATACATCACACACTCATACAGACATGCATGCATGCATACACACAAAAATTACTCCCCTATATGTATATACATATGTTTATGTAACTGGAAACATGTAAGGACATTTATCCCAAACTTTCTCATCATTCCCATGATGTATGATGTCTCAGACATGCTTAGATAGTCTAAGAAAATGAAATACCCCAGGACTTAGCATACATACTACAAATTGTTCTTTCTTTCTTTTTTATTTATGTTATTAATTCTCTGAGAATTTCATACCATGTATTTTGATCATATTCAGGCCCCTCCCTCCCATGCCCACCTTACTACACCCCACCGCTTTGCCTTTGTGTCCCCTTTTATTTTTTTAAGGTCTATTGAGTCAAATTTGTGTCCCCAAATGTTCTTCAGTATTTTTTGAATATTTAGAATATGAACAATTCCTACACGTTTATGGTGTAACATAGAATAAGAATGGAATTGATTCAGCAGCATCTCATGAAAACTGCAGGAAGTCTTATGAGCAGTGGGAGAGGATATGACATCATGAGCCTCTTGCTTCTGTACTTCCTGTACACCATTACTGGTGATATCATCCTTAGGGCAAAGCATACTTTGCTTTCAGAGTAGAAAAGCCTCGAAAGCCCACAGTTCCTTTGCATATGTAGCACCCATATAAGCAGTGGGGCTTTTCACATTAAATATTCGGGTAAAGAGATTTTTTTGCCACCAGTTTCACATACACAGTACTCAGTGCTACTCAAGGATTGAGCTTACAGTCAGCACATCTGTACTGTACATTGTTAATGCTCTCCAACATCTGACAAGCAATTTGGAGCCCTTTTCCCTCACAGGAGGTGACAGGCCAATGAAATGTTAGGCAAATGGGCCCGTGCCAGTTCCAGCCTGACTCGGTGGCCTTTTAGAAGCCCATGCAACGTTCATCACTCTTCCTCTTTGTTCTGCTGTGACGGTTTCTCGTGAGGTAGCTAAGTTCCTTGATGACTTCATGGAGAACATTCTGAAGGCTCTGTGTAGACAGTCAGTATGGTCAAGATATAAACTTAGGGTTTACCCTTTCTATAATAACTAAAATCAACCTTTTCTTTCTACTTTGCAAACCTGCTTCTCTGGTGAATGTGTTCAGTTTAATTAATAAAAGTACAGCCATTCTTCCAGTATGCTTCACACTTACAATCAGGGAACTATCTCTGATTGCTCAAAGTTCTCTTCTTCCATACATTCAAATCACTTACCATGATATGTGTACTTTAAAGTTTCCATGCTATGGATAGTGTCTCCTGTCTTCCCCCATGAACAGCGTAACTCTGGCCTGCTTTACTACTAGCCACTAACATGGCGGCCTACCAATCATCCTCCAACTTCTTGCTTTCTTATTTTGTATTATATCCAACACTGGAATAAGTTTATTTAATTACATGTGTGGGTATAGTTGCCACAGTGCAAATCTGGATAACAGGACAACTTGCTGGAGTCAGTTCTCTCCTTCTACCATGGAGGTCTGAAGGATCAAGCTCAGGCCATTAGGCTTGACAGCAAGCACCTTCACTTGCTGAGCCATCTCACCAGCCCCCAGAGTAAGTTGTCAAGTGTGCATTCTTTACTATATCAGCTTTCAAACTCTTAGTTTGTTGTTACCTCCTGCCATACACCAAATCCTTCAGCCTGACATTCAAGCCTCTCCATCAAGTAACCCAGCCCTCCCAGCTTTACCTCGAATTATATCACTTCACACCTTTTGCTCTCTCTAAAATCCTTGGCTGTTTAAGTTCCTGTCATGCAGATATCACCACACTCTCCTACTTTCCAGATTCTGTCTCTCACATCAACAACTGAAGAGCACTCCCCACTGTAGCCCTTGAAATATTCCAACGGTGAACTCCTGGTTATGGTTTGTATATGAAGTGCTATCTTAAAAGGTTCGTGTGTTGGACAGAGAAGACTTTTCCTCCATGCTTCCAAGTGAAGCCAGCCATGGTTGAGTAGGACCTTTGACTTACCTTCACATAGATGGAACTGGTAAAAGAAGGGAGCCAGGGGCTCCTCCCAAGCCCATGTGACCACTGAGGAACAGATCCTCAAATGACCATAAGAGTAAAAATAAATTGGTTAATCTGGGCCAGTAACTGCATGGTCTTAAACACCCAAAAGGAAAGTATAACCAAATATTAAAGTGATCAATATAATTCATTGAGTCCATGTGTATAGCTAAACGCTACATAACAAGAAACAATGCCAGACAGGAGATACCTTCCTTTGAGTTGTTGGCCAGGGTGGCCCAAGAGACTCCCAGACAGTAACCCAGCATAGAACTGGGAAAATGAACTGCAGACCCCAATCTTATCTAAAGGAATATTGACAACTAATTGCTACTAGATGAGGAACAGCTGATCTTCCTAAAACACGGAACTCTAGATAGGCTGACTAGATTCAGCAGATGGACAAGCACTGGGTAATGGCTTGGGGCACTGACAACACAGTGGACAGTAACAGGGATGACAGAGTATATGGGCTCCAGTGGGGAAGGGGAGGGCTATGGGAGGGTGCCATTTGGGATACAGGTATAAAGATAAGTAAGATTGTTTGGGATGTTCTGTGTGAAATACACACAAAAAAAATCAATTAAAAAATAAATTAAAAAAAATAATATAAAAAAGTAAAAAATAGAAAAAATAAAAAGGTTCACATGTTGGAATCTTGATCCCCAGTTGGTAGATCATTGAGTGGTGACTGGATTATGAGAACTCTGACCTAATCAATGGATTAATTCACTGGTGGATTCATAATTCAATGGGATTGATGGGAGATGACAGAAATGTTCAGAGGTGGAGCCTAGGTAAGTATCTGGGGCCTGACCTTGGAGACATCCTCCCTGGCTTCTCATCTGTCTCGGTTTCACCCTGGTGGGGAGCAAGCAGCCCCACTCCATTGTGTCTTCCACTGTGATGTTCTGCCTTATCACAGGCCCACAATGGAGCAAGCTGACCATAGGCTCTGACTTCTGAAACCAGGAGCCAAAATAAATACTTTCTTCTTCATTTTTCTTGGGCATTCAGTCCCAGTGTTGTGAAACTATCACAGAAAACTGATAGAGAGAGAGCAGGATCACAGCTGTGATTTTTGTCTGACAATGTGGAACGTCTAGAAGTCTTTGGAACTGGTTTTCAGGAAGATTTGTTTTTTCTTTTTCTTTTTCTTTTTTTTTTTGGTCTTTTTGAGACAGGGTCTCCCTGTAGCCCCAGCTGTCTTGGAACTCACTATGTAGGCCAGGCTGGCCTGGAACTCACAGAGATCGGCCTGCCTCTGCCTCCCGAGTGCTGGGATTAAAGGCGTGCACCATCACGCCAGGCTCAGGAAGATCTTTTTGGGAAAGTTTGGAGAAACCAACACTAAAAACTCAGAAAGCTGTCATCTTGGTTTTGGGGTGCTCAGGAGGCTGAAACGACGAAGAAAAAGCTATAAGCAGAGGTTAACAGGTGTTTCTAACAGGAGTTTGGAAAGTTGCAGCAGCTGTGTAGACATAGAAAGGAGAATATACTCATGAATTTTCAGATGGGAGTGTGGATGCTAAGGGCAACTGGCTGAGAGGTTGCTCCACATGCACTGTCTCAGATAGCTTGCCTACATTTTATTTATGCCTTGTAGGATGCTGAGTTTAAAGACAATAGACAAATAAACATGATGGAGAAAGTTTCAAGGAAGCCTGAGTTTCAGACTGTAAACTTGGATTCTTTTCGAGAAAAAAGAAGAATGAAAACATTTTTAAATTTTGCAGTTTTTGGCAGAATGGCATAGGAAAGTTGGAGCTAAGGACAAAATGATTTCTCTAGAGATTAGCACCATTAAAAAGAAGCCACAAGCTTTGCATTAGGAAGGCAAGAAAAATGCATTGAGGTGTGACCTGGACCCAAAGGAAGGTAAGGCTAGAGGCCTTTCGGCGTACACCTGTAATTAAGTGATTATCAACTTAGTTGGATTCAGAGACACCCAGAAGAGTAATAAACATGCCTCTGAGTTTACAGACAGGGAATTCAGAGATAATTACACTATGATGATTGTGATCTAATCAATGACTTAATCACTGGTGGATTCAAGTTTTGAGCAGTGTGTTATTGTGAGACAGTGGGTCTGTGGAAAGTCGAACCTGGTCAGAGGAAGTGAGTCATTGAGGGCATGCCTTCAAATTCCTGCATCATGGCTCTTTCTTTGCTTCCCAATTGCATGAGTGGGCAGCTTTGTTCTGTCACATGATTCTACCATGCTGTTTCAACCTCACATCAGCTCCACAACAACAGAGCCACCCACACATGGGTTGAAAGCTCTGATACAGGAGCAAAAATAAATCCTTCTTTTAAGCTGCTGATACTGGGCATTTGTCACAATGGCTGGAGGCTAACAGGGTCATCAAGCATTTTACATCACTGCTCTACTCAGTATCTCCTAACCCACTGAAACCTCAGCTTACTTTGAGGGTAGTATTTAGACTCAAAAGAAATGAAGATATATCAAACCGTTCCAGGAACATCAAGGAAGAGGGGGTGGAACGACTGTAACAGCCAGAGGACCAGGAAGCCTGCTGCTAAATAGTGTCTTCTAGACGTGACAGGGAAGCTAGACCTGTGACAAGACCACTTGAGGTAGATGAGAGAAATTTCACAGGGATCCACTTCTAGATGAAAAACTACAGGAAATCAATGGCTGCTGAGAGAAAACCCAGGGAAGAGCCCCCTGATTAGTTATCAAATTGTAAGCAATTGGCCCTAAGCACATGTACAAACAAACAAAACTTAATGGATACATATATATGTATATGTGAAATATACATGTAAAAATAATAGAGATGTCATGGATTTGAGAGAGGGTGGGGGGCTAGAAATGATGTAAATGCAATACTCATGTATGAAATTCTCAAAATAAAAATTAATTATTAAAAAGAAATAAATATCCAGCCTGGTGTGGTGGCACATGACTTTAATTCCAGCACTTGGGAGGCAGAGGCAGGCAAATCTCTGTGAGTTCAAGGCCAGCCTGGTCTACATAGAGAGTTCCAGGCCAGCTGGGGCTACAGGGAGACCGTATCTCAAAAAGACAAAAGTAAGAGAGAAAGAAAGAAAGAAAGAAAGAAAGAAAGAGGAAGGAAGGAAGGAAGGAAGGAAGGGAGGAAGGGAGGAAGGAAGGAAGGAAGGAGGGAAGAAGATAGATCCAAGGGTGGTAGCACATACCTTTAATCCCTGGGAGACACTGTCTCCTAACACCAAAATAAATAAATAAATAAATAACCGAATTTGATCAACTATCAAAAAATGGAAGGTAGAAGGTATTATTATTTGTTTTAAAGTGCCATATTAATGCTGTATTATGGCTGTATCATTTGTGTTGACTCTACCCCTATCTTTGACATTGCTGGGAACCTAAAAACAGACTAGGACATAAGCTATTTTTCAATTCTTCAATCACCAGTGATTTAGGACCAAGGAACCTAAATCTGCCTCCACATTCTAGGGAAAGTTGAGCTACTTAAACAAATCCCGTCTTAAGTCTTTTGTATTATGCTGTCATAGATCTTAGTAGTTATCTTCTGAAAACAACTTAACATTTAACATCGGCATCTTTGGGTTAACAGAGGATTAAGCAGCTGTGCAATCTAAACACATCATTTAAAAAAAAGAGCCAAAGTTGGGCAGGGTGGTGAAGCCATGTAAGTGATAAAGGCAGCTGGGATTTTTGTTTTAATGCAAGCCACTTTGTAATAAATGCAGGTTCCTCCCCTTGTGAACCCTTCTCCTTTTTCCTTAGAAAGAACACCTCACAAAGACCTCCAATGGTATGGAGCCACACTCTGTAGCCACGTGGTTTCTTGGGAAGATGATGAGAGAGCTCATATTAAATATTCTACAAGCTCCTGGGACCCTGCTCATATGATTCTATGTCAATGGTGTCAGCATACACAAGTCCCATGCAAACTCAGGCAGACAATAACCTAGCATAGAACTGGGAGAATGAACAGCAGACTCCAATCTTATCTGAAGGACTATTGACCACTGATTGCTGCTACGTGAAGAAGAGCTGATCTTCCTAAAACAAGGGACTCTACATAGGTTGACTAGACCTCAGCGGATGGACTTGCACTGGGGAATGGCTGGGAACACTAACAACATAGTTAGTGGGCCTTAACAGGGATGACAGAGTATATGGGCTCCAGTGGCGGGGGGGCTATGGGAGGGTGCCAGTGGGGATGGGGGTATAAGGATGATTGTTTGAGATGTTCTGTATGAAATACACAAAAAATTCAATTTAAACAAATTTTTAAAAAAATATTAAAATAAGTTAAATAAAGAGACTCTGGCCTATGCCTTAACGGCTCTACCAAATCATACTCGGTAAGGTTTAATGGCCACCAACTTCCTTAATATTTACAGGTAGTTATTTTTTTTTGAGGCTAGCTGGAGCTAGTGTCAAATTTCCTGTGTAGCCAAGGTCAAACTTGAAGTCCTGATCCTCCTACCTCCTCCTCCTAAGTCCTCGGATTACAAGTGTGTGCCATCATGCTCAGCTACAGGTAGATTTATGACATATTCAGGTGTTGTTCTAAGCCGATTCATACATGTGCCATTCGACTTCATCCTCATAAAAACCTGTGAAATAGACACTACTAGCATCCCTAATACTATGGATAAAGAAACCGGACAGAGGTAGAGTGGTTTGTGCTTGATCAGATGGTGAGAATGTAGGGGAGGCAAGTACTAACCAAACACTCATCATTACATATGCTTGACACCCCTGAACCAGACAGATAAAGCTCTCCGACCTCAGAGAACATGTGTGCATCTGGTGTCAATGTGGGCACCATAGCTGGACTTAGTCACTGTACTCAACCATCTCCCCCAACCTACAGGAAGTCTTTCATCTTTCCTCGTAGATACATAAGCGAAATCATGAACACCTTCAAAAACCCAAGAAGAGAATTAGAAAGAAGTGGGTTCTATATTCTAAGTACATTTATATGTACTTTATGTTTATATCATTTCTAATCCTCATAGAACTCTGCTGGAGATGCTGTTGTGGAATAAGAGTAAACGGGTTGACAGGTTCAAGCTCACGTAGCTAATAATGGTGGGGCCGCGGCTAGAATACAGCTTCTAAGTTCCAGCCACTTTCCCTGCTTTATGTCCAAACAAAAATATTTTTCTTCCCTCCCATTGTGTACTGTGGCTTCCCCTATGTGACGGCATGCCGGATCAGTCTGTTTATGAGCTGACTCTTTGGCTGGATAAACAATAATGGGACTAAAATAGTTATCCAAAGAATAAAGAACTTGGGCATTGAGAATAACAGTCTTTGCCTTACACAGTATGAAAGGGTTTGTTTTTATTTTATATTTTTTAGGATTTCAACTGGAAAAGTGAAAAACACTATATCCAACAAAAGTAAATGCTTCCAGCATTGAAAGATTGCCCACAGAGCATATTTTTCCTTCCAAAGTTCAGCTGGGTCTCTCTCTCCCTCCCTCCCTCTCTCACTCTCTCTCTTACTCTTTCTCTTACTCTCCCTCCCTCTCTCGCTCCCTCCCTCTCCCTCTCTCCCCCTCCCTTTCTCTCTGTCTCTCTCTGTCCTTCTGTCTGTCTGTCTATGGGTGTGTGTGTGTGTGTGTGTGTATGCCATCCTTCCCTGTCTCCTTCTCTCTCTCCCTCCCTCCCTCCATCCATCCCTTTCTGTGTTATGTGTTTGTTATATGTGTATATTTGGTGTGTGTGAGTGTGAGTGTGGGCACATATGTGTCGCAGTGTACTGTGGAGGTCAGAGGACAATGCTGGGTGTTGGTTCTCTCCTTCCATCTTGCTTGAGAAGGAGTCTTTTGCTTACTTCTGCCTATCCAGACTCACTGGCCCTCAGCTTCCAAGGATTCTCCTCACTCCACCTCCCCTCTCACCATAGGAAGGATGGGATTACAGAAGTATGCTACCCGCTACCACATCTGACTTTTCCTGAAGTCTGAAGATTTGAACTCAGGTCCTCATACTTGTCCAGCAAGTGTTTTACATGCTGAATAAATACCTTTGTATGCATCTTTCTGTGAAGACTGTTATTTCTTTGTATGGTATAAAATGGGGAAACTTTCTTTTTGGATTCCTTGAGAACTTTGGAATGGGCCCCACAGGATCAATCCCTGGAGGACTTCCCCTTTGCACTCCAGTCTTCCTGTTCATCTGCATCATCATGACGTCCCTTGGACATCGACCTTCTGTGCTCATCATGCCTCACACTTAATTCACGCTGAACATTCTTCAAGGGTGACCAGTTGATCAGCTCTTCAGTGATTGTGGAGAGTTTGGAATTTTGTATGACTATCTTTAGCCCCCTAAATAGCCATTCCTAGCCCATCTTTGTTTCTGACTTAACATCCTGTTGACTAATGGATAAAAACCTTTTTGACTGTATTAGCTTAGCAGACCACCAGCTTCCACCAACCCAACAGCTAAAAAGCCGTCAGACAGTGTCTAAGGCCTATTAGCAGAACTCCCCTGACTTTGCTGTAACTGGCCTCTCTGATGTCATTGGCTTTTGCAGTGACATCGCACTGTGTGTGTGGAACCTTTTCTATTCATTCACTCTCCCAAATTTGCAGAGTTATTTACATTATTCTTCCAACATCAGTCACTGGCGAACTGTGAATTTAGCTTACTTTTGTATTGGATACTGTTGGACTAATTAGGATTTAAAAATTCAGGGATATTCATAATTTCTACCTCATATAACTTTAGTTGCGTATGTCCAGTCGTTACCTCTTCGTTTAAGTTTATAAGGTACTTAAGGTGAGGACTGTGTGAATTGAGTCTATAATGTCCACAATGTTTAAGTCCAATATTTTCACATAATAGGTGTGTAGTGAATGTTGGTTGAATTAATATAGTCCATGAATGATGGAAGGACTTCTGTGTAACAATGCTTTCCTACAGTGCAATGAGGTCGAAGAATGTAGCTTCTTACACTCCTTTCGTATAATAGAGATAGTAAGGTCTGCCTCACAGAGTTTTATTCAAGAATAGGAATAACATTGGCAGAGTGCCTGGCATGTCCTTTGTCTTTAATCAGCAATAGCTTTTTAGCCATGATAATTGTACCCAAAGAGTAGAATGAGTTCCTATTACTTTCGTTGTTGATGACAAGGATTTAAGGAGAGAGAGGAAAATGGGATAGATTGGTAACCTTCTTGGGCATAAAACAATGTGGGTGTGGGGAAATATTCACAGATAAATAAGAGACTCAGAAAGACAGTAATCCATACACATGCTAAATAGGATCTATTCCATCAGATACCTTCTCTGCTCCTGGAGTCAAGTGACACAAAGATGTTTATACTACATAACTGCATCTAGAATTACACAGTCTTGACTAAATCACATCAGATGCAGGTTCTGGAAATTCAGCTTCTTCCCTGTGAGAACATTCTTTTTCTTCTCTAGGACAAAAGTTATGATCCTTAAGAAATGCTGTACAAATCCTTAACAGGAAGTAGCAGGCAACACAGACACAGAGATCTTGTAGCTTACCTGGCTGTAAACAGATTAGCGGAGTGCCAGGACATTTTAAATGCTAAAAGGATAGAATTCAAGCAGCCAGAAATTTTACCACATCTTAGCTATTTTTCCTGCTGCTGTGATAAAATTCCTAACAAGCACCTTAAGATAGAAAGAGTTTATTTTGGCTCACATTTCCAGAGTACAGTCCATCATGATGGGGACGTCAAGGCAGAAGGAGCTTACAGCAGCAAGTCACATTGCATCCATGGTCAAAAGTCAAAGAGGAATGAATTCCATGTTCAGCTCACTTTTTCCTTCCTTGTATTCAGTCCAGAATCCCCAGAGACTGTGGGTGGGTCTCCTTATCTCAGTTAACTTATCAAGACCATCCCTGTGGAGTACTCAAAGCCCTGTCTCCTAGGTGATTCTAAATCTCATCAAGTCGACAATTGACATTAACCATCACACCACATACTAACAAAATGCAAACAAATATAGCACTTTTCCAACTGATGTCAGGAACAGGCATTATAAAAAAGAGAAATTAGGGCTGAAGAGATGGCTCAGCAGGTAAGAGCAATGGCTGTTCTTGCAGAAGATCCAGGTTTGAATTCCAGCATCCATATGGCAGCTAATAACCATCTCTAACTCCAGTTCCAGGGGATCCGACACCTTCTTCTGTCCTCCTTGGGCATTATATGAAATGGGTGCACTAACACACATGCAAGCATTGCACTCATACTCATTAAAAAATAATAAATAAATAAATAAGAGAGAAATTAAGTCCATCAAATGTGTGGAGTTAAATTTGAAAACACTATCCATCCTCATGGGCATATTGCTCTCATCTAATTTTTCTAGAAACGTGACCGTGAGGCCCCTAGAACTGACTACTGGCATAGTTAGAATGTGATTGCAGGAAGCTGGAGGCTGTAGTCCTCCCTGCGGCTGTACAGACAAAACTAGGCTCCAGTGTGGAGTAATTTATTTCTTCTTAGTGAGTATGTGCCACCATATTTGTAACTAGGAATAATTGGGTTGACCGTGAAGTCTTTGGCTGACACTCTGTTCAGAATTAACTCCCATAACTCATTTTATTAACATTTTAAGCTAGCATACAGAGCAATGTGTTTTCCATACACACTTGGTTCTCATTCACCACGCTCCCCCACTGACCTTCCCCATCCTCCCCTTTCTGGTCCTTTCCTCTCCAAGTAACCTCCCGTTCCCTTTCCTGTCACATAGCATTTCTCTACCCAACCTCTTCCTTCAGATCTCTTCTTTTCCTCTCATGGTACCTGTTCTAGGTTGCTATCAATTGCTGTGATAAAAACACTGACGAAAGCCAACTTGGGAAGGAAAGGACTTATTTTATCTCACATCTCCCAGGTCACAGTTCATCACTGAGGGATGCCAGAGCAGGAGCTCAGGGCAGGAGCCTGGAGGCAGGAGCTAAAGCACAGACCATGGAGGAACACTGCTTACTGGCTTGCTTACACACACACACACACACACACACACACACACACCAAGCACACACAAACACATGCATACATACATACATACATACATACAAACATATACACATACATGACAGGAAACGTGGTATTTGCCTTTCTGTAACTCCCACCACTATCTAGCATTTGAAATTCATTCTGTGCTGGACAAAGTGTTACGCACCTGTAGTTCCAGCATTCAACAGGCCGAGGCAGGAGGATTGTGAATTCAAGGCTAGCCTGGGCCTCATAGCATGACTTGTCCCAGGAAAACAGGGTAGGAGGAGAGAGAACAAAAAGAGAGCAGGAGGAAACAAAGGGGAGACACAGAGATCAATTCATTTCTGCTGCATTAGACATTTCAGATTCAAGGTCCACCACTAGAAGAAAAATCTCTCCTACGTGGAAAATTCTTACCAACAAATAGTTGAAGTTTTAACATCCAGCTAAATGCAAAGCCCTAGAGGAATGAATA
Organism: Nannospalax galili; assembly: GCF_000622305.1. Taxonomy (NCBI): domain Eukaryota; kingdom Metazoa; phylum Chordata; class Mammalia; order Rodentia; family Spalacidae; genus Nannospalax; species Nannospalax galili. The sequence goes on from NW_008354345.1 coordinate 1,327,738, forward strand.
GGCATCAGGTGCAAGAGAAATGATAGGGGAAGGGCAGGGGTGAGCGAGAAGGAAGCAGGAGAGAAAGGATCAAGCCATCCCTGAGACCTTCAGACATCTCTGCGCAGGCTCTGGGCTCTACAGCCATGGACAGCCATTTTCTTTCATGTAAAGGCATGACCAGGATTTAAAGCGTCTCTTCCACGCTAGGTTTGAAAGATCTTAAAGGTTATCCTTGGGGTTGGGGTGCAGAAACTCTACCAGGACAAAACAGAAAAAAAGACAGTAGAAGCAAATTCATTTCTCTGAAACTTCCTCAGAGAAGGATTGATCCTTGGGCAGCACCCAGGAACCCCTTCTCCCAGAAGAGTTTCTAGAGAATCACCACTGAAGACAAAAGAGTCTGTGAAACAGGACCAAGCTCCTTGAGCACCAGGAAATTCAGATGCTGGTTCCAGAGATTTATTTGATCTTGAATTTGTCATTTGTTTCTGTTTATACCAAGAACTGTCCAAGTGCAATCAACTTCCTAAATGTTAAAGTGAAAATGGGATTTTCTATTGAGATGGTGAAGGAAGAACAGTAGGAAGCTGGGCATGGTGACAGACTCCTTTAATCCCAGCACTCGGGAGGCAGAGGCAGGCGGATCTCTGTGAGTTCAAGGCCAACCTGGTCTACATAGTGAGTTCCAGGACAGCTGTGGCTAGAGGGAGACCCTGTCTCAAAAAGACAAAAAAAGAAAAAGAAAAAGAAAGCAAAACATGAAGAAAATCTAAACCCATGGGCCAAGATACTTGGGAAAATGTTGCAGAAGGTTCTGGAATATGGTTATGAATGGAGAAAAGACCCTATTGCCTTTCACCATTGTAAATGGTAATGCAGCAAGCCAGTGACTTCTCACAGGTGGCTCTTGTGAGACATAATGTGTGAGACTCTTTAATGTCCTCCATCTCCCACGTCTCTAGTACATTCTACCCTTTGAGTGTATTTGACATTAGGCACTGAATCACCTAAGATGGTAATACACTGCATTGTCAGCCAAAATGAGTTTGGTCGCCGTGATATGTAATCTGAAGTAAATCATTGCTCTCTCTGTAAGACCTGGAGGTAACCAGATAGAAAGTCTACTTATCTAAAAAAATAAAAAAAAAAAACCTTTTCTTCTTTATTGTTACCTTGTTATAAATTCTTTTATCTGGGGTCTCACCTCAGAAAAGCTTCAGTTTTGCCTTTTAAAGATAATAGCCACCTACAAACTTTTCTTTCTAGGTTTTTCTAGGAACATATTATAAAACCTAAGCAAACCTATAGAAACTAAGTGTATTCACACATCTCTCACTATAATTTTTTACACATAGGAGCTCTGCGTGTGTGTGTGTTCATGCATAAATGGATACACTTGAACATGGAAATGTGTGGAGACTGGTTGTATGACAGGCACCATCCACCCACCTTTTCCTTCTTCCAGTATCTCTCACTGGCCTGAACTAAAAGTAGGCTAGACTGGCTGGCCACCTAGCCCTACAGATCCACACATCTCTGCCTCCCCAGTGCTGGGATTACGAACACATGTCACCAGGCCTGGATTTTTTTTTTTTTTACATGACCTCTGGGGATCTAACTGAGTCCCTCATTCTTACAAGGGAAACACTTTACCAAGTGAGCCATCTCCCCAGCCTCAGGGAGGATTTCTTAACAAGTAAGATGCAGCATTAGCTAAACAAATGCTCAGCCTGCAAAACAGAAAATGGTCTAACTTCTGAACTCCTAGATAATCTATTCTCTTATGGAAATATAGAGGGCATCATAACAAAATGAAAACTATATTCATGAAAGTATATGTTTTTGGCACTATACTTTGTGATGAATTTGGATATTAAGTAGCCATACCAATCAGCCTCACTTAGGATGGATTTTAACACCAAAATTTATTAGGCTAGGGGCTGGAGAGTTGGCTCAGCAGTTAAAAGCACTGGCTGCTCTTGCAAAGGACTTAGGCTTGGTTCCCATAACCCACATGGAAAATAACAGCCATCCCTAACTCCAATTCAAGGGGATATGATGCCCTTTTTTGATCTCCGTGGGCACTGCATGACATGGGTGCATTTACACACATGCAAGCAACACACTCATACACATAAAAAATAATAAATTTTAAAACAAGACTTATAAGCTAAAAATTAGGAGCACATAAACCACAAATGGCATAAATAACCACTAGGAAATTTTAATAAAGGCTTCCCACATGAGATGAAAGGCTCTGGACTTTTCATAGCATTACTTAACATACTGTTTCACGGTGTTGAAATGCAAATAAAATGTATCCCACTAAACTTAGTCATCACATCATAATCTACAAACGTAGATGAAATCAAGGACTGTGACTATCAAAAATCCATAACGTGTAAGACAAAAACACATCACTAAGAATGTGCACATTTTCCAAACTACCTATTATTGGAATTTTATAGAGTTTTTTGAATCACATAAAGAAATTTTCAGGTCAGGAAGTATACAATGATCACAATCAAGAATAAATACAGGGGCTGGAGAGATGGCTTAGCAGTTAAGAGCACTGACTGCTCTTGCAGAGGAACCGGGTTCAATTCCCTGTACCCACATGGTGGCTCCCAATCCAGTCTGTAACTTCAGTTCCAGGAGATCAGATGCCCTCTCTGGCCTCTATGGGCATTTCATACACATGGTGACCTTATATTTAGGCAAAACACTCATACATATAAAATTTTTAAAAATCTTAAAAAACATAGTGTTGCATTCCTAAGATACTGTCACTATACTTACTCTATACTCATGGATATACAAACCCTAAATTCAGGCTATTGTATCCAAAAGGAGGAAAGAGTGCAAATTTGTGTGAAAGTTGAAAGTTTGTTATTGAGGCAGCATCTCACTTTGTAACCTAGGCTGACCTTGAACTCATGGCAATGCTCAGCCATCACATGCTGGACACAAGTCACCATGCCTGTCCTTATAATTTCTATAATGCATTCATGGTAGCCTTTGCTGAGTGGGTGGGGTGCTGTGCAGGAACAAAGATAGTTTCTTTTCTCCAAGCTTCTGAGTCTCAACCAACATTTCCCTGTCTACAATTTCCTATTCTTAACCTACTTACCAGCATTTATACCAAATGCCCAAATGTACATTCGAACATTCAAGTTTCTGTATTGTGTCTGAATTGATTCGAACTTTTTGACCCAGAAGTCCTGAATGTCTCTGATGCTTTAGAGACTGCCAAGGATCCATAAATACAGATCTCTTCAAGCTTCTAAGAATGAACTCTTAGAATGATATCCACATGGCCTAGAATTTAAAATTAGATAAGCGAGGTCAAGTGCTTATCAGGTAACCTGTTAGGTTTGAGCGTGAAGTGTCCCACAAATGTTCCTGTGTTTCAGTACTTGTTTTCCAAGATGGAGGTGCTGTTTTGGGAAGTTGTTGAACCTTCAGGAGGTGGTAGGGTCCAGCTGGAATGAGAGGATTGCTGGGTAGCAGGCCTTGAAGGTTATAGGCCAGCTTTGCTTCCAGCCTGAGCTTTCTGCTTCCTCTCTGTCACTGTGATGTGAGCAGTCACAAGCTCTGACTCTATAGAGCAAACTTTGCTTTAGCCGCTGCACCTTCCCATAACGATGGGCTGTGCCCCCCATGCCAGGAGCTGACTAAGCCCTTCTTCCCTTAAATTGCTTCTATCAGGTATTTGGTCATATCAGTGACAAAAGTAACTAACACACTAAACTATTATAACTTTCAAAAACGGACATTTTCTGCTGCTCGGCAGAATTAACTGGACAGTTGCCAACCCCAGGTATAGCTTGCTCCTGTTCTGTCCCTAAGCTGCTGTTCTAAGCAACTGTTAAGACCCTTTCTACTTTCTCTGTCCTCATTTCAAATGGAGGGCATATAATCTCACTTATGTCCTGCCTTATAAGAAGCAAACAATTTTGGAAGATTTAAAATGCTACGTAAATTTTTGAAATTGGAATTAGCAACACAAATGTTAAATTCTACCTGAATGATACTGAGTGGCCCAAATTTGACTCAAATGCTTTGCCTATCCTTACTAATTTCCATACTGTGGAACTAATGGCGTCTTGGAAGCTGCTCGGTTGCTGTGATAAAACATTCTGACCCAAAGCAAACTAGGGGAGGGAAAGGTTTATTTCACCTTACAATTCCAGGTCACAGTCCGTCACTGGGAAAGTCAGGGCAGGGTCAAGGAGGAACCTGCAGGCAGACCTGCTGCCTGTTCCACATAGTACGCCTCACCCAAGGGAACTCACAGCCAAGAACGTACTGCGGAAACCAAGAGGGACCAAGAGGGACCAAGAGGATGTAGGCTCACACCAAGGTTCATGCTTAGCTAGCCTTTTTAAATACATTTTTATTATTTTATGTGTATGAATGTATTGCCTGCATGTATGTGAGTGCACCCATGTCATGCAATGCCACTGAGGTCAGAAGACGGCTTCAGAGTCCCCTGTGACTGGAGTTAAGAATGGTTCATAGCCTCAATATGGGTTCTGGGAATCGAACCCAGGTCCTTTGCAAGAGCAGTCGGTGCTCTTAACTGCTGAGCCATCTCTCCAGCCCCACTTAGCTAGCTTTTTAACACAAGCCTGAACCAATTTCCCAGGGAATGGTGCTGCCCACAGTGGATAGGTTCTCCTACATCAATTAATAATCAAGATCATTCCCCACAGACATGCTCACAGGCCAGTCTGATCTGGGGAATCTCCCAATTGAATCTCCTTTCTCAGGTTGTGTTAGGTTAAAGCTTACTAGGACTGAGACTAAATCTGTTCTCAGGCTTCTGATGAAAAGGGAATACATTCACGTGAAAGGTGAAAAGTGGAACAGGGAGTTGAAGCACAGAGAAAGTTTCAGGAAAGAAGATTCTAATCCCTGCAGGAGATGTGTTACCTTAAAAGACTTTAAAGTTGAAGTAATCCACCCTTGTGCCTTAAGCAATATTTAGAAAGAAATGGATTAGCTGGTCCTGGTGGTGCACACCTTTAGTCCCAGCACTGGGGAAGCAGAGACAGGTGGATCTTTGTGAGATTGAGGCCAGCCTGGTCTACATAGCAAGTTGTAGGCCAGCTGGGGCTACAAGAAGACTGTGCCTCAAAAAATAAAAAAAGAAAGAAAAGAAAGAAAGAAAAGAAAGAAGGAAAGAAAGAAAGAAAAAACAGAAAGAAAACTACACAAACAGCCACCTTGAACAAACAGGATTTACATAATATCAGAAAATGGCCTCACCTTCTCCTTCTGACTAATTTAATAGAGCCATTTCTATTACTGACACTAAATCAAATCTCATGCCAGCCTTACTGCTTTCTGTTGACTTCCAAGGGAGGAAGATTCCCATGGCCACTTTTAGTTCCCCAAAAGACTCAGTTCTGGATTAATATATCAGGGCTGGAGAGATGACTCAGCAGTTAATAGCATTGGCTGCTCTTGCAAAGGACCTGGGTTCAATTCCCAGCACCCACAGGGCAGCTAACAACCATCTCTAACTCAGTTCCAGAGGATCTTATGCCCTCCTCTGGCCTCTGCAGGTTCCTATAGACATGTGATGCACATAAACCCACATAGGCAGATACACATGCACAAAAAATAAGTGAATAAAAAATTTTAATATATCTCATTTTATCCCATTGCCCAATGCTCACTCCCTCACAGATGAACAACAGCTCTTTTGAGTCTGTTGTTGTAACTCTGTAATTACTTGGAAAGGGACATGTTATCCCAGCCTACCTGGGTGGGGCCAATGTTCAAATCTGGCTTTCTTTTTATAATAGCTTTGGTGGGTTCTTTGAGGATCTCAACACTCAGTCATGATCTCTCACCTGCAGTACCTTCCATGGGGTAAATAGATTTCCTCTCTGTAATTGTGAAACTTGCCTTCTTAAAAAAATTCATATTAGCCGGGTGTGGGGGTGCATGCCTTTAATCCCAGCACTTGGGAGGCAGAGGCAGGCTGATCTCTCTGGGTTCAAGGCCAGCCTGGTCTACATACTGAGTTCCAGGACAGCTGGGGCTACAGGGAGACCGTGTCTCCAAAAGACAAAAAAAAATAATTGTATTACTGTGTGTGTGTGTGTGTGCGCGCGCGCGTGTGCATGCACAGCTTTCAAGACATACATGTGGAAGTCAATTATCTCCTTCCACCATATGGGTCTAGGTCATCAGACTTGGAGACAGCTGCCCTTACCCTGAGCAATCTCACAGGTCCCATAATTTACATTTCTAACCCTTTTCCCTTGAGGTTTTAGCACCACACCATACGGTGTAGTCTAGGTCTAAGACAGCCCCCAGTGTCCAACCAGTTAAGCCCCTGGTCCTGACTAGATAAGGCTCATTTTTATAGACCCTTCTCATTTCAGCAGATAGCTGTATACAGCCATAGCCATTGTTTCTTAATGATAGGAGCTCTTGTGTCCCAGACTGGCCTCAAATTCACTATGTAGCTGAAGTTGGTCTTCCTTCCTCCACTTCCTGAACTGGGATTAGACGTGCGCAATGCCACATTTGATTTTCGGTTGGGCTGGGGAGAAGACTCAGGGCTTCCTGCGTGCTGGACAAGCATCCTACCAGCTGAGCCATAGCCCCAAGCCCAGCCTTTTATCTGTAGGTTTGTTACATGTGAGCGTGAAATCGGCCTTCTATGCCTCTCAAACCGCAGGGGACATACGTAAGCACTTAGAGAAAACTTGAAGTCATGCTGTCTGGTTTGAGCTCAGGAGAATGAACCCTGCTTCTTTGGCTCGTGGGTCACTGGAGCAGGAGATGCAGCACAAGTCCCTGAGAGAAATTCTCTTTACTGCTCTACACCTGCCGACAGGGGCATCTTCATGAACCACATTCTTTTACTTCATTCGTGGGTATGTGTGTCTGGCCGGAAGTCCAAAGACAACTTATGAGAGCCAGTGCTTTCCTCCCACCATGCAGGGACCAGGGCTCTTACTCAGGTCATCAGGCTTAGCAGAAAGTGTCTTTCCCTCTTAGCCACCTCACCAGCCCCATAAAACCCATTCTTGTCCACTCCTTTCATAGGTTCAGTGGTCTAGAACAGTGTTCTCCCGCCAACATGTGCGACTACTTAAGATACACAAACATTTCAGAAGAGTCGCGTGGGCATGAATACATTTTAAGGGAATTCATTTTCACTTTCAATCAAAGAACACAGATGACAGGGTATATGGGTTCCAGTGGGGGAGGGCACTATGGGAGGGAGGGTGCTGGTGGGACAGGGGTATAAAGATGATCAAGATTGTTTCAGATATTCTGTATTAAATACACAAAAATTCAATTTAAAAATTAGAAAAAAAAACTCTCACAAAATCAGTCTGAAATGTACCCACAGTTTGGACATCCTGCTCATCTTTCCAACCCCCTGGTCCATAATTTCTTCTCACATACCACAGAATAAAAGTTGACCTCTCACCTCCCCCAGTGTTCTGAGTTTCATCCTTTCCCAAACATTATCAAAGACCTCACCCCTCCTCCTGCCCAGAGAGAATCCCATGAGGCCAGGCTTCCTGTAAGTCTCCTATGTACTAGTGGCCAAATACCTTTGCTTTGTAGTTAATTTTCCTGCAGGGATGTTTCTTCAAAACATCTACTTATTTACAGAAGAAAGGCAAAATGTTCTGAAAAGCTATTGAAGTGGTAACACCCTAAACCTTTGAAAAACCTGTTTCTTTTGTTCAGGATTCATTACTCCTGCTCATAGGATGATAAACTCTCCAATTTTCTTAAATGCACAGTTAGACACAGAGCAATGTTCAATCATGAGAGAGATTTCCAATCAATCTAGATATAAATTCTCCAAAAGTTATTTTTCAGTCCATCTGCCAAGCTTTTTGAAGCATCTCAGACATTTACGAGATAAAAATATTAAAAGTTGACAGAGATAGATATATCTTTGCTTAGTGTATGGGGGGTATCCTAACATACAAAAGTTAGTGACTTTTAATAAATATCATCTAAGCAAAACAAGGTGCTGTAAATACAAGAGAAACAGGTGCAGTTGTAACTGTTTCATAAATCTAGATAAAACATCTCAGCATGTTTCAGCGTGTATCTCAAAAGCCAAACAACTTCTTCCATAAGAATTTTGATTGCTTTCCAGAATATAAAGAAATTCAAATTGGCATTCATCAGTAATCTTTGGTGTTACAACACTATCTGATCTTGGACACACAACCACAAGAAGTTTAGAGAAGGAGGACTCATTGGTGCATTCTGCAATCCCAGCACTCAGGAGGCAGAGGCATAAGGATTGCTGCAAGTTCAAGGCTAGCCTGGTCTGCATAGAAAGTTCTAAGACATCCTGGACTACGTATATGAAAGAAAAAAATAGTTCAAACAACCAAACAATCAAACTGTGATGCTATAAAACATTCCTCTCAACTGCATCCTCATGGAAGCAATGTACCTTCCTGCTTATATCCGTAAAGCAGTAAAAACTGGAAATGAACCATACATCTGTTTGAAGTGTTTTATTTTATTTATTTGTATTTTATGCATATGAGTGTCTCACCTGCATGTATGTAGCTGAACCCATGTGTGCAATGCCCAGGGAAGCCCAAAGAAAGCATCAGATCCCCTGGAACTGGAGTTACAAATGGTTGTTAGCCATCATGTGGGTTCTGGGAACTGAACCTGGGTACTCTGCAAGAATGCTCTTAACTGCTAAACCATCTCTCCAGCCCTGAACAACACAGCTCTGGATTAACTGTGATCTTCATAGACAAAAGTTGAGTCAAAGTTTTCTGTAAGTGGTAAACAGTTGGACTTATATATAAGACAATGTTCCCCAATCTAGAGACAGACTCCTTAGGAGCACTCAAGTAGTTCTACTGGCATGAGTGAGTCTACAGGAGCATTCATCTCTTTCAGGTCACTGTGCCTCAGTGACTCAGTGAAAACTGGTGTGACTTCACTTTGGGGAAACAACTTGAGCAAACTTTCCATGAACAAGTTACCTTGAATACCTTCACACACTGGAGAGACAGTGCTCAGGATGCTCGTTCAGAGTGCTGTGGTTTGGATTAAAATGTTGGTCAACGGTATACATGTGAACATCTGACTTGGCCTGCAGCTGGTGGCACTGTTTGAGGGTTGTAAGACTTTGGAGATAAAGCCTCACTGAAGAAAGTGGGTACCAGGGACTGGACTTGAGGTTTCTAGCTTGGCCCCACTTCCTGTCCATCTGTTTCTTGGTCCACCTATGAACTGCTCTTGCCAAGCCTTTCCCACCATGAACTGTGCCTCAAACCAAGGGACAAAACAAACCCTTCTTCGGTAAGCTGCTTCTTGTGGCTACCTGATCACAGCAATGGCAGAATTAACAACAGAACACAATTAGTGCAATAAGACGTGTATTGGCTTTGCTTCCTTTATATACTGACATGCTTAATACCTGGAACCTGGAAATAGTCTTTTTCTGAAGCCTTTGATAGTCAACAGCTGAAAACACAGACCACACGAACCACATCAAATAACAAGTCCTTCTAGAAATACTAATACTGTGAGAACTGTTGTTCCCATCTAGGGAGGAAAGAGACGATAGAATTTAGTAAGCATTGTAAGCATCCATGAAACAAGCTAGTCCCACCACATCATGATTTGGTACTGATTCAACTTTCTAGTCTATTGGGACAAGAGAAGTATATAAAAAATTTCTTTAATTTTAGACAGTTATTAATAATATTTGTAGAGCACACAATTTAAAGCTGATGAGTAGGCTCAGTGGGTAAAGGCACTTGCCAAAAACTCTGACGACCAAAGTTCGATCCCTGGGACCCACATTTTGGAAGGAGAGAACTAATTTCTGCAAGTTGTCCTTATACCAAAACACACACACACACACACACACACACACACACAAAAATAAATGTAATTTTAAAATAAAATTTTAAAAGCACACAACCTGTTTATAATTCAAGAAAGGATTTAATGCAGTGACATGAGGCAAAAAAATATACAAAAATGAAGGTGGCATCACACAGATATTAAAATAAAAGTGAGAGCCAAGGAGATGGCTCAGTGGTTAAAAACACTTACCTACCAACCTGAGTTCAATTTCTGGAACTCATGTAAAGGTGGAAGGAGAGAACCAAAGCACACAACCTGTTTATAATTCAAGAAAGGATTTAATGCAGTGACATGAAGCAAAAAAATATACAAAAATGAAGGTGGCATCACACAGATATTAAAATAAAAGTGAGAGCCAAGGAGATGGCTCAGTGGTTAAAAACACTTACCTACCAACCTGAGTTCAATTTCTGGAACTCATGTAAAGGTGGAAGGAGAGAACCAACTCCACAAAGCTGTCCTCTGACCTCCACATGTACACTATGCATGTATGCACCCCCCATATACATAGGCAATGTGCATACACACAATAATAAATAAAACAATTTTTAGAAAACTAAACAAAATAAAAATAAAATGAAATGCTGTTCAGATTAACAAACTTTATAAACACCTGTAGTCCCATCACTCGGGAGGCACAGGTACGCGAATCTCTGAGTTCAAGGCCAGCCTGGTCTACATAGTGAGTTCCAGGACAGCTGGGGCTACAGAGAGATCCTGTCTCAAAAAGACAAAAAAAAAAAAAAAATCCTTTGGAAAACTAGCAAAAATGTGCAACAATTGTATTAAGAAGATTACAGAGTTTTATGTTGTTGGGCATTCTCAATAAATGAAAAAAATTACTGTTTCATGGGCCAAAAATTACTAAAATCCATCTTAAATAAAACATTGAATGCATTGCAAATAATAATTGTATTTATATTAGTTTTCATTGGGAGTTTTCTTTAGAATCAAGCCAAAATAGCATTCTTAATTGATTTTTGTGTGTGCATTTCATACAGAACATCCAAAATAATCTTAATCATCTTTATACCCCCATCCCAAATGGCACCCTCCCATAGCCTCCCCCCCCCACACACACATGCTGGAGCCCATATACTCTGTCATCCCTGTTACTGCCCACTGTGTTGTCAGTGGACCCAGCAGTTCTCCAGTGCAAAGCCATCCGCTGAGTCTAGTCAGCCTATCTAGAGTCCCTTGTTTTAGGAAGATCAGCTCTTCCTCATCTAGCAGCAATCAGTTATCAACATTTCTTTAGATAAGATTGGGGTCTGCTGTTCATTTTCCCAATGCATGCTGGGTACTGTCTGCCTGAGTTTGCATGGGACTTGTGTATGCTGACACCTTTGCTATAGAACCATATGAGCAGGGTCCCAGGAGCTTGTAGGACTTTGTTTTCATATGGTCATGCACCTCCTCCCTGGCTCTTACAGTCTCTCTGCTCCCTCTTCCTTGATGGCCGCTGCCATTTTAAACTAAGTCAAAAAGGAAGTGTGTGAGATTTGCCTCTGAATACTGAAAGTGATGGTAGGCACTGCCTTGTGAGAGACAAAGTCATGCTACTAATCTAAGAGGAGCAGGATGTGTGGAGCACAGACAGACAGCTGGCTGGCACAACACTGCATTCAAAGCTAGAACCAGAATGGGCGAAAGTGTGACACAGGATTCTGATAGCAGAGGAGGCACAGGTGGAACGAGAGGGGATGAAATTCTCCAGGAACTAATACATTTAAAAGGCGAGGTGGCTTTCACCAAAATCATCTCAAAAATCAAAAAGGTAAGAGATTGGAGATTTTTAATTAGATGTTTTCAAATTAGGAAAATACTGAGAAAGCGTTAAGGTGAGGAAGGAAAAACATCCTTAAAAAGATCAAAGGGGGGGGGCGTTGCAGAGGGCAGATGAGAACAAAAACAAAGGAACAAACAGCCACAATGACAGAGACCAAACAAACAAAAGGTGTAATAGGAAAGTGTGAGATCTTCATCATAACTCAAATAACACGAAGGCTACCAGGAAAGTAAAGGTGATGCCATGGAAAACATGTTAGAAACATGTATGGAAAGCAAGGTTTCTAATTCCACTGTGGGAAAAATGCAACTCTTATAATGGAAAAGAAAAAAAAATGGGAAAATGAATGAAGTAGAGTTTCTAAGGGGGAAAAACAAATGTTTTAAATGAAAGATGCTGAATCTTGTTATCTGTTAAGGAAAGACAATCAGAACAACCCCTATATACCAGGAATGAAGAGAACTGATTCACAGCCTCTAATGGAACTGAGCAGTGGTGGGGTTGTCCACCGCAGTACACCAAGCTTTTGAGATTTCACCTTTGGAAATCTATTTTACAGACAGAGCTGCTGTCACCTTAGGACCAAGCGTAGTTTAGGCATTCGTGCTGACACAGAAATATTTCCATAAGGCAGAGCTAAATGGAACAGGTTGTGGGTATGATGACAATCTTATACTTGTGAATGGAAAGAGGAACATCGCCTATAATTACATGAAATCACATATGTAAGAAAGGAATATGAAAAGGTGTAACAAATTAACTACGCTTTTATTTGATTTTTTTTTAATAATGTTCTTCTTTCCTGAAGAACTATTGGCTACTGATCGTGGCTGGGCGAGGAAGAGTTGGTCTTCTTTAGGGGAATGATGCTATATAGGCTGACCAGTCTCCAGTGGAGGAACTCAGGGACATCTGGGGTGCAGACTTGACTCAATAGGCCTTAGCATGTATGACAGAATAGAATACATGAAATCCAGGGGGGGGGCTGGCTATGGGGGGTACAGACAGGACAGGGGGTCTGAATATGACTAAGATATATTGTATGAAATGCACAAAAATTCGACAAAAATATATATATTTTAAAGTATTCTTCATGTGTGTGTGTGTGTGCACGCACACACACACGTGTATGTGCAATACGCACCATGAATGCTCTAGGTCTGGACTCAAAAGGAGGAACAAAAGAATCCATGGAGACAGTAAGGGCTGGTTCGAACTGGAAAGACTGATGTGGAAGAAACTGATGAAGGAAAGGAAGCCTTGCAGGCCACGACAGTGTGGAAAGAAAACAAAACCACAGACTCACGTCTAACTCCCCAAAGTACTTGGAACTATATATTTCAAAACTCTAAACCTGTCACCACGTGTATTGGAACAAACAACAGTGTTAACATTGCACAAAATAAATCTCACACTAAAGAGAGTTGCTATTGGTATCAAGAAATCATAGACCCGATGATTAGAAAACTCAAACAAATCTTAAATTCATAACTAAGTATTAAATCCACTCTGCATTTCCCCTAGCAAAAGGGGCTCGATGGTATCCCACAACAATCCAAGTAAACGAGCAACTTTTACCTGAGCTTTCAGCACCATCACCCTTGGCTGCTGCTTCTGTTCTGCAAGATCATTAATTTTCTTCCAAAGTCACATACTGAGCCACCAGTGGGGGTGATGCCCTATGCTACGTGGGCAGGAACTCTTGTTCCTCTGAGGAGGAGGGTATAAACAAAGGGATCTTTGTTTACATAACTTTTAAGCCTTTGATAGACTTTCTTTGGTTCTGAGGGTTGCATAAAGCAGGTTATAATCTTGGAAACAGGTTCCAAGATTAGCCACTTGGAGCCAGAGCCTCCTCCTTCCTGATTTGTTTTGTTTAAAACAGTTAACTCCGCAGTAGACTTGGCTCCACTTGCAACATCTTGTCAGAAGACAACAGAAAACTCTGTTCATGTCACTTCTGTGTTGTTTTGGTTTTGCTTTTGTGCTTAAGGAGCCCTCAACAAGGTCTCCTGTGCGTTGAAGACATGCCCACTTCATAAACGAAGATGGGTACTGAGGGGCTGGGGAGACAGCTCAGTCAGTAAAGTGTGGGAGAGAGGGGTTCTTTTTCTCCACCAGTTAAAGAATTAAAAGACAAGAAAATGTCACATGCAAAGTCAAAGTGTTTGTTGGCAAAGTTTGCAGACTTCGCAGATAGAGAAGGGGCCCGCTGAGCTGGCAATACCACCTACTCTAAGATGCTCTGGGTTTTATTTGGGTTTAGGGTGTCCCACCTGGTGATTGCCTTCCCTCCCTTTTTCTATTGTTATAAAGATGCCTATGCACACTTCCCCTTCTCTAATGCAGATTGGATTGGGTCTGTCCTGTTGATTAGCTGGGGCGAAAGTGGGCCCCAACGTCCACTGTTCTTTGTAATACAACAGGTACACGGGGACCAATCACACAGCAGGAGACATAAAAACACAAAGAAGTTGAAGTGTATTGCACAAGAGAAACTCAGACTGGGATTATTACAGTCCCTCTTCTCCTAACCTAGGGGACCATGGTCTCATACCTGAGTTTGACCTCCAGAACCCATGTAGATAAAAAAATTAAAAAAAAAAAAACACTGGTGTGGTGATAAGAGCTTAGGAAACTATCCCTTGACAGGTGGAAACAGGTAGATTGCCGGGGCTTGCTGTCCAGCCAGCCTAGCCTACTTGGTGAACTCCAGGCTGGTGAGAGACCCTGTCTCAAAACTCAAAATAAAGGTAGATGGTACCCAAGGAATGATGCCCAAGGCTGTCCCCTGGCCTCCACCCACATGCACACATACCCACACCGACACCCATGCACCCTCATGGATGCACACATGCACACACACATAACAGATATAATAAGAAATGAGGGGGCTGGAGAAGGCTCACTGGTTAAGAGTACTTACTGGGCTTGACGAGGGCCTGAATTTGGTTCCCGGCATCCACATCAAGCAGTACACAACCTCTTGTAACTCCAGCTCCTGGGGATCCAACACCCTCTTCTGACTTCTGTGGGCACCCACACACATGTGACATACATTCACACATACATACACATAAACTTTTACAATTTTAAATACAAAAAAAAGAAAATGAAACATATTAAACAAGTGTTCAGGTTCCAGTGTACCAGAAGAACCCAAGAAAATCAGGTACCATGAGGAAGGACTGAGTCAGCGCGGAGACACTCAGTTCCTAGGATGCTACTGAACAGCAGACTGACGTGAGAAAACCAGAGTTCACAGATTAGTACATAGGTAATTTTCTAGCTGGATTGGACTAAGGGCTGCATCAATCCATGAGGTAGTCACCCCCAAGAAAAATTTAGGATAGTCTAAAAATGAAAGTTAAATAGACAGCTTACAATGGGAAATGTGGTATGTTACAGGATCTTTTGAAAATGAACTCATTCCAGTTCCTGTGGTGAGTATTTACAATTTTGGACGAGCTAATCAGCCTCTGTTTTTATTTTTAAAGGTTTATTCATTCATTTGTTTATTTGTATGTGTGTGTGTGCACCTGTGCACATGTAGAGACCAGAAGAGTGTGTCCTCCATCCTCTTTCTTTCTCCACTTAGTCCTTTGAGGCAAGGTCTCTCCCTGACCTGCTTTTGGGGCTAAGCCAGAAGCCAGCAAACCCCACTGATCCATCTGTCTCTGCCCTCCATGGAGCTGAATTCCAGATGTGCACAGGGTGCTCGGCTTTATGCATGGGTGTTAGCATCTGAGCTCTGGTCCTCATGATTGCCCAGCAACCACTCTTAACTACTGATCCATCACTCCAGCCCCCTAATTTTTCTTGAGACAGAGTCTCATATGTCCTAGGCCGGCCTTAAAGTCACTATGCAGCTGCAGCAGGCCTTGAGTTCCTAATCCTTCTGCTGCCACCTCCCAATACTGGGAAAACAGGCAAGAGCCACCATGCCTGACTTCTGCTCTGGAATTTAACCTTCCCCGGAAGAGTTACTAAGATTATTCATTTAACAAACGTTTGTTGAGTGCCTACCCAATGCCAAATCTTTCCTAGGTGCTAATAAGCCACAACACTGTCCTTCCTGTTCACAAGTTTCATTTGTTCTGGTCCAAGGAACAAAGAAAATAAGCAAGTCAAGAAATTAGAGACAATCCTTTTACTTTGCTAAATCCATTTAATAAATCTATTTAAAAGATGGGAGGTGTGTCCATGTGTGTCTGTCTGTCTGTCTCTGTCTCTGTCTCTCTGTGTACATACATGTGTACTCAATCAAATCAACTGGAACTTTCTAGTCTCCTTTGGGCTCAGTAGTCACTAACACTGTTCCTCAGCTATTACTGGTGAAATTCCTCATTATTTCTTTTCTTTTAAGAACAGACACAAGCCAGACATGGTGGTGCCTAATCTTGTCCTTCTCCACATCACCTTCTGTCAATATCACCCAAATAATGGATGAAAAAGGCAGCTTGTGGGAGGTAGAAGCACAAAGAAGGAACTCAGAGCAGCAGACCTGAGGGGTGAGGGGCCTGGGGCTGCGTTGCATGTGTTCCTCTGGTAAGCTTCTGAGGAGGTGAAGCTTGTACTGAGATTCAAAGTATAAAGAGACTCAATTGGTAACTATTTATACACAGAGCTTTGTAAGCATGGGAGCCTGTAAGGGTCAAAGCATACAGGTAGAGGGAAAGAAGCACCTGTGTTTAACAAGAGAGGCAGTGTCTCGAGAGGGTCCTCTTACGGAGAAGGACAAAGCGAAGCTGGAGCTCTGGGCAGAGGCCAGGTCACAGTCTGGTATGGAGAAATACTGGAAAGAGAAGTCACTAGAGAGTTCAGAGGAAGAAAGTGACGACATTAAGTATGTGCAGGTTTCTGTTTTGTTTGATTTCTCTACAGAGTTGGCTTTTTAATATTTTAAAAATAAATAATTTATTGAGAATTTCATACATGCATATAAAGTGTTTTGCTCAAATCCATGCCCACTCCCTCCCCTCCAACTCATCCCATATCTCCCCATCACTTTTTTTTCTGATAACCTCATGTACTCTTTGTTCTTCTTTTTTATTTCCTTCATATGTATTTTAGGATTTCCTTTTAGTTCTGTGAAGGATGTCTTATTATTTGGATTGGAATTTCATAGAATCCATAAATAACATAGGATGGTATGGTATTTTAACAATTGTTATAATTTTTGTAATTCATGAACAGAAGACTGCCCAGCCAATTCCTACCTCCTATTCTTATTACACCATCCTCTGAAGGGGTTACCCAAATTGCCAACAGGGAATAGGGATGCAGACTGCTCTGGTTTCTTCCATGTTGAACAGGGACGCAGGGTGAGGAAACTGGGGTACCCCTCAGTGGTCTATCTAAAAGATTCCCAAATTGCATAACTCTTATCTCTAGGGAGAAAAGAAAGTCCTTGAATCATGAATAGGAGGTGTGAAAGAGAAGTAAAGGCAAGAGTAATTAGTATTACAAGTTCTAGACAGGGAACTAGAAAAAAAGTCAGAACAGGGCAATTTTCAAATGTTCATATGAGAGTCCATTGGAATTTCTTGACAAAGAAATCGGGTTCCTCGTCATTTTTCTTTTGTCTGCCAAGGCTGGACTCTAGAGTGATGGATTCCAGATTTTCTGTCAGGCATTTTGATAGCTGTTGGAGTGGTTAGAATCGATGTCAGTTCCCTCTCAAAGGCTTCTAGATAGGGGGAGAAAACAAATTTACTCATCATTTTAGAACAATAGCTGGTTGTCTCCCTTAGCTACAGGTGGGCACTACAGTGTTGGAAACCAAGATTTGAAGTTTTACATCTGAACAGAACTTTCTGGTTAAGAACAAAATCATCAATGAGAAATACTTGTCTAAATAACTTTTTATATAGACTTAACCTAATGTCTGCGAAGTATAATCCCTTGTACTCTTAAAAGAAATACACTGATCACTTTACTCTTTGGTTATATTTTCCTTTTGGGTGTTTAGGACCATACAGTTGGCCCAAATAAATCAATTTATTTTTACACTTAAGGTTATTTGAGGATCTGCTCCTCAGAGGTCACATGGGCTTGGGAGGAGCTCCTGGCTCCTTTCTTTTACCAGTTCCACCTATGTGAAGATAAGTCAAAGGTCCTGCTCAACCATGTCTGGCTTCACTTGGAAGCATGAATGAGATGTTTCCTCTGAGTTCACCCTCCTCTACGTAGACTAGACACTGGTTCAAGTCCATCTTGTGGGGTCTCTATGTCCTCCTTGAACAAGAGGACAGGTGACTCACCACAGTTACAGGACATTTTGAGAGATGTTCCATACTCCCTTGGAACTTAATCGACCTTGGAGGCCATGGGGCAAAAACTGTCCTTTAAGTCCCCCTGACCACATTAGTATAGGCTTCAAACTATGGCTGTTAAACATCCAATAAGATTAGTTCCACCAGTCTGGTACTTTTAATTACCATATGTTATATAGATAAGGCTTGGGTAGAAAAAACAAATATTCTCAGATAAACCTTGACTAGATATGTATTTTTTTCCTTAAACTAGTTGACTAAACTATGACCATAGAAAATTTAAGAGTATGTCTATATTATTTTTGTCTCATCCTTTACATATCATAACAAACCTACATAGAACTTCATCACTTGCTTAGGCTTTCTCATTTTTTCTATTTTGGAAAATATCTCCATTCCCATATTCTTTTAACATCTTTTACATTCTCATTTTCTTTTTTAAAATAATTATGAGACATAATAGCATTAACAAACAAATTTTCCATCTGTTGTGAGACTTCTTTTCTTGGGGATGCTAAGCAAATCTTATTCCCTTTTAAGGTTCTAGTGTCTAGCCAATGTTTGATTAAAGTTTTACTGGGGAACCAATGAATTCATTGAGCTTACTTATCGAGATAACTGAGGGGTTGCTGAGGTGTGTGTATGACCTGTACTAGGAACTAGCTAGGAACTTTTGGCCACTGGAAATGGATGAGGTGGTTAATTTCCTGGTTGTCTCTGTTTGGCTCTATTTGGTTTTCTTTGTCTCACATATCTAAGACTTTACTGGAGAAACCAGGAACCTAGATATACTGATGAGCACACACAAAAGCCAAAACAAAACAAAAGGAAAAATAAAATCTTTGTTCTCCTTGTCAAAGGATCAGAAAAGGGGCAACTAGCCAGACAGATACTTTAGATATTAGCCTTTCTATTCTAGCTAAATACCACAGGAAAAATGGCACCCCCCCCCATTGCCAACAAAGGGGAGGCAAGGCATCTAGACTTCTTTCAGTGAAACCAAAATCACAAAATGAATAAGCTGCGGGACAAAGCGCAATTTCAAAAGATCATTTTGTTGTCTGATTCTAATTCTACAACATCATGGGGCAGAATTATAGAAATAGAGAACAAATTCCTGGATACGGGGGGAGAGGGTCATGGGAAGGAAGTAGATGTGGCTTCTAAGGAGAAAGAAGAAATTTTATTATTTCATGTGTATGAGGGTATTGTCTGCATGCATGTAAGTGCACCCATGACATGAAGTATCCATAGAGGTCAGAAAAGGGCATCAGAGCCCAAGGAACTGGAGTTGGTTGTGAGCTGCCACGTGGGTTCTGGGAACTGATCCTGAGTCCTCTGCAAGAGCAGCCAGTGCTCTTAACTGCTGGGCCATTTCTTCAGCCCCTACACTATTATTTGAACCAACACAAATCTCGTTAACAGTGTCTTGCTTTTGGTTTCCTTTGGGTTTCTTAGTCCTTGTGATCTCTGTCACAAGAATTCAGATGAGACGCATACAATGTAGTGAAGAAGACAGGTGGAGTTTATTACAAGGTAAAGTACAGCAAGAGCAACCATGAGAGTGTGCAATGGCCTCCGCTGTGGAGGAACATATTCTCAAAAGGAGAGAATGGCCAGTGCCCCGAGGCACTCCTCAGGCAGGCTTTGCATGAATTCTAAAGTGTCTGGAACAGACCACTTTCCTGAAGGGTGCTTTCTTGTCCGGGTGATTGACGGGCCCATTTGGATTGACTTGTGGGGTGCAATATAAAAAGCCTTCTGGTAGCAAATTTCAGCAGCCACATGGCCTTCTGGGCAGTTCAGACCAGCATACATCTTCCCAGGGCCACAGATAGGACTCAAGTCTCTCTCTCTCTCTCTCTCTCTCTCTCTCTCTCTCTCTCTCTCTCTCTCTCTCTCCGTTTCCAACAAGTAATCATGTAAGAGAGCAGATTAAAAAGAATTAAAAGAAACATGAATCTATAAAGCTAGGCATGTTTTACGAGGAGGAAGCTGCCTTTCTTTGGTAGGCCTCAGCAAAGCCCTGCGACCTGCACCTTCTGCCCTTTGAGCTAATCTGTAGCTATTGTTGCTTTGTGGAGTTTTTTTTTTTTCAAGATTCATTTTATTGTGAATTATGTGTATGCAGATGTCTGTATGTGGATATATGTACATAACTGTAGGTGCCTGGAGAGGCCGGAAGAAGGCTTGACACTCTGGAACTGGAGTTAGAGGTGGCTGTAAGCCATCCAACAAGGGTTCTCGGAACAGACTCAGATCCTCTGCAAGAGCAGCAAGCACTCAACCACTGAGCCCTTTCTCCAGCCTCTGTCGTTGTGAGGACATTGGACTTCCTCCTGCCTTTACCAGTTTTTTCTTTTCTCTTCTCTGCTTTTCTTTTCTTTCTTGAGACAAGAAAAAACTGGTAAAGGCAGGAGGAAGTTCAATGTCCTCTGACATTGGATTCCCTATGTAGTGGAAGCTGACCTTGACTTCCCTATGTAGTGGAAGCTGACCTTGACTTCCCTATGTAGTGGAAGCTGACCTTGACTTCCCTATGTAGTGGAAGCTGACCTTGAACCCCTTTCATCTGTTTCCTAAATATTGGGATTACAGGCTGTCCACCTTGCTCATTATTTTCCATTTGTAAACTTTCCATGTTAACAGGGAGTGTGGGGAGAGCAAAAGCTGATTTTCAAGGGAGAGATAAAGCAAGCCTCCTTCCAACAGCATTGATGAGCAAAGACCATGTCCAGGGACGAAGAAACCTGCTAAGTATAGGAATGTCCCCTCCACCCCTGTCAGCCCATAAACCCCTGATGCCTTTCTTAAAACCTAAGGAGTCAGGCTGTTTTATTCAGCTAATTGTAATGTGGCATGGTAAAGCTCCAAAGAAATATAGACCTAATTCCTTATTTATTGAGGATACAAAGAACATGCAAATTGTGTTGTGATAACATTTCATATGGGAGAACATCTTTTGGAAGTTTAAATCATCACTCAAAAGTGTACACTTGTATACTGCTACCGGGAATTCTTCAGTTTTCCTATGTGGTGTGTGTGTGTGTGTGTGTGTGTGTGTGTGTGTGTGTGTTATTTATATGTGTCGTGTTTGTATGCGTACGCACAGATGCATACATGTATGTGTAGGCCAAAAGTCAATGTCTGCTGTCTTCCTTGATTTTTAAGACAGGATCTCTCACTGAATCTGGAGCTCACCAATTCAGCTTGACTGTCAAGCCCCAGGGATCCACCTCTCTCCAGCCCCCCAGCTCTGGGGTTGCAAAGTCATGTTGCTATACCCAATTTCTACCTGGGTGGTAGGGATCCAAACTCAGGTCCTCATGCTTACACGCCAAGTACTTTACCAACGGAGCCATCTCCCCAGCCTTCAGTGTTGTATAATGCCACAAAATATGTGTGGGGGAGAGGATGAAATGACAATGTATAATGACATGTGTATGAAGATATCATAAGTTTGTATTATTTTGTATGCAAACTTTAAAAAGTAGAAAATCTAGAGCCAGGAATGGTGGTGCACAACTTTACTCCCAGCACTTGGGAGGCAAAAGCAGGTGGATCTCTGTGAGATTGAGGCTACATAGTGAGTTTCAGGCCAGCTGGCGCTGTTTTTGAAACAGCTGGCCTGTTTCAAAAAGAGAAAGAAAGAAAGAAAGAAAGAAAGAAAGAAAGAAAGAAAG
>NW_008354345.1:1349417-1415503 GCF_000622305.1 Nannospalax galili
GGGAAAGAAGAAAATCTAGAAAATCTGTAATAATAAATATTTAATAGTAATTTTATGTTTATAAATTTTAATATGCAAAGGCATGCAAGAATATATATGTGGGTGTGGAGCCATGGCTCATCAGTTCCCAGAACCCTTCAGGCAGCTCACACAGCTATTAACTTCAGCTCCGGGGGCGGGGGGCAGCTCTAGCAGCAGCACACACATGCACATACATACCCCCATACAGACACGCATGTACACACAAATTTCTTAAAAATACAAAATTAAATCTTTTAAAGAAATTATGTGTACATAAGTTTATTATAAACACTACTGATGTCAACATAACAAGCATTTTACAGATAATACTTTTGTTGTTTTACTGTAAATTCCATATGGTAAGTTTATTCTTACATATCCCACCATTGATTTTTTTTGGTCTATTTTTTTTAATTTTATGTGTATCAGTGTATTGCATGTATGTAAATTCACCTGTGTTGTGCAATGCCCATAGAGGTTAGAAGAAGGCATCAGATCCTCTAGAACTGGAGTTACAAATGGCTGTTAGCCACCATGTGGGTGCTAAGAATTGAACCCGGGTCCTCTGCCAGAGCAGCCAGTGCTCTTAACTGCTGAGCCATCTCTCCAGCCTCCTGTTTGGTCTATTCTTGTGTTCGAGGTAAAATAAAATAGAAATTAGTGAATGAATGTTTAAATATACCTTAATATTCTTATGTATGTTGACCAGTAAGAGAGAAGTGAAACGAAGGACGTGTAAGTGGGAGTCTATGCCGAGTGTCTGTGACCTCTTTGCTAAACTGAATGTCTGTTTTCTTACACTGGAAGGATTATTTCCTCATTTCATTTTAGCTAGTCACAATATAATACAATAGACAGAACACTGTCTCTGTCACCTTTTTAAGTCTAGGAAATCAGCAACAAATAAATCAAAGCCTGGTTTGTGTCACTGGTCACTGACCACAGCATAAAGGCTCATAGCCTCTTTCAAATTACCAATAAGTCACTGCTGAATGAGGCACTGTGGAGGACAGGACTAAGCACATCTTTGTGCAGAAGTTTCACCCAAGACATGGCAGATGTAAGTAATCTCAAGAGTAAAGATAATGGTAAAATGAGTAGGTGATAGGAGTTTGGGTTATTTATTGCTTTTGTTTTAATATAACTTACGTTTACATAGCTTAATGTTTAACAAAACCTGGGTTAACAATCAGTCCTCAAAATTCCAGAAATTTTGATAATCAGTTCTCATTCATGGAACATTGAACCACACCAGCGATTTCACAGTAAATATGATTTCTCCTCCCCTTAGCTCTCACTCTTTGAAGGAAAACAGCTTAACAAATGATTGAGAAACTGACCACCTGCCCATCCTGCCTCCTAACTGGCAGGAAGTTACTTCTATTTCAGGACATGGAGTCCCCAGCCCAGCAGCCCCCAGCCCGGACTCTGCTTCCTTATTAGACCCCTGCAGAAGACAAAGTTCCCTGAGAACGGCATCTGCTTCTTCTGTCAGAACTCCGCATCCCCCTTTCCAGAATCCGGGAAGAAGCACAAAGCCCCTGAGGACCTGTGCTAGGTTCCTGTAAATTTAAGATCTCTCCTGACACCAGTGCCACAGCCTTCATTCCCCCAGAAAGCCTGCCTGCCCTTCACAGCTAAATAAAGCTATCTGTATCTGTTGAGGTCCATTTCTTCTTTATCACATCGTCTTTCCATCCGAATTCTAACACTCTCCAATTTAAAAATGATTGAAAACAGCAGCTCTTCATCAGAAGAGAAGGTAAGAAGAGACAAACCATGGTGTCTGTAGATGTAACTAAAGCTTCATATAAGATGCTTTAATTGCATCCAAGTCAGGGGTTTTGATCACAAATAGCACTGGATTTGATTTATTACCTATAAATGATTAGAAAAGCTTTAAAGCCTAACCAGGATTTAGTGTTGATGAGAAACGCATGTTCCCAAGATAGTAATGAGAAATAAACATTTTCTTTCACTTGTTTCCTATAAAGTCCAGTTGTTCAATAAGCAGTTCACATCATCAAAAACAAAGACATTTGGAAACGAAAATGGAAGCAGTTTAAATTCTTGGTGAACTTGAGAAGACTGGGGTGAACACCAGATGACAGCCAGGACTCTTGAGAAATTTCAGAATTGAAGATTCTGAGGACAAGGGATGAAAGACCGAGTTTAGGAGTTAAAAGCATTCTAAGCCCACTAAGTCTAGATGCCAGGAAAACCCTTCAGACAGACAGAAATGATTTAGCAGTGCCCAGACTGGCAAATTATTAAGGCTGTCAGGTGGTGCACTGTGCAAAGACGTCTAAATACATTACCTCATATTCACGTCACAGTAATTCTTCAAGGAAGACGATGCATCCACTTTGCCAATGTAGATAGTAAGGCCAAATGGGGTAACTCACTCAGTGACAGCAAAGGAACGCTGGGATCTGATTTGACCCTCAGCATCAGCATCAGCATCTCAAAAGCTGTTGACCATTAACAACTCTGTAGAACTTCATTGTTCCAAATCAATAAATTAGATATTCTTGTTCTAGACATTTATGAAATCAGCTTGAAGGGGAATGGGAAGCAAAGTTTCTATTTGATATTTTAAAGTTAGGGATGATTTTTTTTTTTTTTTTGGTCTTTTTGAGACAGGGTCTCCCTGTAGCCCCAGCTGTCCTGGAACTCACTATGTAGACCAGGCTGGCCTTGAACTCACAGAGATCCACCTGCCTCTGCCTCCCGAGTGCTGGGATTAAAGGCATATGCCACCACACCCTACTGAAGGGATATTAAAATTTTTTTTTAATTTATTTGTGTATGTATGAGTGTATTGCCTGCATTTTCGTAAATGCACCAGTGTCTCGAGGTGGTCAGAAATGGGAGTTGGACTTTCTGGAACTGGAGTTATGGACAGTTGTTACCCATGATGTGGGTGTTGGGAACCAAACCCAGGTCCTCTGCAAGAGCTGCCAATGCTCTGAACCACTGAGGCATCTCACCAGCCCCAGATGAACCCTGAACTCCCCAGCCATTTGCTTGTTCCTTCCTCCTTTCTCCCCATTTCTTCTCTCATTTTTGGTGAGGCAGCTTCCTTCCCTCCCTCCCTCCCTCCCTCCTCCCTCCCTCTCTCCTCCCTCCGTCCCTCCTCTCTCCCTCCCTCCCCTCTCCTTCCCTCCATCTCTCCCCTCTCCCTCCGTCCCTCCCCTCTCCCTCCCTCCCTCAATCCCTTCCCTTCTCTTCCTCCTCTTCTCCTCCTTCTTGCCCCCATCCCACTTTTGAGACTGGGTCTTTGTAGCCCAGGCTGGTCTAGAATTTATTGTGACCCTCCTACTCACCTCCGGATACTGGAATTACAGGTATAAGTCGCCACAGTCGGCCTCATGTCTTTCTTTCTTTTTTCTTTTTCTTTTTTTAATCTCTAAATGTTAACTGTCTGGGCCAGAATGGGAACCAGCTAGCTACGCATCAAAGGCTGTCAAGGGGGAAGGAAAACAGAACAGGCACCAGTCTCTTTGCATTTGACATTTTCCCCCTTCTCCATTGAGAGTAGAATCTTTGACTTCACTTCTCCCATTTCTGCCTCTCTCCCTCCATCTCTGCTTGAACTTGAGTTCTAGTCACTTTGACCCCTATAAAAGGGAAATAGCTGTCACAATATACATGAAGATCTTGACTCTTGATGGTAAACCTGAACTGAACGCCTTCAAAAGGACTTTCAGGGCTCCACCCACTTCTCAATTCACTCACCACACTTTATGAACATCTATGACCAGTCTGTTTACGGTGTTGGTGGAGTTGGGATAAGGAATGTGGGATGAGCCTAAATTCAGAACATGACAAGGTGTTACTGGAATAAGTAACAATGACTCCTAGCTCAGTTTTGAGGATATCAGATAAAGTTATTAATGAGGAGCCATGGCTTAGTGAAACCAAAGAAGTTAGGGGAAGGAGTTGAGGAAAGTCCATGTGCAAATGCTCAGAAAGAAAGGAAATGGCATATATGGAGAGTTCAAAACTGAATGGCACAAATACTCTCATGTGAAAATAAACTGGAGATTAGAGTTCAGTGGACAAAACAAACCTTTGTCTAATCTGGAAACACGAACTAGAATCACTTACTGAACTGCTTACCATTGAATTTAATTTCAATTTAAATATCTATAACTAGATCTGCAGGTTTTCCTGTTTATACAGAATGGTTATTCAAGTTGGAAGATTTAAAGGGGTATCAGTAACTATTAATGTTGGGAATGAATCATTTGAGAAATAGTACGTTATTATAACTCCTCCCTGGGAATGTAAGAGACTACAAAGGTAATAGCAAAATAATTAGAATATTGTAAATACGGGAGTAAAAATATTATATGAATACTGTAAATACTGTTGAGTAAAAACTGGAAAAAAATTCAGCCATTTCTCAAAGCAAATGAATAGCAAAAAATGATATCAGTTAAATTAAGAATACTAGGGCTTGAGAGATGGCCCAGTGGTTAAGAGCACTGGCTGCTCTTCCAGAGGATCAGAGTTCAGTTCCCAGCACCCACATGGCGGCTAACAACCATCTGTAACTCCAGTTCCACGGGGATCCCACATCTTCTGGCTTTCATGGGCACCAAGCATGCATTTGGTGCACTTACATGCATACATGTAGCAAAACACTCATACGCATAAAATAAAAACGTATTTTCTTAAAGACTGAGACTCCTGTTTTCAGCACTCAAAGTGCTATACTTGGGAGACTTGAAATGTTTGTCTGATGAGATGCAAGAATATTGTCCTGTATTTTACTGGACATTTTAACTGAGCTCAAAACTGGGACTGAAAGGCTAACTTCAACAGTAACTTGAATGTCATAAAGAATGTGCTTCCACAAATTTAAAACAACTCCCATTTCCAGGTGAAGGGCGGCAATCAAGTGGCTTCCAGAAGCTTCGCTTTCTTCACGTACAAAACCAGAGTAGTGGGTGGCATGCAGGTCCCCTAGCTCAGATTCCAGAAGTAATGCAAAAACTGAAGGGATGGACCGAAGGCCAGCTTCTCTACGCGACCCCGCAACACACACGCGAGCCGACTAAGCGTGAGCTTTCCGGGCACCTGTAGGTCGGAGCCTCCCCGGCCAAGCGCCGGAAGTGGCCGTGCGGCAGCTTCCTCTCCGGGTAGGCGAAACGTCCCAGCTGCGCCGCTGTGTTCCGCCAGCCGCCGGGAGCCGGGGACCATGGAGGCCTCGTTCGTGGTGGTGGGAGGCGGCATTGCGGGCGTCACGTGCGCGGAGCAGGTATGGCGCGGGCCCTGCCCCTTCGGACCCCGACGGCGGAGGGCCGGAGGCCGCAGGCGGGACCCCTTCCCGGGGCGCTCTTCCGGGCCCTTGGCCACGCCCCTCGCCTCGCGGCTCTGGGTTTGGGATGCTGCGCTGGCCCCCGTGCAGTGGTGCTCTTTCCCGCTGCATTCCGACGCGGGGAGGAGCGGGAGGCCGCTGCTGTGTCAGGCCCGGCCCCACACCTAATGTGCCGTGACAGGCGAGAGGGCTCGGTATTTGGACAGAAAAGGCCCAGTTTTTCTATTTCTTTGCTCATGTCCGTGGCATTTAGTTTCCAGATAAGTGCCAAGGCCTTAACTATGAAAGTGACCTTCCATAAACCTCCTACGTTGAACTCCCAAGAGTCACCTCTAGTAAGGTTCTGTGATGCAACCAGCAAAGGAATACACATACAGGATCCCTTATTTTTTAAATATTTTTATTGTTTTATTTTATATGTATGAGTGTATTGCCTCCATGAATGTTAAGTGCACCTCTGTTATGCAATGCCCTAAAGTCAGAAGAGGGCTTCAGATTCCTTGGAACTGGAGTTACAGATGGTGATTAGCTGGTGGGTGCTGGGAATGGAACCCAGGTCCTCTTCAAGAACAGCCAGTGCTTTTAACTGCTGAGCCATCTCTCCAACCCCCAGAAAACTTTTCTGATTATGATAAATAGGTGGATCACATATATTCTTATATGTGTATATAGTACAAAAAAGGATTGTATATTTTGTTGATATAACCAACCACGGAAGTCACAAAAAATACTAAAAGAAATCAAAGTGCTTTTTAACTTTTAATATTTGAATGTGTATTTCTGTTTATTCAACAAATAAAAAGCCCATATTCCAGGCGATGCCTAGGGGCTTAGTGGAAATACAGACAGCTTGTTTCTGCCTTACCGGGAACTCAGTATACTGGAAAAGACGTTAAATAAATAAATCATGTCATCAGTGTGTTGGCTTAGTGTCAGTGGAGTTACCTGTTACGGGGTGAATTGAAGATGAGGTTACATTCTGATGTACAATCTGCAGGGAGAAAATAAAAGCATGGTATGATTTGTAAGCAGCAAAGCTGATTGGAGATACAATCAGGGAACGGTGACAAAGCTCAGATTATATAGGGTTTTATGACATGCTGAGTACTTAACAAAATTTTACAAATGAATGATTTTGAGCAGTGGAGGAAAGTGTTCAAATGAAAGCTTTTGAAATATGATTAGCTACCATGTGTTTGGGTCATGGCAAATGGTTAACAACTTGTATGAGTCTGGGGGCTCACTCAAAGATGATTTTCAGTAGTATAAAGGAGTTCTGAGAGCTTCATCTGGAGATCAATGACGGGATGTACAAAGGAAACACTGAGATAATATTGTCAAGTATAGAAAGTTCAGATAAGGTGAGACCAGAGGGTGTGCATGGGACTGGAACACGCTCTGTTTTATGGTACCTTGGGAATGGAAGCCAGATTATATAGGTTGTGGAATGAGGAAGGAGACTTCCAAATAAGAAAATACTTTCAATTTCAAAGTGAGGAAGAAACAGTTATCACTAGAGGAAAATAATGAAGCAATAAAAGCACATTAAGTCGTTAAATTTTGTTAAGCTAATAATAAAACGGGTTTGTTTTCCCACACCATATACTAATCAGAGAGGGAGAACAGGAGTACCAAAGCTTTGGGGGGAAAGTTATGCTGAGATTCCAAGTGTTTAATATTTTAGACTTGCTTTAATTTTATCCCCATTCTTAAGACAAATGAAAACATTACTTTAAAATAAACAGAGCTGGAGACCCCAGTCTTCTCTAAAGGAATGTTGGCAACTGATTGCTGCTAGATGAGGAAGAGCTGATCTTCCTAAAACAAGGGACTCTAGGTAGGCTGACTAGACTCAGCAGATGGGCTTGCACTGGGGAATGGCTGGGGGCACTGACAATACAGTAGACAGTAACAGGGATGACAGAGTAGATGGGATCCTGTGGGGGAGAGGGTGCCATTTGGAATGCAGGTATAAAGATGCACAAGATTGTTTGGGATGTTCTGTATGAAATACACACAAAAAAAATCAATAAACTAAATGAGTTATATTTGAGGAAGAAGCATAAAATTTTGTGGAAGGAAGGAAGGAAAGAAAAAGAAAAGAAAAGAAATAAACAGAGCTGGGTGTGGTGGCACAGGTCTTTAATCCCAGCACTCAGGAGGCAGAGGTAGGTGGGTCTCTGTGAGAATGAGGCTAGCATATTCTAGATAGCAGGTTCCAGACTAACTGGGGCTACGGGGAGACCCTGTCTCCAAATAAAAACAAATTAATTATTTATTTAATTTATTAATTAACAAATAGAAGTAGACAGTTTTTTATCAGCTGTATAACTTTAAATTGCTATACAAAATAAGTAGGCAAAAGATACTTCATGTTATTTTTCTTGTTCAGAAGGCTTTTGTTAGTCTTTACCATAAATGTATTATTCTTTCTATCATTAGAAGAGTTTAATAGACCCTTTGTGACACACACCTTTAATCTCAGCACTTGAGAGGCAGAGGCAGGCAGATCTCTGGAAGATGGATGCCAGCCTGGCCTACATAGCAAGTTCCAGGCCAGCTGGGTCTACCGAGAGACCTTATCTCAAAAAAACTAAAAAAAAGAAAAGTATAATATTATTGGTGCTGTACAAATATGAACAAGACTCAGAATAGCAGATTTTTATTTGAGAAACTGGATTTTTAATTTACTGTGTTAATAGCATTAATAAGATTGTGCTATCAGCATGTTGCTGTCATTTTTTAAAGTGATACCTAGTTATTTATCCTATCTTTTCTCTTTAAAAACAAGTTGGCTATTACCTTTCCATCAGAAGATATTCTCCTGATAACAGCCTCTCCTGTTATTAAAGCAGTTACAAATTTCAAGCAGGTAAGAACCTCTTTATAATAATAAATGATATTGGTAAGATGTAAGATACTACCATTTCTTTAACTTAATTTGTTGTGTTTAACAACTATGAAAACTGTTTTCATTGAAAGTATATCTGTTCCATGTATATTTGATACATTGTTACTTTTAACTGAATTAAGAAATTATTAAAATTTTCTTAGCTTTTATTTCTAATATGGCCAGTATTGCTCTGTGTTATTCACTCAACAGGTCTTCGGGCCCTCATAGGTTTCAAGACTATAAAGGGCTCTTGAAAACAGAAGGTTTAGATATTAGTAGGGTTATATGATAGAATTTCCAAGCACTGTTTGCAGAGCAGCCAAGGTCAAACACTGACACACAGGAGTCTTCACACAAACTATGTTGGTTTCTCTTTAGGGGTTTTAAGGATTATTTATGGCTAAGGAGATGGTAGACAAAGAGGTAAAGGATTTGGACAGAAGATGAATCTCAGCTGCATAGGTCAGCGTGAATCCAAGAAGATGGTGATGGTCCTAAAGCACCAAAGACAAAAAGTTAGCTGGTACAAGAGTGGAGAAGCTGGAGGGATAAGAAAAGAGCTCCTCTGTTTAAACGCTAGTAAAGTACGTGGGATTAGCTGTGAGTTTTACAGACCAGAAACAGCAAAGCTCAAGAGTGACAGACCAGATACATGAGTTCAAGCCTTAAGGTGCAGAGCCCAGTCCTCTCTCTGCTGTAATGCATGTACTCATCAGCTGTCACCATGACAAAATGCCTGAAATGAACAGCCTCAAAGGAGGTGGCTCACTGGTTTTCGGCCTGTGGCAAGGTAGCGCATCCTGGCCGGAATGTGTAGTGCAGCAAAGCTCCTCATATAGGCTGGGAAGCAGAGAGAGAGGAGGGACCAGAGCTCCACATCCCTCTTCAAGGGACCTAGCTTCCCTGCGTCAGGCTCCACCTCCGAAAGGGACCACCACACAGTTTGCTTGAGGGACATAGAAGATCCAAACCATAGCAGTGCTGTTGGCTAACTTCCTAGCTTTATGAACATGAAATAGTAATGTGTAAAATAAATGGAAGTATTTTGCTAATGTTCTTGAAATTAAATATCTTCCTAAAACATACTCTTAAAATCTCTTTGACCGAATAAAGGTTTCTAAAGTACTGGAAGAATTTGATGTTGAAGAACAACCAAGTTCCATGTTGGAGAATCGCCTTCCCAACATCAGGGTCATAGAATCTGGGGTGAAGCAGCTGAAGAGTGAAGAGCACGTGAGACATTTTTCGTTAAATGACGTTTTCTAGTGTTAAATCCTGGAGAGCTTTTGCCCTTGACCTTCGAGCTACACCTCTGTCCCCACCGATCCCCATTATTAGCGAATCTACATGTTAGGGATGTTGTATAATTAGATTGGTATGCCATTGCAGTTTCCACATTTCAGACTCCATCAGTGTTTGCACAGTGCCCACTGTGTCCCAGGTCCAGCATTAGATACCAGTCTACAACCAGAATAAAACGGGTACCTGTTCCCAAGTACTCCCTACCGGGGCAGGTGTAGACATGAACACTGTATAATTATGTTTACCTGCACAAATCACAGTGAAATTATCATCAAAGTTCTGACATTTGAGATTTAGGAAGGTGTCACAAAGAGAGTAACACATCTGGGCTATACAGTAAATCTGGGGCTAGCCTGGGCTACAGAGGGTCCTCTCTCAAAAGCAACAAACAGGCAAACAAAAAACTTTTAAAACACAATTTTCAAAAGCATTGTTAATTATAAAGTTATTACTTGCATTTGATGACATAGATACTATTTCAAACACGTGTAATATTCATTGATTAAAAAAAACTCATAACCCAGGTATGGTGGCACATGTCTTTATTCCCAACACTCTGGAGGCAGAGGCAGGTGGATATCTGTGAGACTGAGGCCAGCCTGATCTACACATCGAATTCTAAGCTAGCTGGGGGACTACAGGGAGACCCCGTCTCAAAACCACTAAAAAAAAAAAAAAGAAGAAGAAGAAAGAAACTGTTTGGCCTCTTCTGCCGTGCTCCCTGAACCCATAGCAGATATTGAGATATAATTAGAATCACTAGATCATCAAGTAACTTTGTCAAGACAGAAAAATCTTCGTTGAGACTTGTCCCAGGGAAAATATGATCAGCATGCTCATCTTTAAAATTCTTTTTTTTTTAAAGCCTTTATTAGGGACTGGAGAAATGGCTCAGTGGTTAAGAGCTCTGGCTGCTCTTGCAGAGGACCCTGGTTCAGTACCCAGCACCCATATGTCAGCTAACAACCATCTGTAAACTCCAGTTCCAGGAGATCTGACACCCTCTTCTGACCTCCATGGACGTTGCCTGACATGGGTGCACTTAACATGCGGGCAAAACACTCATCTATATAAAATAAAAATAATAGAATATTTTTTAAAGACTTTATGTGGATGAGTGTATTGCCTGCATGTATTAAGTGTGCCATGTGTGTGCCTTCAGAGACCAGAATAGGGCATCGGATGCCCTGGAGCTGGAGTTACAATCAGGGCAGGTGTCAGCTGCCATATGGGTGCTGGGAACTGAACCCCATCCTCTGGAAGAGCAGAAAGTGTTCTTAACCACTGAGCCATCTTGCCAGCCCCCATCTTTAAAATTCTTTAAGATTCTCTTTTTTTAAAATTTTATTTACTGTTTTTATTTCATGTGTATGCATGTATTGCCTGCATGTAGGTAAGTGCACCCCTGTCGTGTAATGCCCTCGGAGATCAGAAGAGGCTGTTGGATCCCCTGGGACTGGAGTTACGGACAGTTGTTAGTTGCCATGTGGGTGCTGGGATTTGAACCCAGTGCTTCTGCAAGAATAGCCAGTGTTCTTAACTGCTGACCTATCTCTCCAGCCCCCAAGATTCTTTTTTTTAAATTTGAGAATAATATAATCATGAGAGTCCCAGAAGCTAAATGCAAACCTTTTTTTTAGGAGAGAAAGACTAGTTTTCACCAGGTTCTCAAAAGGATTTATGACCTGAAGAGATTAGTTCTAGGCTAGAGAATGCAGTCTCCACTTAATCTACTCTGCAGTTGCTGTAACTGAGCATGGAGTGCCACCAGGAGGCCTCCTTTAGTATATCAGGTTTGTGTTTGTCTTGACTCCTTCCCATATGCCTGATTACGTGTGTTCACAGTGCATCTTCACAGAAGACGGACGTCAGCATGCTTATAAGAAACTCTGTCTGTGTGCTGGAGCTAAGCCAAAGTTGATCAGTGAAGGAAATCCCTATGTGTTAGGAATCCGTGATACAGACAGTGCCCAGGTAATGTTCTAAGGGTGGGTCTGGGGAAGGGACATGGAGCTTCTCCTGTGAATTACCGTTCTACTGACCATTAGTTCCTGAAGTGTCATAACATAAGGGAGGTTTGGATTCATCATTCAGAAATCACAGTGTGGTTTTCATTGCCAGCTTTAGTTTGGTCAGTAGTTTTCACGGTTTTAGTTAAAGCTGACGTCCTGAGTTCTTTTGGCCTATGAGATATGGCACACGGAGTAGCAGTACTCAAGGCTACATGTTACATTGTAACACATCATTACGCCACACCAGAAATGTGTAACTTGACACTTAAAACAGTGTGGCAATCATTTTCCCAGAAGTAAAACGGGGAAAATTTATTGATCTTATTCTCCAGCAAAGAAATTAATATTCATAAGATGTGTGTGGATGTGAGGCCTGAGAATGGCTTTTGCTTGCTTTGTTGCTCTACATGTAACAGTGGCAAAGCACCAGAGTAAGGTGACCCTTCCTCACATCTTCTGATGTGGGATATCCTGATGGAGTTCGATGATATCCCACGTCACAAGACAGAAAGAGAGCATTTCCTTCTCCTAAGATCACCACTGAGTATGTCCGAAGCAGTTTAAATTTGCGTCTTTCATCTCTATGACCAGCACTCTTTAGAGAGCTGTCTTAAATTGTACTATCCTCGATGAAAGGCAAACTAAGTTCAGGTGTTGTCTTGAAGAATTTTAAGTCGATTTTAGTCAACACTGTAAGCCCTGCAGTAGTCAAGTTGGCGATGACAGTTTCTGAGTAGTTGAGTCTTTACCCAGATGTCACTCAGAGGCAAGGGGTGTCTGTGCCTCTTGAGAGTGGCAGAAGGAGCCACAGGCCTCTCAGGTTTATCTGCATCCTGTTAGGCTGGGGGTTGGTGGATGCATGGTCTTAAAATAACATCTTTTCACTTAATGTTGGACATTATTATGTCCCTGCTGTTCAGGAGCTTTGTGTCCATCATTGCATCACCCTGGCATAAACATTAGGAGACAGTTACTTCCTTTTGCAGTGGACACCGTGGGGCGTAGACAGGCGAAGTAGCTCCCCCAGGTCATCCTGTCAGGAACTGCTAAGGCCAGTGACTGGAGGTCAGCACACCTCAGCCATGTGCCCTGCTGCTCATGTCTGAGAGTTGCAGGGGGTGAGAGTCTAGGGAAACACGTTAATGGAGAGGCTGGCCTGCTGAAGATGATGGATTCCAACACAGATCTAGGGATGTGGTGCTCTAGAGAGCCTCTTCTGAGATTCTGAGGTTCCGACACAAGGACCTAAGCACGAGGGAGTTTGGGAGAGGCACCACTGTAAGGCCCTGTGGAGTGAAACAGAAATGCCAAGATGTGAATCCGATGGTGGATCCTGGCGTGGGGAGGTCTGCTGCCCCTTTATAAACACTCTAAAATGTTTACGTGTTTAGAACATTATCAGTGAGGCCTCTTGCTTCACGTACTGTCCACTCTGTCAAAACGCTGTCTCACTGTTTTCTTTCTAATACAGGAATTTCAGAAACGTCTTACTAAAGCTAAAAGAATCATGATTATAGGGAATGGTGGCATTGCACTCGAGTTAGTGTAAGTATGTCTTCAGTCCACTTTACCTCTAGCTCTTGTGGAATCCATAGATGCAAAAATACTCCTACCCTGGGCAGACTTGACTCACTAATGTGCTTTATGAGTACACACTCTTAAGAATCATGACATGTGTGCCCATTACAGATTACTCCTCGCCACTTCTGGCCAGCCCTTCACACGTCTGTCCAGTAAATCCCATGATCTTTGTCATGCTGATTTAGGGTGCATGTTATTCCCAATGCTTGGGTTTTGGTTTGGAGAAATGAGAACACATTAATTCAAGATATGTTTGTCTTAAGATGGTATTTCAAGTTCAGTAAACACTGAGAAACATCTATCCCACAGTAACCTGCAGAACACTGACTCTCTCTTCTCATGATTTTTGCCTGCTAGCCATGCCCAACAAGGGGAAGTCTGGGTCATGCTAGAAAGCTGGGTCAAACCAACTTGGAAGTAAAAAAAAAAAAAATTGAATCAAAACAAGACACTCACCAAAGCTGTCTTTGTTGATGTGCCCATTTCAACTCCCTGATTTGGTTTGCCCGTCTTTAGAGACTGGTCAGTCCCACAGGAAGCCTGTTCTGAAGTTGCTTGAGGTCCAGGGGCGGTAGTCACTGATGTGATTACATTTGTGGTATTGTGTGGAGAAATGAGGGAAACTCAAGTGACCCAAAATGTGGGCCATGTGGGGAGAATCTCAGATGGACCGTAGGGCAAGGTTTTAAATCCCCCCACACACATAATGGCTCTTCTCCATCGGCCTCCATCAGAAGTGTCCTAATATGACACAGCTATAGTAAGTTATGCTGAAACCCTTTATGTTAAAAAATGTTCAGTGTTTCATAACATTTAATTGGATACACATACATTAAATAATTAAATATAAAAAATAATCTGTTAAGGGGGCAGTAGGATGGTCAGTGGGGAAAGGGGCTTGCTGCTAGGCCCCACGACCTGAATCTGATCCCCAGGACCCACATGGTAGAAGGAAAGAGCCAACTCCACAGTTGCCCTCTGGCCCACATGCTTGCTGTGGAAACCTTCACCCACAAAATACTTAAAAGGTGTTTAAATTTGTTTTTGCCAATGAAGCAGCTACTGTTAGTATTGCTAGGTGGATGCCATCCATCCAGTATTGGTCACATTATAGCCAAATAAACAAAATACTGGTCTCAGCTCTGCCCTGGGAGACACTTGTATGCCTTTGTTGTTTACTGAACACTCTGAAATGACAGTCATTATAACTTCAATTAATATTCAGCACATACAGTTACCACTAGACTCTGTCAGAAAACTACATAAATGTGGTGTGTGTTCTGTTTTAACCGTTACTGTCTTTAAAGTGAACTACGTTTCTACAGTCGGTCTTCCCCGACTTGCCTGTACCTGCCGTTACCTTCCTCAGGGGCGTTGTTCTTTGCTCATGGTTTTCCTCCAGGTAATATTAGAATTCCTTCTAGGTATGAAATAGAAGGCTGTGAAGTGATCTGGGCCATAAAGGACAAAGCTATTGGGAATACATTCTTTGATGCGGGAGCGGCCGAGTTTTTGACTTCCAAGCTCATTTCTAAAAAATCGGAAGCTAGAATTGCACAGAAAAGAACCAGATACACAGTTGGAGGTGAGCACAGCATCCGGCTCACTCCGTTCCCAGATAACTCTGCTTCTCAACTGTGAGAAAATTCAGCGGGATAGTTAGGAGACAGGAATACAGGTTTTTATTTCTACATCTTTACATAAAGTTTCCAGATTATGAACTATCCACACATACATAAATATAAATGGGAACTTAAAGTGAATTGAATAAACCTGTCCATTTGCATCTTGGAAAAACAGCTGCTACAATTGAGCAATGCCAGAGATGATTTTCTACAAAATCCAGTAAGAACAAGTGTCATTGTTTTAATTTAATAACCTTTAAAGATAATTTTGGTTCACAAAGTTCAAAGTAAAGTTTTGGAGTTTCTAAAACTTAAAAAATTTAAAAATCTGATAGCTAATTTTCTTATCCCTTTATAGAATAATATGGAAAAGATACACTGAATGTGTTTGTAGACAGTACTTAGTTGAAAGATTGCCCATTTGTAGCTCTGTATAACAAAACTCTAGAATAATGAAGAGTGGATAGGGTAGGTAACAGTACTGCTGTGCTCTGTGTGTGCTTGGATGAACACATGCAGGAGAGGCATTTCTTTACGTTGCCTAGGCTCCCAAACGCGTATCGATTAATTCTTTGCCTGACATTTTAACAATGTTCATTTCTTCAGGATCAAAAAAGGAAGCCAGAACCAAAGCTGAATCTGAGAGCGTGGGCAGCGCCTTGGGCCCGGACTGGCACGAAGGCTTGGCCCTGAAAGGAGCAGAAGAGGTGTGTTTCCATATACCAGTTAGACACGGAAAGGCAGTGTTCACGACAGCCAAGCTGCTGGGGCCCTTGATTTAAAACCCAGGGCAGTCAGGGAGAGGCCTTCAGAGCCACTGGCCCAGATGCCCCAAGAACGGGTGACTTTGAAATTCGTCTTAAACTGTCATTCAGCCATCTTTCTAAGTGCTAGCGTGAAGGTTTCTGCATGCAGAGTTCAGTAAAAGCTTGTGATCTTTGGTTTCTCCTTAGAAATCAGATGCATGCAGCTTTTTTTTCTTTTTCTTTTTTTCTTTCTCTTTCTTTCCTCCCCCCCCCCATTTTTTGTCTTTTAAAACAATTTATTGAGAATGTCATACAAGGATATAAGCATATAAGGTGTTTTGATCAAATCCATGCCCACTCCCTCCTCTCCAACTCCTCCCATAGCATCCCTTTTTTTTCTACAGGATCAGGATCTACTATCTAACTGGCCGGCCTGGAATTCAGCATGTATCCCAGGCTGGCCTGGAACTCAAGAGGTCCGCCTGCCTCTGCCTCCTCCCGAGTGCTTGGATTAAAGAAATGCCCCACCACAGTGGCAGGTACTTTCACAAGGTTATTAGGTAGTTTCAAAATACATACTTCATAGCCGGGAGTGGTGGTGCACGCCTTTAGTCCTAACACTCAGGAGACAGAGGCAGGTGGATCTCTGAGTTCAAGGCCAGTTCTAGGGCGGCAGGGAGACCCTGTCTCAAAAAAATAACAACAAAAAAATCATATCCTAATTAACTAAGCAAGATGACTTGTTTTACTTAAAACCTTTTTGAAGTTGCAAAAAAGCTACATTCAAATGTAAGACTCTGTTTTCATTAGTCTTCATTACTGTGTGGCTGCTGTAAAACTGCTCAGGTGTAGTTAAATGGGCGCAGGACTGGATACACAGTCTAATTTGCAGGCTGGAAATGATACAAAACTGAAGTCCCTGTTCTCTTTAGAGTAGCTGTACTGTCAGCACAGGAACTGAACAGTGTGCAGTCAACACTGTTCCCTGCTGTCTGCCTGGCCCTTCTCTCAGGTTCTGTGATGAAGAAGCCTTTGCAGTCTGCCACAATGTAATGAACTGCATGTGTAGTTATCAGTGAGGCTGACTGACTCCAAGCCCTCGCCCTCCTGCCCATGCGGATGCCTGATCTTTTCAGCACTGAATGAGTTGCTGCTCACTCCGTCATGACAGACCGAGAGCCTCATTTTGGGACATACAGTGTGTTTGTACGCTTCCACACGTGCGGTCTAACTGTTCTCTTAGCTTTCGGTAACCCCAGCATTCCTTCTGGGTGTCACAGTGATTCCACTGCCTTTCTCTAGTTCTCCCACAGCATTCACATTGAAACTGCATGTGAAGTAAAGAAACTGTACCTTCAGGAAGAGTTCAAGAAAACAGAGAAACAGTCCGTAGCTTTCCCAAAGGCTCACCATGGTAAATCGGTTACCACTGATGAAGGTAAATCATGAAAGAAGGAATTCCATTTCTTATTTAAAATAATCTTGCTATATTGTATTTTTTAAATTTTGTATTTCCATATGAAATTTAACTGAAAACCCATAGTTTAGTAACTTAAATCACTGCATTTCACAACTTATTTTGTTTGTTTGTTTTTGGTCTTTTTGAGACAGGGTCTCTCTGTAGCCCTAGCTGGCCTGGACTCACTATGGAGACCAGGCTGGCCTCGAACTCAGAGAGATCCGCCTGACTCTACCTCTGCTGGGATTAAAGGCATGCGCCACCATGCCCAGCTTTTTGTTTTAGACAGGGTTTCCCTGTAGCCCCACAAACCTTGCTATATAAACCAGGCTGGGATCTAACAGAGATGTGCCTGCCTCTGCCTCCCAAGTGTCTAGATTTAAGGCATGCACCACCACTCCTGACCTGGCTACTTGTTTTAAGTTTTCTAATAAATTCAGTAGTAGAGGGCTTTCCATTTTATTTGGGTTCATAGTACTTGGACCATTGTAACACACTGAGTCAGTTTTTTGCAGATTCATACAAAAAATGACACTCTCAGAAGCAGTGTGACTTCTAAATTAAAATTTTGTATGTTGCAACTAAAAGCAGGTTTTAGTCTCATCCCACCCCTTTGTGGGAACTCTCCTAGTCTGCCCATGCCTGCACCTTACCCACGTGCAGTCGGGCAGCCAGTGTTCAGCATCCTTCCAGATTCCCACAGGAAGAGGGAGTGAGCAGAGCTGGGAACATAGAGGGAGCTAGCTGTGTGCATGTCAGTAGAGCTCAGAGGTCATCAGACTGCCCATTGGTTCAGGTGTCTATGGTTAGTGGACACACAGGATGCTGTGCTCTGGACCTGTGCTGAACAGGATGCCACCATTGCATTCAACTCTTCCAGCAAAGGGCCTTCTAAAAGGAGGCGTTCCGTAGTCATCACCTGCCTTCCGGTTTCTTTGTTATTTCACATAATGAATAACTGCTGGTGAGAATAAAGTCTTTTTTTTTTTTTTTTTAAGAGACGTGGCCTGTGTATGTGGAATTGACCAGTGGAAAGATATATGGCTGTGATTTCCTCGTCAGTGCTACAGGAGTCACACCCAATGTAGAGCCTTTCCTCCAGGGAAACAATGTAAGGCGGACTCCTTCCAACCAGGAACTTCTTAAAAACATCTTTCTGATGACGTCAGTTTTCAAACATAAATAATGATTGTTTTACTATAAAACTGTAACCTAAGATGACTGAACAGAATTAGGTTTCTGTTTGACTTGAGGTTCGATACTCTTTCCTGCTTAATATCCTTAGGCAGGTAACATCGCAGCTTAAGTGTCATCTAGAGACACAGTGTGTATTTATCAAAGGTTAGTAGCCAACATGAGTAAATCTTAAATATTGTTGTATTTTGCAGTTGAGCACTTGAAGCCCAAAAAAAGAGGAATGTTCTTCTGATTATGGGTAGGGTAAACGTGATTACTGGATATTTTTGATGTTGAAATTCTGGAAATTTTGAGTCTGTTCAGTAGGAATTCCATCCTTAGAAATTCAGGTCAAGTGTCTACACTGCAGCTCTTTCTCAGTATCTCCCTGAAGCTTGGTGTAAAAGTTTGATTTGCTCTTTATAAGGGAAAAGTCATTTTTTCGATTTTTGTCATCCTTATTCCAATGAGTTGTTTAGTTTGACCTAGGAGAAGACGGCGGCCTGAGAGTAGATGACCAGATGCGCACATCCCTTCCCGATGTCTATGCTGCTGGTGACATCTGCACTGCGTGCTGGGAGCCAAGCCCAGTCTGGCAGCAGGTGAGCTCGTACCTGTGACCACATGGTTCTATCCGATTCCGTGTGAGAATGGAGCCGGTGCTGCCAAGATGGCTTTCTGGTGTTCAGCCTTTCTGCTCTGAGTCAGAAACTCTCTGATACATAACTCTCCTCTCTCTCTCTCTCTCTCTCTCTCTCTCTCTCTCTCACACACACACACACACACACACACACACACACACACACACACCTTTTTAAAGTTACTTAGTAATCAGACTGGGATGTCTTAATTTAGGAAGAATTAATGTAATGGGCTGATACTTTTTTTCTATTTTAAACCCCCTAGGGTAAATTTTATCTTTAATGTGTATCATTATCTGATACAGGGGAAAAAATAGTCCAGAATAAACAGATGTCCATGTTTGAGTGGATCCGAGGAGATCCATTTTCTAATTTGCAATAAGAACATTAATTAGTTTCACATCACCCAAGATGCAGATGTAAGGGATTTTGAGGCTTGAATGTTCATTCTGTCAGGAATGTCTGTCCCACAGACCCACAGCCTGCATCCCAGGAGAGCTATGAAGTGGTCCAACACAAAATTGTCAACTTACTTAAAATATTGCGAGTGTTTCTGTGATCTTTTGCTTTGGAACTCAATTGCTCAGGTCCCGACTGTGAACTTTGTAGATGACGTGTCCCACAGTCACAAGGTTGGACAGACCTGCTAGGCAGTGTGGTGTATTGCTTGTCTGTGCTCCGTTTACTCTGCAGCAGACCTTTTACATCAGACCTTTCTTACAGAGACTGAATTTAAAAAATAAGACTTCTCTTTTAGACATGCTCAGAGCTCATGCCCGTGATTAGGATATGTCCTGTACATGTGTCAGCATTAGATGGAAACTATCGATGGTTAAAGCCAGCCTGTTCTCGCAACAGCCAAGGGGAGAGGGTTAGTATGTATTTCAAGTAAAGAAACTGAAGATCAGAAAAGTTAAATAAATAAATTAGTATTGATTGTCCAGTGACCCCCAAAGCCAGTGTTCTTGTCTTTTATAAGGGAATACCAAAAATTTGCAAAAATATAACAAAAATATAAGAAAGGAGAAATTAGTACTACCATAAAGAAGTGAACGGTCTTCCTAGAACCAGCAGTTGGTCTCAGGCCTGTCTGACCATTGTTAACTGCACAGGTCTGACTGTCTCATACCGAGAAGCGCAAGCACAGGGAAATGGAACCAGATTTTCAGTAGTCTGGGATCTCTATCGGTGCTGATACAAACTTCGGAGAGGACTGTTCTAGTCTCACCTTAAATAGCCTGAAATACTGTCATAATATGTAATGGGAGTTTTATTGGAACATACAGCTAGTGGTATCGTCCCTCCATGCTGGATGTGGTCATTTAGGTAGAATCAGCACATAACAAAATCATCCTGACTGGTGTTCACTGGTGACCAGTGAAGATGACACTAGCTAGAGCCAACTCATCTGAAGGAGGGTCAAGGCAACTCCTAGACTGGAATGACAGGACTGAGGAGGCTCAAGTGGGTGAAGCTCTTGCCATGCAAGAGTGGGGGCCTGTGTCAATCCCCAGAACCCACACAAAGCTGGCCTTAACCACAGAAGTAACAGTAACCCAGTGCTCCCAGGGGAGACTGGAGGAGAGGCAGACTCCCCAGGTCACGCACGCCCCGTGCTCCCAGGGGAGACCGGAGGCAGAGGCAGACTCCCCAGGTCACGCACCTGCCAGCCCAGCATCTACAGTGGAAAGCAACCAGAGGTCCCGTCTCCAACAAGGGAGATGGCAAGGCAGACATCTGACACCCAAGATTGCCCTCTGACCCCCACACATGCATGTCCATGCCCACAGACACACAAATAAAGGTTGGGAGTGCTGGAGAGACAGCTCAGCACTACAGAGCACTTCCAAGACCTAAGTTCAGTTGCCAGCACCCACATTGCATGGCTCATAACCTCCTATAATTCCAGCTCTGGGGATCCAATGCCCTCTTCTGGCTTCTGCAGGCACCCGTGTGCACACACACACACACACACACGCATGCTCGTGTAATTTTTTTAAAAAAATAGGGGCTGGCAAGATGGCTTTGTTATGAGCATGTACTGCTCTTGCAGAAAACCCAAGTTTGGTTCTCAACACCATGTAAAGCAGCTCAAAACCACCTGTGGCTCCAGCTCTACAGGACCCAAGACCCTCTTCTGGCCTCTGAGGCCCTGTACTCAGGTGCACAAACCCACACAGACACACATATAATTAAAACTAAAATTAAAACCTTTAAAAATAAAAAGAAACTGCTTTTAAAAATTAAAGATTGAAATGATAATTTTTTTCAAATGATAACATCAACATCAGCCGGGCGGGCATGGTGGCATACACCTAAGTCCCAGCACTGCAGAGGCAGAAGGATCTCTGTGAGATCAAGGCCAGTCTGGTCTATACAGTGAGTTCCAGGCCAGTTGGGGCTATAGGGAGCCCCGTCTCAAACAAACAACACAAAGTAACATCAAGTGCCGTTTTCCATCATTCCAGATGAGACTGTGGACGCAGGCACGGCAGATGGGGTGGTACGCGGCCAAGTGCATGGCTGCGGCTACCTTGGGAGAATCCATCGACATGGACTTCAGCTTTGAACTGTTCGCCCATGTAACAAAATTTTTTAATTATAAGGTAAGATTAAGGAAATTATGGCTGTTTCTGCCTGAAAGTATGGTTAATTATGACTTATCTTATTTTCTCACTAAATAAAATTTTACATCAGGCCAGCCGTGATGCACATCCCTTTAATCCCAGCACTTGGGAGGCAGAGGCAGGTGGAGGCCAGCCTGGTTGACACAGTGAGTTCCAGGCTAACGAGGGGTATACAGTGAGACCCTGTCTCCAAAACAAAAAAAAATTGTTTCAAGCATGTTATAAAAAAAAATGAGTTTCTTATTTCTTGCAAATCAGTACTTAGTATTGCTGCTTTTAATTCCTAATCATAAATGACTGTTACTATACTGTTTTACAGTCAAGAGGGGAAGTCTCTCCAGATCTGTCCTTGTTTGTACACTCTAAGCTTTCAGCCTCTTTCCTTCTTTACGAGGAAACTAGCTGCTGTCCTTGAGAAGGAAGCAGATGTTTTGGCATAACTTTACCTCAGCTCTCCGCCACCTGGAGGCAGCATCTTCCTAAGAGACATGAGCCAACACAACCTTATGGCCCAGAGAAAGTGAATAACTAGCCAAAGAAAGAACTGAGTCAGTTCTTCATTCAATCTTTAAAATATGATTCCAGGTTAATGTGCTCCTAGTGTGTGTGTGTGTCTGTGTGTGCATAATATATTATATATATATGGGGGATCTTTACTGTTCCTGTAGATTATATAGTATGATACACTTGATACACTTAGTTTTTATTTTTAATGTTACAGTATTAAAAATGAATATAATCCCTGACATGTTAATGTAGGCTGTGTGGAAATGTTTTCTATGGAATATACACATAGCATTCAAATATTTCCTTTGGGACCCCCCCCCCGGGACATTTTGAGCTATGAAAGTCTTTTGAATAGTTTTTGTACTGGCTTAACCAACAGGACCCGAAATAACTGCACATCATGTCTAGTGTTTGGATTTTTGCCGGGGACACTCACGATAACGTCTTCATTCTCATGCAGGTTGTATTGCTGGGAAAATACAATGCTCAAGGCTTGGGTGCCAACCATGAGTTAATGCTGAGGTGCACCAGAGGCCAGGAGTACGTCAAGGCCATCATGCAGAATGGGCGGATGATGGGAGCTGTCTTAATTGGTGAAACTGATTTAGAGGAAACGTTTGAAAATCTAATTTTAAACCAAATGGACCTTTCACCATACGGAAAAGATCTGCTAGATCCAAATATTGATATAGAGGATTATTTTGACTGAAATTGGAATTTCGTCAAGAACATATGAAGTTCTAAATAAAGAAGAAAGAAAAGTAAGAATACCTGCACTGATTTAATGACCACATTGGCGTTTAAAATACACAAGTTATGATCTCAGTAGGAGAGAAGTACATAAAAAGCTTAGGACGAGCTCTATGTCAAGGACTGCTTACAGATACACTTTTCTAATACAGAAATGACCCCTCCTGCCACAGGGGGGTCTTCAATTACTCGTAAACGTTCCGCTTGTGGCTTAGCTTCAGAGCGCATGTGGCCAGGCTCCACCGCCGTCCTGTGCTCCAGGGGCAGCGCCATTGTTTGTGAAGCGTCACAGTGAAGCAGGGTTCGGAGGCCGAGGGCACCCTGCTCCCTAGCAGTGCGGCGGCATCGTCTCTGCCGTTCATTCTTTGTACTGAGCTTCA
Source organism: Nannospalax galili (assembly GCF_000622305.1). NCBI lineage: Eukaryota > Metazoa > Chordata > Mammalia > Rodentia > Spalacidae > Nannospalax > Nannospalax galili. Next base: position 1,372,464 of record NW_008354345.1, read on the forward strand.
GTTACAGCAGTGTCTTCTAAGCAGAAGCCGTCTACATCACTCATCTTAAACTGCCAGCTGCTTGTAGTGACGAGCCCACATCAGTGTAAACTGCCACCCATAGACAGCTGTGTCCAGAGAGACGGCAAGAAGGCATACAGGGCATAAAGGGCTCAGAGCAGTTAGAACTTATTCTCAAATATATTAGGTTTAAACGGTTTTACATAAAGGACTTATTTTTTCCTGCATACCATAAAATGTAATTAATCTCAAATTTTCAAAAGGTCTTGACTTCTCAAATCTTCAGATAATATGCTGGGAAAATAGAGCTTTATATGTGAAAAACATGAAATTATTTAAAAAAAAACTGTTGATTAACTATAAAAATAATGTGTATACATGCACAAACCACACTCCTGTGGATGCTGGAGGAACACTCAGGCATCCTCAAGCTTCCTTTTCTTGGCCCCCAGGCTCTTAGAACCAGATGGCAGAAGGGCGTTTGCAGACTTCTGGAAGCTACCCGAATGCTTTCCTTCCCCCTTTCCATCAGCTTGTTCAGACTGACAAGTTTCAGAGGATGCAGCCTACAAGAGAGACAAAACAGCAGCTGATAAGATGGCTGCCGTGCTTTCTCAGATCAGTGATGGCAGAACACCCCCCCGCCCATGTCAGCCAGCTCTGGGACAGGCCTGGTGTTGTGGGTTTTAATGAATTTTTGTGAATTTCATACAGTATATCCCGATCACTTTCAGATCCCCTCCCTTATCCAAAACCCCCTGCCAACCCTCCGCCAAATTTCTGTACTCTAAGGTATATATCCACCTTGCCCTAAACAAGACCGCCTCCCCTTCCCAGCAGTCATCAGGTGCCAGGAGTTCCTCAGGTTGGAGGAACCTACAGCTGTGCTGGGATTGTGTCTGGCTTGAGCTTGCATGGGACTTGTGCATGGTGTCACCACTACTGTGAGTTCACAGGAATAACTGACCAGCTAAACTGCATTCACACTAGCACTGGAATGAAGGCTTTCCCCTTTGAATGTGACTCTTCTCACAGTGACTCAAGGTCAGGACTGAGGGTTTGGAAGTAATTCCCATGCTCTCATCTGCTGTAAATAACACTTGCTTCTGTGAGGACTAGTTCCAGTGTCCTCCAGTCCCACCAAGAGGTGGACCCACTGAGCCCAGGACCACAGAGGTTTACACAGGACATGAAGTCAGCCCTCCCTCCCCACAGGTTCCTCATCTTTGAGAACTCAGCTATTTTCAAATCAGCAACACTGGGGGAAATTTTCATCTGTGTCCTATAACAACCCAGTGGAGTGACAGTACATAAACACTGTGTAGTGCTGGGTCAAGTAGGGGCTGTGTTGGGAAGAGGAAGAGAAGCCAGCTCTCCTGGGTGCCAGAGAAAACACTAGGATGGACCTGAAGGGTGAGCCACAAGGTCTCAGAGGAGGGACCATTCCAGACACAATGCAAGGGCAGGGTTCCTGGGCAGGAGAGCATCCCAAATGTTAGAAACCCAGAGCTGGGGTGCAGTGGGAAAGGGCTGGACAGAGTAAGGCTGAGAAGAGGCACCCAGGAGCTCAGAGGGGCCTGGATTTTATCTCTAGCTTTCTAGTCAATATGAGCTGCTGTCTTCATAAAAGGGGTCTATGTAAGAAGTGCACTGAAAAACTGTAGTTCCCTGAGACAGGTGCACGGCAGTTTCTGCAGCTGATGGCATTTGGTTGGGAGCAGTGGCTTCCAGCCTTGGGAGCACCGTAGACTTCAGTACTTTCTACGTTTATTTCTCTGTATGTGTGTGCTCAAGGTGGAGATCAGAGGTCAACTTACAGGAGCTGGTTCTCTCCTTCCACCATGGGATTCCAGGGACAGAACTCAGGGTGTCAGGCCTGGTGGCAGGCATCTTACCCACTGAACCATCTCAGTGGCCCTAGCATAGATTCTTAAGCAGAACGGATTCCAACCCCGTACTAGGAGGGCAAGGTCTCACAGAATTACGATGCTAAAATGGAGTGTTCACATCCCAAATGGCTGCAGTCCCCCGCTATATACGGGCTAGCCTAAACTGCACTCAATATCTGTCCAAAATCAAAACCCAAGAAGAAACTGACTTGATGTTTTGTGTTCAGTCAAGCCTAGGAGAGAACCACAGCAAGATCCCCACAGGTTTTCAGAGTGGGAAAACAGAGCCTGTCAGTTACCCTGGTGCTGCCCTGTGTCGGCTTCTTCACTTGCATAGTGACCACGTGGGCCTCGCTGTCAAGAAGATGGGCTTTGGGCCCGACCTTCAGGTAGGAAATGGTGGCATAGGCTGTGAAGCTGTAGTCCTCTCTGGAAGAAAAGGGCCAGCAATCAGAAACTGAGGGAATCACATTCATCCAAGAAAAAACTACACACCACACTAATATGAAACTGAAAAACTTAATACTAGAACAGCACAACTATCTTTAAGGGAAGTAGGTTTTAACTTTTATTTAGCAATCAACGTTTAAGACTCTTAAGATTAGGTAAATTGTTTTCTACGGCATCTAAAGTTTGCATCAAATAACTGCAAAGCTATTTATTCTGCAAATAGAACCGCTGTGGAGATAACGGAGGACAGGGAAGGCTGGTGCGTACTTCAGATACTGCTGCAGAAGGATATGAGCCACGACCTTCTCCAGGTCTTCTCGGGGAAGCCCAGGAGCGGTGACGCCCGCCACTCTCAGCTTTGCAGCGCCCTTTCCCATCCAGGAGTCGATCAGTTTCAGTGGCGTGAGCTTCTCATTCAGCTCCTCTGCCTGCTGCAGGATCCTGACCAGGTCTCGGCACTGCTGTGTTATGTCCTTTTTCTCAAACGCTGGACAATAGGGTTCAGAATTGAGGGTGAGGAGGAGCTGCCTCAGGCAGCTGAACTGGCTCGGCCGGCTGAGCCCTCTCACTCAGAGCTTTCATTAATGTGTTCTGAAGTAAGACAAGGCTGTCCCTCCCATCTTTAGACCAAATTCTAGTCCCTGTGACACAGTTAGCAACTTATGATGATGTAAAGAAGATGACCCAGTTACAGGAAGGCTGTGGTTTACTCTGGAAACCAAAACATGTCTGCCAGTCGCTAGGAGGCGTGCATTAAGAAGAGCCTGGTCTTCACCTTTCTAATCTGATTGTGCTTACTACGCCACGCTCTGCAAGCCTTATAGGTTTCTGTAGAGTATGTTCTGGACAGGCTCCCCAAGTATTACTCTGATTTACATATCAGATTCATGAAATTGATCAGTGTAAAACCATCTTGTGAACTAATAAATTGCTATAGCTGTAAACTTTTAAGTGCAGTGACTTCCCTCCTCCCACTGAGGTACAGAACTCAGCCTGTGAGAAACAGGTCCGTCCAGTGCCAACACAGCTACTGTCCAGAGAAGCTGGCCACCACATCAGAGCCACCTACTGTCATCTCTACTGTGCACTAAATTTTCTTCCTGATCACTGGCTATAAAGTACCAGAAAGTATCATGAGATTTTATTTTCTTATATAACAATATTTCTATACAAACAAATTATAATGTTTTCCTTTTCTTAAAAGTTTGATGTCCTTGGAATTTGAGAAATGGCTGAGGAGTTAAGAGCGCTGTCTGCTCTCACAGAGAACCTGGGTTTAGTACGTGGTGTCAACGTAGTAGCTAACAACCATCTCCAGTTCCAGGGAACCTGGTGCCCTCTTCTAACTTCCACAGGCATTGCATGACATGGGTGCACTTTATAAAAGGCAAAACATTCATACATACAAAATAAAAATAGATCAAAATTTTTCATTAAAAACTCCATTTCCTCATTATAACAATATAAAATGTGTGGACGCATATTACTTATTCACCTTTGTATTATTTTTGAATCTGGGAAATTCTAATCATAGTTTCTTTCAAGTCCATGGGGGGGGGGGTCTAACACTTCCCTTATGTGTTCCAGGCTACATTAGTAGCCTGTAAAACTCGAAAAACAACAATTAAACTTACAAACATCTTTGCAGCAGTTATCACACATCTTGTTACAGGCATCTGTGTTCCAAACTTCATCAAAATGCTGTGCTATCAACACACGGCGACATCTGCAAGTACATTTGGAGATAGTACTGTCTGACCAGGCTTTAGGACCCACATTAGAACACAGACTCTTACCCCTTTCCTCCTATTACCAGCACAGTACCATGAATGTGGCGCCTACGACTACCGAATGTGTTCTCTTATGTGTCTGTGAAGGGTCTCCCTGGGTCAGAAGCAGTGTGTCAGCACACTGGATGCTTCTGGAATCCCTAGAAAGGAATCTGTCTGTGGCTTCTCTACTCTCTGGAGGCTGCCTGCACTCCTTGGCTCCTGGCCTTCTTCCACCGTCAGTGTCATCAACAGTGGCTGAGTCCTCACAGCACAACAAACTACACTCTGTCGCCTTCTGCCACTTTAAGGACCCCTGTGACTGCACTGGGCCAGCTGGGGATCCGGGTGACACCTACTCTACCAGCAGCATGTCCTTGAAACCACTGCTTCTGAACTCACCTGTCTCATTTCGAGCCCTAAGACTTTACAACTATTAGGATAAGAGTTGTAATAAGGTGGTTCCTTTATATTTTAAAGGAGCAAAAAATATGACCTTGGGGCTGGAGAGATGGCTCAGCGGTTAAGAACACTGACTGTTCTTGCAGAAGACCTGGGTTCGAATCCCAGCACCCACAACTGTTATGGCAGCTAACAACTGTCCATAACTCTAGTTCCAGGGGGATCTGACAGCCTCTTCTGTCCTCCGTGGGTACTGTGCAACATGGGTGCAATACATGCATACATATAAAAAGTAAAATTAATAAAAAATTTTTAATTTAATCTTAAAATAGTCTTCATGGGAGTCTCCTGGGCCTTCAGAGAAATTTTCACTTTCTCATTTCTTTTCATTATTTCAGCATCACTTGGGAAGAAAATGCCATTTCCCATCACTAGCATTGTCACTGCTTTCTAGGTCAAGTGTTGAGCTCTTCTGTGACAAGTGATCAGAACCCAAAGAGGGCTCAGACCCGGCGACCACCAGGAGGCCATGCAGTCTAGGCAACGGCTCCTTGGGTAGAGTTCCATGTGTTTCATAAGAAACCTGACCTGCCCTTGTTCACTTCACTGACACACAAGCAGGGCAAAGGGTGTGCTACTGCACTTGCCGCCCCAAACGCCCTCCTTCCCGTCCACATCCACAGTCACTGCAGCGCAGCCATGTACGGGTGCCAGAGGAAAAGGCTTCACTGAAAACCTTCGGCAAATTAGCCCTGGAGGGTGGACTCAAAGACAGGTGGAGCCTCTCTACTGGATGAGGCAGTCATGGCAGGTGCCTGGCCTAGTCCCCACATCTGCTTTCACATATGTGTGCCACATGCTAACAGCATGTAGCACTACTGTAGCATCACATGTCACTGCTGGTCTCCCACAGGCACAGAAAGGAAGCAGCTTACTTGCTCATGTTCTGACAGTACGACACCATCTCATAGAGCTTCTGCTGCCCCACGTTCTCCATGACCACCATGGAGCTGATTCTGAAGATGTCTCCGAAGCCATAATACAAAATACAGTCTGCTCTCGAGTCATCGCGACCTGTGCTTTGAGAAACCTAGGGGTTGCATCACTGCTTCTAGATACCCATAGCGTGCAAATATGTCATACTGGGGGGCAAAGCTTCACACAACAGATAAAGGTTTTGAGATATGAAATTAACATGTAACAGCTACCCTGAAGCATTGTTTAAATGACCATAAGAGACATTAAAAAAAAAAATCAGCTTATTGCTAGGCATAGGAGCACAAGCCTTCAATCCCAGCACTCAGGAGACAGAGACAGGCAGATCTCTGTGAGATAGAGGCCAGCCTGATCTACATAGTGAGTTCCAAGTCAGATGGAGCTACAAGGAGACCCCATTTCAAAAAAAAGAAAAAGAAAAGCAAACAAAAAAAATGCCTGAGTGATCCAGCTATTTGGGTTCTATATTTGAATCTACTAACTAAAATTTTAAGAGACAGACATGAATATAGTATCTCAGCTCACACAGAAATAATTCCTGACACTCTAACAGAGCACAACTAAAATTTCTCTAAAAAAATAAGCATAAACCTAATAGAAAAACTTGGCTCAAAAAATTACGGCCCAATAAAGGCGATTAAGAATACAGAATTCTCAAGCATTTATGTCTTATTGAAAACCTTCCTGAAAATTACTTCTGGGTGTGAATTCTACATACCTGCACGCCCACTCTCCTGATAATAATTCTCCATGGATTTACTCATTGAATGATGAATAACAAACCTCACATCTGGCTTATCAATTCCCATGCCAAATGCAACAGTTGCCACTACAACCTAAAATGTTTTAATATTTTGTTAGTTAAGTTTAAATATTTTAAAAGGTAATAGGCTTCAATAGAAAATACATGTACTTAACCTGAAGTTCATTGGCAGACCATCTGGTATGAACCTTGGTCTTGTCTTCTGGCTCCATATTGGCATGGTAGGCACCAGCACGAATGCCCAATTTCTGCAAACTAATCGTAACTTGTTCAGAATCTTTCTGAGAAAAACAGTATATGATTCCTGCAGTAAAATACAGCCAAGTATTATACATGTGTATATGGCACCTTCAAGGGAGAGAATTTGCAGTATGTTCCAGACAAGGCACAAGAGAAAAATTATGAAAATTTCCAAGGCCCTAAACAGACATTAGCTTTGGGTACCTCATAAGACCTGACCACCAGCTTGCTCTAAAGCAGAATTAAGCCCTGAGCCACCAGCTTGGGTTCCCATCACCTCTTTCTCTCTAACTTTATCTCCCACTACCCAGTTTCTCAAACCGACGAGCAACAGCTCCATACGATCAAGTTAAACAGGGCTAGAAGGGACAAACAGCTGGGCCTTTCTCAGACTGAGTTGACCTTGGAACTCCTCTTACTCAAGACATCACTGCTATCTCCTAACAATCGAGAGAACAGTTTTGGAGGAACACCTTGCTTCAGGTCCATCTGTCTAGCCTTCGTTCTGGACAGGGGAAGATACTCCCAATTCCGTGCCCCCTTAACCTCTTAAGTATGCGCTAATCTCAAAGTGTCCTTTCCTGTAAGGTCCTATATGTTCTATACCAGAGCATCGCTGCTCACTGGCCACACAGGACACTCAACTTGATGTGCCACCTGTACTCAGCTGTCCTTAGGCCCATGCTACAGCAGGCGATCAATCAAAAGCACGCAGGCAGCTCTGATTTACAGGGCGAGGCAAGGAGATGCCACACCCGACTTCTGAGATCACCAAGTGACTGGATCCCATCACATCTGCAGCATCTCCTGCCGCCTGCTAATATTTCCAGGTGTCAGCCATCAGTCACTGTACACATCAGTGCTGCTTCTTGAAGGGCATCTCAGTCCCTAACCTGCTTTACTTTTGCGTTACCTGACTGTCCTTTGTACCGTCCACTGATGAGCTTCACAATGTCCTCAATAAAATCTTCTGCGCCCGAGGGCTTCTGCCGAACCTGCAGAACAGCTTTGTTATTATTACAAGGTAACAAGCAGGGCAGCCCAGCCGGTTCACTTCTGCCTGCAGAATGCCTGTCCCTAGTGGGCGCCTTTGCCTCAGAGGACTTAATCCACCTGACTCACCCCACCTGCCTCCGCCCAGCCTCTTCTAGACTCTTAGTTTTTAATCTGTCAAAGATGATGCGGCATACAAACAAGTAACCTGTCAAGATGGAGACTTTTCTATTGTCTGATGCTTTTATAAAAACATAGACCACAAAGTGGTCAAAGACTTAACCTGTGCTTAAATTGGTTTGAAAGAAAGGAAAGAACTATTGGGATATTTTATTTTCCAGTATATATAATAAGCTAAATCTACACACGGTATAATGGTGAATGCGTCTGTGGCCTGTCTGTCTCTGTCATTTACTAATAGATGTCAGTAGGACCCTTGGTTTCATCTATTGCACTCAATCCTTATATAGGAAAGAATTTAATAAACACATCTGACTTGCTCAAATTGTATACAACAGATTGTATCACTTAGCAAGGCAATGCTTTCCAGTTACCTTAATACAGGACTATGATGTACAAGACATAAGCCAAAGCACCAATCAGCGAACCTGCTAGTTACCTCCTGCTGCCAAAAAACTTTCAGATTTAGTTGTTACTTGTACAAACAAACAGTGAAATGAACAACCTCTGCTTTAACCCCTCACAAAAGCAATCTGCTGACATGAAGGTTGCATACCTCATAATACAGATTTGGACGATTGAAAGAAGCTGTAAAAGTAAGACACTTTTCCACACACAGAATTTTCTGCGCATCCTTCAAAACATGATTGGTTGCTGTTGCGGTCAGTCCAATCAGCGAAGTGTTAGGAAACTGCCGCTTCAAGATGCCAAGAGCTTTATAATCTGAAAAAGACAGCACAGGGTGTTCATCTTGGTCTTCTCCGAGAATTCGAGTAAATGTGACCTTTAACAGGTACGAATGCCTTTCAGAGCTATCTACGACTGCGCCTGCAGCAGCCTGCCAGCTGCCATGAATACAGGCTTTCCTGTGCGTCTGCCGGAAACAGTCCTGACCATAAGTGGAATTCCTTTCTGGGACAGATGTGTGGCTCTTTCCTCTGGAGTGAGAGGTTCCTGGTTGGCCTCAGGGAGCTCCCAAGAAACTTCCCAGACTGGAGGGGTCCCTGGACCTTAGCAGCAGTAAGCAGTCACTGGAGAAGGGAACTGTCAAGTATGTAAGTGCTGCAAGTTGTACCTGAGACTCCAATGATGCAGCTTCTGTGAGTCACCACCCATGCTGGGATGGGTTTTCAGTGATGCAGCTTCCAAGTCACACATGCTCCTGTAAGTCACCCTCGTAACCCCACAGCGGCTCACCAAACTAGACTGGGTGGACCTGTTTCTTTGGTACGTCATTACCCTCTCTGTCTGGGGTGAACAGACTTAATCTTCCCAGAGGAAGTCAAACGATAAGGGACACGAGCCAAGCTCTCAAGCTACTATGTACGCCTGCTGAACAGCAGATTCAAGAGTCAGTGGGAATGGTCACAGAATTTGGATCTATTGCAACCACCAAGCTAAAAGAAGCCATCATCCAAAGCCTTCTGCACATGGCATCATCCAAGAGGCACAGGGTTCTGAGCAGAAGACGAGGAGCAGCACCACTGGGAGGAGCCTGCTTTAGGGACACCGTCCTGGGCTCATGCTTGTCACGTACACCCAATCATGATCAGGGTGGACCTTGGTTTCTCTGCAGTTCTTAAGGTATTTGGAGGAAACTGAAGAACACATGTGGTAGGAGCTGCAGAGGCCACAGTAGAGGACCACTGTGAGAGCATGAAGGAAGGGCAACTGCTGGGGAGGTGTCAAGATTCCAGAGGGGCTGTCTGGCTGGGTCTGGAAGAACCGGGGTTCAGCACATGGGGAAGGACACCAGGACAGACGGTCACACAGTGCCAGTCGCTGTCGTGGGATGCTCAGCGTGTCAGGGGAGGCCCTTAGCTGTGCTATGCCAGACAGACTGACCATCCAGTCCATTCAGCTGGAATTCCATTTCCCAGAATTCCTTCCATGTACGGTTCCAAAAGCTGCCTTTCTTTGAATTCTTTTTCAGGCAGGCAGACAGGACCATGAATAGACGCAGAAGCACCCATCAAGCACTTCCTATTCTCTTCCACTCCTCACTGGACTCTTCCTCCCAGAAACAGCAGCAGCCTCGACAGAAGCTACTTAGAGGAAACAACCTGACAGTAAGCTCTACTGGAGCCTCTCCCCTGGGGGACCTCCCCTCTGAGGGAGCTTGGGAGCCTCCCCTCTAGTGCCCCATGGGCACTGCCCTGCCAGCCCTGGTCTGTCCTTCTTGCCAGTGCCCTGGGATGACTGGTGACTTTGCATGGATCTCCAGCTCCCCCCAGACCTTCACTTCTCAGCCCCTTCTGCAGTGGTCCTGCCTACCTCCTATACTAGAGCTATATAAATCCCCAGCATTCATAGTAACTGCCTCCGCCTGAACCCCAAAGCATTCATGTAGAAGCCTGACTTAAGTGGCACTATGAACAGTACAGCCAGCTGATTCTAGCTAGGACTCCATCTGATAGAGCGTGAGGGGTCACCAGGCAATTTCCAAGCCAAAGCACCTACAGGCGTGTTTCCGAACTCTGTCTAGGATAGCGGTACAAAGATCACGCTGGAACACGCAAAAGGCTGTGGAAGCAGCCAGACAAGCAGCAGCAGAGAACACAAAACAAGCCCTGGTACGGGGCAAATCGGAGAGAGAAGACTCAGAGGAACACAGGAAGAGCCAGGAACCAGGGGACTACTAGCGGATGGAGTGGCAGGTGCTGAGTCCTGTGAAGCCGTTCATTGACAGACAGATGGTGAAGTATCTCCAGGAACTGGAGAGAAAACTGTGAGCCAGACAACGGTATTCTGCAAAGAAACCACAGTGTTTAAAGAGCAAACCACTTAAATATATTAGAGGAGTGACAACTGCTCCCAGAGGTGAACCCAGGACAGCTGGAGCTCAGTGATGACAGAGGATGAAGAGGGAGTCAGGGAGACAAAGGAAGGAATCAGATTCTGACTAATGGGCTCCAGGAACTTCAAATTGGATTTTAAAACACAGGGAAGCTGCTGGGTAGTTTGGGTGGGAAGAGCAGGATTTGACTGATATTTAGAACAGATCACTTTTGGCTGCTATGTGAAGATTAAAGTGTAAAGACTGGAATCAAGACAGATCAGGGAGCAATTACAGACCCATGGAAAGGGCAGCTGGTCTTGGGAGAGCAAGGCAGCAAAGAAAGGGTAAGCAGGATGCTCACGTTAGGGGCAGAGCTGTGAGAAATGAGTCGCGATCAGATCTGCAAAGGCAAGAGCAAGATGGTGTGCCAGGCGCATTAATAAATGAATACCAGGCTCTTTGCCTCAGTCCAGCCTGGCCCTTCCACACTCTGCTCTGAGATGCAGGGCTAGCATCTACACAGGACTACAGGACCCGCCACAAACTGCTTCCTGTGTGGCTTGCCTATGTTCCTGTGACTGACCCTCCAGGGGGCTCACCCCACAGCACCACCCACAGGATCCCCCCGTCTGAAGATGTAGCTTTACCAAGGGTCAGCCACTCAGCCACTGCCAGGCTGCTCTGCCTCTGTGGAGGTCCACACAAGGCCTCCCTGTTAGCTGCCATGTGGCTGACCATCCCCACCCTCCTGCCCCACCTGCATGACACCTGCTTTCAGTTTTCACACCCACAAGATCTGAGCATCTGACCTTTAGTTACCTACTTCAGGACTTTTTACCTTGACTTTTTTTTTTTCTTTTTGGTGGGGGGTGTTGAGACAGGGTCTCCTCATAGTCCCAGCTGGCCTGGAACACATTATGTAGACCAGGCTGGCCTCCATCTCCCAGAGATCTGCCTGCCTCTGTCTCCCGAGTTCTGGGGTTAAAGACATTATTAAAGGCATGCACCACCCCCCACCACAATCTTTTTCTTCCAAGACAGAGTTTCGTGTAGCCCAGGATGATTTTAAATTTCTGATCTTCCTGACTCTTCCTCGCTTCCACGCTTTGTTTACATAGTGCTGGGGAACAAGTCCAGGCCTTATGCCTGCTAGGCAAGCACTCCTCTACCTGGACTACATCTCCAGTCTACTAGACGATCATACTTTACATAAAATTCTGTGCTGGATAGTTGAAATGCTTTCTGTGTTGGATACTTGAAATGGTTTCTGTCTCCTGAGCATACGCTGAGTGACATATATACAACTGGTTCTCCATGTCCACAGGGTCAACAAAGTGCAGATCAGAAATATTTGGAAAAGAAATGGCATCTTTATCAACTGCATGCTGACTTTCTTACCATTACTCCCCGAGCAATGTAACACCATGCATTAGGTATTTTAAGTAACCTAGAGGCGACTCCCAGTGTACAGTAGGATGTGTACAGTCTCTATACAGTAGGATGTGTGCCGTCTATAAGTCTAGGGGACTTGAGTGCCTGTGGATTTTGGAATCCACAGGAACCCTGGAACCAGGATTCCACAGATGCAAAGGCCTCTGCAAACGCCAAAATTATGGCTTGAGCAGAGGTATGCATGAACGTGACTTTCTAAGACAGGAAAGATGGACGAAAACTGCTTGGAAGGAGGGGAAAGGAAAACTCCAAGGCCCCTGGGCTGGTTGGGAGTCCATGGTACTGTGCCTGCCTGGAAAGGGCTTGACTCACAGCACTGGCCAGAAATCTTACAGGTGTGAGCTGCTGGACTCAGCTCACATGGGTTCTGGGGATTCGAACTCGTACTTGAACAACAAGTGCTTCACCCATTGAGCCATCTCCCTGGCCAGCAGTTTTCTAACAGAACAGTTCTGGATCGCTTGCCCCAGGAAATGACTATGGGATCAGGCTAGCAGCTGAAGCACTACTAAAACACCTCATCAGAGTTAACTGTTTCGGGTTGGGTGGGATGCTGACAAAACCCCCGGAAGGCCTGTTAAGTCCTGAAAATGCCTAGGAAATGCAAACGAGCGCAGGGTCGGGAATGCGAAGGAGAGGGAGGGCGAAAGACACTAGATGATGCGCTGCAGCGTGCACACTGCACCAAGCTAGATAACTGCAAAAGAGGCAGTGTTGCTAGCACATCAGCTCAGCAGGAAACCCCCTCAGGACGAGTCCCGGAGGACAGACACGCACCAGGTCTGAAGTCATGCCCCCACTGGCTGCAGCAGTGAACCTCATCCACCGCGATCCGAGCCAGCCTCCTCGCCTCGTAGGCTTTCTCTAGTTTCGACATAAACATTTTGCTTTTCGCTATCTTCTCAGGAGTCACATAAATCAGTTTTAATTGCGAGTTCTTATTCACCATTTCGGCATGAACCCATTTCACATGCTCCTAATAAAAGGCAAAACAGACAATCAGAGAAGAATTAGGCTGGCATACTCCTTAGTGAGTGAGAAATGAGGATTTATTACTGAAAAGCAACGGCCCAGGGCTTGAAGAAGCAGATGTCGGCTTGTTAAAATGGAAGCCACGGCCCTGGACTAACCCACACACCAGCTGTGTGAACCTTATTGTAGTCCCAACACCCAAGTGCTGACAGTGAAGCCGCGGCCACTTGGCAAAAAAAGGGAAAAAATGAGCATGAAGAGCTTCTTCAGTAGAGAATACGTGTTCTCAGAGGCATAATTTACCCCCAAATGTAAGCCGAATGCAGCAGTTAGGGTCACAACGGTAATTATATTTATAATTATACACCTGTGAACAAAAAATATTTCGCTATTTTAATTAAGCTATCAATAGAATCTACCCAAATACAAAACTTGGGTCTATAAAGCATCAAATGTTTAGCATTAAATATTTTAGATGTAATGGTGTGACTGCTGTACTGAGCTTCTTTTTAATTGTATACAGGGGCCTCCAAGATGGTTCTGTGGATAAATACACCTGCTGCCAAACCTGAAAACCTGAGTCTGTGCCTCAGGACTGGCACGGTGGAAGAAGAGAACCAACTTCTGTGAGCTGTCCTCTGACCTCCACACATGCACTATGGCATGCATATGTACACACACACATACACAAAGAAATTTCTAATTAAAACATGCAGCCTGGAATTTGTTCACATGCATAAACCAAGGGGAGTGGGGTACAGATGGAAGGACTCTGGGGTACAGATTGAAGGACTCTGGGTACAGATGGAAGGACTCTGGCCACACACTGGTAAATGTCAATACTGATAGGGAGGACAAGTTGCTGCAGCTCCTGATATAAGTAGCTAAAGCTTATCAAAGGCAACACAGCTGCAGCTCAGACTCCCACTTCAATGAAGAGTTTAAATTCAAAAATCAAAACACAGACACATACCTTAGAACTAGAAGCATTTAACATGGTAGCTGAAACTCCTAACTGTTTTAAAACCATTAGTTGGTCTTCCATGAGAGAGATCAGTGGGCAAATCACAAGCGTAAACCCTGAAGAGAAAAACAAGATCTTCTTTCAGCTCCAGCTACACAAAGGGCTGCACCTTTCATTTCCGGCTCAGACGATCTCCAGTGTGGACTCATCAACATAGTAACTATCACTTAACTTCATTAATAAGAGAGACGGGAATAAAGAAATTACCAAATAGGGTGACTACAGGCCAAATAAATATAAAATAAAACATAATCCACCCTTATGCAATTCTATGAAAATTGACTTTTAATGTTTTGAATTTGTTATGTTCAACAATCAGTATTAGAAATCAAAGTCAGGTCAAATACTAAACAGATGCATCAGGGAAAATCATTTCAAAGCTCCCTTAGAGAGCAGAGCAGATGGGACTGTTCAGAACAACAGGTGCGTGAGCATGAGTCTCCTACTTTCTTTAAAGAGAGATGCATTTCTTTATTTCATATGTGTGTGTGCCCGAGTGTATGCATGTGAACCATGTGCAGGCAGGCAGGTATGAGCTGCCAATGTGGGTGCTGGGAACTGAACCCGGGTCCTCTGAAAGAACAGCCAAGTGCTCTTAATGACTGAGCCATCTGTCCAGCACAGGTCTTCTACTTCTCACACCAGATCAACTCAGCCTGAGCAGAAAGCAGCGACACAGTCGAACAGCGAGTGAGAAAATAGTGCTCATATAATCTGTGCGCTCTCTCTCTCTCTCTCTCTCTCTCTCTCTCTCTCTCTCTCAGCTACCCCACACTGTTAAAATGACATTGCTTTACTTTGCATTTCTTCCATTTGCTCTTTACAATAATCTCAGGCAGAGGAGACAGGCTTAGGTGCACATATTCAAATGGGGACTGTATCAGGGGTCTCGCCCCGTCAGTCATGGTCTTTCCCACACTTTCACCTCCTCTTTCATTACAGGCACCCACTCAGTACACTTCAACATGGTCATGTCTCATCTTTCAGATGTCACCGTCAGCTGCTGTGGTCTGAATATTGAGACCCGTGAAAACCTTATGTTGGAACCTAATGCACAGTGTGATGGAACTAAAAGGTGCAGCTTTGGGAAGTCAAGAAGGAAGAGCCTGGGATCAGTGCCCGTATAAAGAAAGATGAAGAGATTCCTGCTCCTTTCGTGATGTGAGGGTGAAGCGAGAAGTTGCCGTGTCTGATGCAGGTCCACTAGTAGCCACTACCTTGGCTGCCACCTTGACACTGGCCTCCCCGGGCTCCAGAACTGTGAGCAATAAACATTCTAACATGCTATTCATAAATTCCCCAGTCTAAGATATTCTGTTATAGCAGATCAAACAGGCTAAAAAAACACCTAGGTTAAGGCTTTCTCTTCTTTCCTGCATAGCCATTCTCCAAAGAGTGCCTCATACTCAGTCCCTACTCACTTCCAAACCACTGCTATTTGGTTCCCCCAAATTTCCTCCTGACATTCCTAGCCAAGGTCAAGGATTAGTCCTTAACCTAATGGAACATTTAAGTCCTTATTTTATTTGACCTTTCGCTAACAGACATCACTGGTGACCAGTCCCTCCCTGGGCTGTTCCCCTCCCACACTCTTCCCTTCCCAAACTGCTCCCCTCCTGGGCTGCTCCCCTCTCTGCCTCATCACTCTCATCATCCCTGCAAGCTCCTCCTTCCTAGTCTACTTCATGCATTTCTGGGCTCATGCCATGTAGATGACACCACTGGAGGGCATCTCTACGCTGACAGCCTCCACTCACCTAACTCAAATCTATCCCACCCACACCTAAGATCCACACATCCTCCCACTCACAGGACAGCTTCACCCGCATGTCCTTTAAGCATCAGAAATCCTAGACGCCCAAAACTGCACTCACCATCATCATCTCCATTCCTGAATAAGTCCCTTGTAACACAGTTCAGCCAATAACTTCTATCAATGTAGAGACAAATAAAATAACACCAAAACCCCTGTCTGATTAGAAATGATGTCTAGTCCCTGAAACCTACACATACCATCTGAGCACAGTGCTGGTAACTGGTAGCATAAGCTCTTGCCACCTCCGGTGGGCATCACAAGAAATACTTCCTTCCCAGCCATTGTGACATTGATGGTTTCCAGCTGAAGTGGCCTGAACTTCTGCAGCTTAAAGACATTTTGCAGAACATCTTTAACTTTTCCAGACCATGGAAAATCTAGAAAAAGAAAGAGAAGCTAAATATATTAGACTCATCAGGAGTGTAAGTTAGATATGAATGCAAATGGTCATTTTCATAAAACAATACAGAATATACATGAATCGCTATTCAGGAATCACTCAAGTTATATAATAACAATCCCGTGATTAGTATAACTCAATAAGTAGGCAAAGCAAAGGCAACTTAAGTGAAGTACAGTTAGTGCATCAGAAAAAAGGGAACATCTGCCAGTTGTTGAATTAACCCCCACACAAGAGAAAGGCACTCAGGTATCTGAAATGGTCTGAATACTGACTAGAGAATACACAGTACCCTAAAATCTCACACTCAAATGAACTTAAAAATCTGGAATTTTTTGTGGTGTATATCTTGTGTTTAGAAAACCATACTGGATTTTGTTGGAAAATCTCAACAAAAGAACTATAATTCCTTCTAATATACTATTAAAATTAGTAATATGATGTTTCATTAAAGATTTTAATATCTTTTATTTTTATTTTATATGTGTGAGCATTTTGCCTGCATGTATCTAAGTGTACCATGTGTGTGCAAACCCACAGAGGCCAGAAGAAGCCATCAGATCCCTTGGACTGGAGCTACAGACATTGTTAGCCATCTTGTGGATGCTGGGAACCGAACCTGGGTCCTCTGCAAGAGTAGTCAGTGCTCTTAACCACTGAGTCACCTCTCCAGCTCCTGTTTCAAGATTTTAAATTAAGAATTTGACTGACTTGTTTTTGTTGTTTCTGTAAAGGTTAGAAAATCTAGCTAATGTCTTATTTTCCAGGCACTGGCTATTTGTACCAGAACCATATGAGGGAAAAATAAAGCCCCACAAGAAAAGTCTAACTCAAAAATGCCACAGCACATGGAACAGTTTGCTCTGCCTGTACGTTCCCGTTCCCCCAAGATCCAGTTTTATCCCTTGAACACCGATTCATGCAGTGACTTAATTCTAGACTAAAGAAAGGAAAAACAAAACTCGCACAGAAAAGGCTGTAGCAAACCTTCTTTATTCCACGCGGCGGGTGAAGAGTCGCAGTCGTTGCTCGCCCCAGCGTCAGAATCCTCTAATTGCTGCTTGATTCTCCTCGTCAGGGCTGACTTTCTCTGAAGGAGCTCGTGCTGTCGTTCTGTAAGCTCCTGGATTTGGATGTCTACTGCATGGAGCTCATTGGTTACAGACTCCAGTTCCTCCGTCAGAGCTACAGGGTGGGGCATAAAATGACAAGGCAGAGGGGCAAGTTTAGGTTCCCTTTGATCTCTGCATGTTACTCACATCTAAGCAGAGTGGCAGAGGGGTTAAGAACGTGTTTGGAGTCACACAGACGTGGGTTCAGTCTCAGGCCCTCCTCTTACCTGCTACGTGATCCCCATGAGATACTTCCCAGCCTCCCACTTTCCCCTTCTATAAAATGTGGATAACATATAATTGTTAGTCATAGTTCTGTTAGGAAGAGGTAAGTAAGATGCCATAAAGGAAGTTCCTGACACAGGACCTGGCGTGTAACTTAGTGTTTAATGAATGACAGCTGTTATTATATTCCAGAGGACTGTCCAACAGCTTACTGTCAAAAAAAAAAAAAAAAAAAAAAACCCACGAGACTGGGAAGCAAAATAAAGCTAATCACCTAATGCTAATCACCTAATTACTGAGCTACAACCGCATGACTTGCTAATCGCAAACAAGATGATGGACACACAGAATGAAACAGAGTGCTGCTGGAAATGGCCTGACGATCCCACAGTAACCAGTCTACTGATTGTATGGTTCATCTAGTAAAACCAAGCATTAATCCAAGTATTAGTCCAAAGTCAAAGTCAGATTCTTTTTGATTCCACATCAACGGAAGCTAGGAAAAACTGAAAGAAGAGCGCTAACACATCCGCCTGTGGTGATCTACGTAGTTTTGTTGTCTCATTGGGGGCCGAAATCATGTGGTTATGACCTGAAAGTGGAGGGAGGGAGCTGTCTGGCTCGTACTGGACAGCAGCTCAGACATGTCAGGGATGTGCTGGCTCACCTGCTGGCATGGGTCAGCAGCCAGCTGCTGCAGTACCTGCTCAATCTCTGTGGAGCAGCAAGTTGGCCTGAAACTTCTCTGTATTCCTGGAAATTTTAGTAAGTTTATTTGCTACTGTCTATGCTGAGGCTCCAGCACCCTGGAAATCAGAAGCCTGGCACAGCCCAGTGAGAGCCAGACGGGGTTCACGCTGTCCTCCAAAGTTCTAGCTTGTCCTTACAGGACACAGCTCCCCCATGCATCCTTACTGGCCCATGCTTCACAACCATCTCCCTTCCCCGCTGTTGGTGCTGCTAACGAGGCACAATTGCTTACCCAGCTCCCATGATCATGATGGGCTAATCCCTGTACTCAAGTCTTAGAGCTCCTTCACTGTTCTATCCTAGCAGTGCTGGAGCTTGAGCCGAGGGCCTCATGTACGCCAGACAAGCTCTCCACCACTGTGCTACAGACCAAGGCTTCATGACATTCTGACACAAGGTCTCACTGTGTTGCCCAGGCTGGCTTTGAACTCACGCCACAGCTCAAGCAGGTCTCGACTTGCAGTCCTCCTGCCTGAACTCCAAGTGCTGCGATTACAGGTTTGTGACACCGCACGTGGCTGCCACTCTCTACAGAGCGCTACTACCTTCCTTTTGAAAACAACGGCGCTTGCTCCTGAGCCTTCCTAGAAGCTGAGTTACCTTGCAGCCTGGGCTTCCTCCCTTCAGCCCATCCGCTCCTAAGGCAGACGGCCATCACCTCAAGGGAAGCAGTACACGCAGTGAGCTCACACAGTTCTCAGTGAAGCAAGGGCTGAGCAAGGAGCCCAAAAGCTTGAGGAGGGTCCCACGCTACCCTGCCTTGCCAACCTGAACCGATGTCGGAGCTCCTTCCACCCCATCCATATTATTAGACTGAAGAAGACAAAGATGCTGGCCTGATGGACAGAAGATTCTGCATGACACACTGGCCCTGTCTGAAAATGAACAGCCAGAGTGCTGCAGGGGGCTGAGGACCAGGAAGGAAGAGAGCAATCTGCAGCTCTTCACACAGTGCACATGGATGCCCTTTGCCAGAGGACAGATTCACACTAATCCATTGGTGATGAATAGATCAGCAGGATGGTCTGGCAGGATGGATGGGTCTTTGGCAGTGAATGGATCAGCAGGAGGGTCTGGCAGGATGGTTAGGATTTTGGCAAGAAGACTGGAAAGTGGTGGAAGGGCCAGGGAGGAGCTCTGCAGGGGCAGAGTGGGAAGATGCTCGTGCCCCATGTGAATGCTCACCAACAATAACCTCCACAGAGACACCCTAATTAATCAGGCAGACAAAACATTCCGGACATTAGCAGCCTCATTCCTTGCCAACCCATACTTGTCCAAGAACAAGGTCAGGAACAAAGTGCCCAAGTTAGAGCACCACTGACTTCCACTAACTGAGAGTAATCTGGCTATACATGTAGGCGAGTGCCCAACTGGAAGTCAGCTCATACCAACCTCGACTCTCTGCTATGGCACCATTCTCTAGGGAAGCCCAGATGCTTGGTGGCAGGCTGATGTGCTATTAGAACGTTCTATGATGAAAGTGTCTCACTGATGTAGACACTTGCGCTGCACCTGGGCTTGCCTCTCCTGACAGCAATGCTTCAGGAAAACTACCTTCCTTCACATACAAACGACATTATGGACCATCTTCATATTCTACACCAAACTACATCTAAGCAAAGCAAGTGAAGTGTAACAGAATCGTGTCAGGGAAGTCACTGGTCCACCCACATCCCTCAACATCCAGATGCAGCTGGCCTGAGAGAATAGAGTGGCATTTCAACGACTTGGTGATGGTGCAAGCTGGACAGCGAAGTACGCTCCTAGACACGGGGTGCTATCAGTGAGCACTGACACTTCTCCCTCAGCTGCAAGTGGCCACAGAAGCACCATAGAAACGGCAGTGGCCATCTTACCCTGCCCTTGAGTAATCCACTAGTCAAGCTCATTACTCACCTCGAGAAATCCACTAGTCAGGTTCATGTTGCTCACACCTCACTTGGACTTGGTGATCTTCAGGTTCGAGGTATCAAGGAAGAAATGCTTCTAGCAGGAAAAAGCAATGGTCCCCCTAAACTGGTAGCTGAATACCTGTGCTTGGGCACTAGTAAGTTGGCAGAAAGGGGGTCGCTGAGTTGGCTGGGGAAAGTGATCCTGTCTACTCAAGGGAAACTGGATTGCTATTACACAAGAGAGGTAAGGCGAGTCTGGAATGGGGGATCTGCTAGGGTGCCTCCCACCAGTCCCATAGCCTGTGGTTAAATCGATTAGAAAATTACAGTAACCAACTATAACAAGCATACTGCTAAGTAAGCCTTCACCTGGAAAGAACCCACAACCAGTTAGGATGCTTGCCGAGTGCAAACCATGTGGAGCTGGAAATGAAGAGGGTGGTTCTAAATACCAACTGCAGCATGTGACCAGCTGAGAGATGGTAACTGGATGACTTATCTGTCTCCTTCATTTGTCTCTGCCCATATGTCAGCCTCCTGGCTTTGTATATGGTTTTTCTTAGTCCCTCTCCTGTTTCCTACACATCTAACATAAAACGTGCTAATAGTAGTTAACCAGGATGCCAAGATGGAAGTTCAAAATTTTCCAGGAGGATGTGATTTAGTAAAAACAAGGGCTGAAAATCACACAAAATGAATCAAGAGAGCCAGTGCTATCCTTGGGGAGGTCCATGCCCATCCAGCTGTGCAAGGGAGAGCTGAGCCACCCTGGGAGAAGCGTGATTGCATTTAAATATGACAGAAGTCAAGTGGGCAAGAGGTGGAGTCCAGTAGATTTGTGCTGTGCTAACTTAGCTAAGCTAGAACTACAGTTCCCAGAATTGACCTCCCCTGAACAGGTCTAGGTTAGGTTTATACAAGAGAACCCTGCTAGAGACTTAGAAGTGAAATAGAAAATCACACTTTCTGTATTTATGGTCAGTGTAAGATCTGGGCTGGTAACCTGGACATCAGACAGCAGCAGGGCCCGGGACTCTAACTGTGCTAGAGCACCTTGAGAAAGAAAGCAGTCGGCCTGAGGGACCTCCAGAGCCTCTCTTGGCCCCTCTGAACGTTCAGCAGGTTGTGTGCAATGCCTTGGATGCTCAGCACTCTGCCCATTTTCTATGCCTCTTTTCCCTCGACCTGCTGGCTCTACTAACCCAAGGCCAAGTGTCAAACACAAGACAACACACACAGCATAAGTGCAACCAGTCCCCACAGTCAGGTAAGAGTCAATCCCTGCAGTAAATCCTGTACAGCAGCCAAGTGCTTCTGCTTCACTGATCAAACTCTACTTGATACAGGTATCACATCACCCCCAGCAGTGAGTGGACACCAATAGACTTTACAGAGAATCCTGGTGGGCTAAGAATGGGAGAAGCCCAGCCACTCACAGTCCAGGTATTTAGACAAACTTACTCAAAGTTACACCGTTTTTTAATTTTTTAACTAGAATTTTTTCAATTTTCATACAATATAATTTGATGGTCTCTAGATTCCCCTCCCTTATCCATACCTCCTCTTATTGGCCCCTGCCCAATTTAATGTACTCTATTAATATTATTAGTATATTAATAATATACTAATAAGGCCCATAGAGTCCAATTTATGTCCCCAAACACACTTCAGTGTGGGTTCCTCCACTGGAGTCCAGTTAACCTGCCAAGAGTCCCATCTTTGAAAGAGATTGTCTCTCCCCTCCCAGAAGCCATTGGTTGCCATAATTTCCTTATGCTGGGTTCCTCATGTCTATGCTGAGATTTTGTCTGGTTTGAGCTTGCATAAACTTGTGCACGCTGTTACCAGTGCTGTGAATTCATGTGAGTAAATGACCCGCTGTCTGAAGAGCTCTGAATCCTTGAAAGTTGCACCATTTCTTTTTTAAATATTTTTATTTTATATGTATGAATGTATGGTCGTGTAATTCCCAAGAAGGCCAGAAGAGGATATCAGATCCCCTGGAACTGGAGTTACATATGGTTGTTATCTGCCATGTGGGTGTTGGGAATCAAACCCAGGTCCTCTGTAAGAGCAGCCAGTGCTCTTAACCTCTAAGCCATCTCTCCAGCCCCAAGTTACACCCTTTCTAATGCTAGCCTGCACAACGCAAGTTACAGGAGGTGAGATTAAACATCAAGTGAAGGACTTCTGCAGTCCACACTGGTGCTCGGGGCATATGGCTGCTACTTCACTGCAGAGCATGCTGAGCTGAGTGAGGGAAGACTCTTGTGGTCTAAGTTTATGTTGATGTATGGAAGCTTTCATTCTTCAGAAACAGCAGATTGTTCTAGAAATATCTCAGACTAAATGGACAATGAAAGCGATTTTCTTCTAAAGAAGCCATCAGATACAAAGCAATTTCAAGGAGGCATTTCAAGTATGACAACACTGTTAGAACAACAGAAGAGAAGGTAGGTTTATTTATAAAGGGCACAACTTCCAGTGTATCTGTTTATTTGGTTACTTTAAATCATACCCCATCCGTAGATCTTGAAGTCTTGATAAGTAAGATAACATATGGAAGGCAAAATCTGCCAAACTGAACAGCTGTCCAGCAACATCTGGTACAGAAGTCTCACTTTTGTCACATAGTAGACTACTTTGGTAAGCATTTAATACAAATGTTACCAACAAGTAAGCTTCATCAGATGAAAACAGGACCTGAGACAAAGCCCAAAGCTTCCATCATTGTCTAATCACACTACACCTAAATAAACTGTAACAAGTTGTGTATTTGTGCGTGATGGGTGGTATCTCATACTGAAGGAAAGCATTTCTGAGTGTTTTTCTAAAACGAACCCAATCCTGTTACCCAACATGCAGAGGCAGTATGCAACAAAGGCCATATTCACTATACCACAGAAAAGACAGGACAACGATCATAAGTTCATTGCCCTTGTGAACCTTCTGTTAACCTGATAGAACTAAAAGGATGGCCAGCAAAATGGCTCAGTAGTGTCCTAGCTAGCTTTCTGTTGCTGTGATAAAACATTCTGACCAAAACCAAACTGGGGAGGAAATGGTTTATTACATCTCACACTTCCAAGGCACAGTCCATCTTTGAGGGACATCAGGCAGGAACTCACGGCAGGAACCTGGAGGCAGGAACTGTAGCACAAACCATGGAGGAACTCTCCTTACTGGCTTGCTCTTCTGACCTATGCTCAGTCTGCTCTCTTATACAATGCAGGGCCACCTGGCTAGGAGTGGCACCACTCACAGTGGGCTGGGCCCTCCTGTAATCACTCCAATCATGAAAATGCCTCACAGACATGCCCACAGGCCAATCCAATAGGGGAAGTTCCCCAATTGAGGTTCCCTCTTCCCAGGGGTGTCAAGCTGGCAACCTAAGTGAACCATAACAGTTGCCTCCCCTGCCTGATTCAATTGAATTTGATCCCCCAAAAGCCACAGTGAAAAGAGAGAAGTGACTTCAGAAAAATATTCTCCGACCTTGAAACATGCTGTGGTACACATCTCCTGCCCCCCCAACACACACTAATGAATAAATAATTTCTAAGAGAATTGTAAGGAGGAACTTACACATTTCTACACCAAAGTGTTTATCAAAATTATCCATAGTTGTCAAAAGATTTAAAAAAAAATCCCAAACTCAAGTGATCCTCAGTATGAGTGGATAAACAAAATGTAAAACATACATAGAATGGAACATTATCAGCCTTAAAAGGAATGACATTTCGACACTTTATCTTGAAGGCATTCTACACGAAGTACACCAGACACAAAAGGACACATATAATTAAAAAGTCAAGTTCAGAGACAGAAAGGCCAAGAGTAACTCTCAGGGTTTGGGGAAGAGGAAGTGATGAGAAGCTCTGGTGGACTAGCATTCAGTCTGGGATGATGCAAAGGCTCTGGAGGTGCACAGTGGTGATGGTTACAGAGCAAGAATGCCCTTAGTGTCAATGACCTGTCCACTTACTAACAGTTAAATGATCAATTTTGTTGTGCATATTTTAGCATAATAAAACAGCTGAAAATCTAGAATCAGAATTTTAAAAACTTCTTTTTTTGACCAAAGGGCACAGGATTCAAAATAGAACTGAGGGAAGTACAAAGAACAGCTACATCCACTAACCTGAAACAGACGCCATTCTACAGCTGACCTGGAGATCCGACTGCTTTCTAAAATGAAAGAACAAAGACAGCCACGTTGTTTTTTATAATACTGTTTGGGCTGGTAACGTCCTGCTTAACATGCACAGGTGTTAGTGCTTAAGCAAGGGGGACACCCTCAAAGGCAGATTCCTGTGCTGATACACTTTGGAAAAAAATTTTGATTTATGCTTTTTTTTTTTTTTTTGAGACAGGGTCTCCCTGTAGCTCCAGCTGTCCTGAAACTCACTATGTAAACCAGGCTGGCCTTGAACTCATAGAGATCCACCTGCCTCTGCCTCCCGAGTGCTGGGATTAAAGGTGTGCACCACCACACCCGGCCGATTTATGTATTTTATGTATATGAATGTTTTGCCTGCATATATGCAAGTGCACCACATGCATGCAATGTCTTTGGAAGCCAGAAGAGGGCATCAGATTCCCCTGGAACTGGACTTACAGTTAGCTGCCACAGAGATGCTGAGAACCAAACCCCAGTCCTCTGTGTGACTGGCCAGTGCTCTTAATTGCTGAGCCATCTCTCTGGCCCCTGGTGTTAATACACTTCCAAAATATTCTTTAATGTCAGCTAAAACTTGATGGTGCAAACTGGATATGTGTAGGAGTGTACACGTCCCAATGTGCCTCCCCCATATGAATATGTATAGGCCTCCCTAATAAATTTCGTTTGTTTGGAAGGAGCATGGTTTTGCAAATAATTCCCAGATAATAAATCCTTCTCCACTCTTTTGTATTTTGGGCTCTGCTTATTTTGGCTTGGTATTCACAGCCATGCAAACCCACTGTGGTGAGTTACACAGAGTCATGACTTTAATCTCCAGCACCACAAAAACAAAAAAGCAAACAAAACCAATACTACTGACAATGTTTAATCAATGACAACCTGTCAATATTATGAACACAAAAGGAAAACAAATTATACATTGTAACCACATTTCAAGAATACATGGTTCTTCCTACAGTAGTTTTATTTTTTTAATCCCCTAGATATTGGTGGTAAAAGAATGTCAACACCACAGATGGAAAGAGATGCAGACAAAAGACCAAAATAGTAAACAGATCTACCACCAGGTTCACGTGTACTTTAGCAAATGGCACACCTTGTTTCCTCTAAGCCTTTTCTCTGCCTTAAAAACTGTGATGAGGGCTGGAAAGATGGCTCAGTGGTTAAGAACACCCACCGGTTGTTCTTGCAGAAGGCCTGGATTCAAATCCCAGCACCCACATGGCAGCTAACAACTGTCCGTAACTCCAGTTCCTGAGGATCTGACTGCCTCTTCTGTCCTCTGCAGGCACTGTATGACATGGGTGCACTTACCTACATGCAGGCAATACTCTGATATACATAAAATAAAAATAAAATATTTTTAAAAAAAAACAAAAAACTGTGATGAAGCCCGGCTTGGTGGTGCAGGCCTTTAGTCCCTACACTTAGGAAGTAGAGGCAGGCAGATCTCTGTGAGAGAAGGATCCATGATCCACACACAGAGTTCAGGTCAGCCAAGGCTACATAGGGAAACTGTCTTAAAAAAAAAAAAAAAAAACCAAAAACTTAACAAAACCCATGTATACATAAAAAGATGGATAGATTCAAATGCCCCAGATTGAGCAAAACACATAAACAAATCAATCATTTAGTATCTTACTAAGCACTTGCTTTAAGGAGCTGTAATTAAATTCATTCTCACGAGAAACTACTGGCCTAAAAGGAATGAATCTGAAAAGGTTCATTTCACA
Source organism: Nannospalax galili (assembly GCF_000622305.1). Classification (NCBI taxonomy): domain Eukaryota; kingdom Metazoa; phylum Chordata; class Mammalia; order Rodentia; family Spalacidae; genus Nannospalax; species Nannospalax galili. The sequence continues at coordinate 1,398,487 of NW_008354345.1, forward strand.
CCAGTCTACAGAATTATGCTCTTCCTGTACAAGGTGCAGATGGGCTCAGTCTTTCTTGTCTTGCTTAAATGGTATGGAAGCATCACACCACTAACAGACATTTGGTGGTAGAAGTCAAGGATTTCTCTTTCTTTGTTTTCAAACATCTACTCACTACATCCTGTAGATACAGTGGACGGTAAGGTCCTCTAACAGGGAGAGGCGAATCTCTTCACCTTTGTATCCGAACAGCCAGGCGAAGTGCCCAGTGCACAAATTTACAGAGCCTGAAACAAGCTAACTCTTAAGGATACTATCGATATTCCAACAGCCCCCTACAGGCCCGGTGATTTTAAACGACTTATTTGATTACGCTATCAAAAACATGTCCTTCCAAATTTATGCAATTTTTTTACAGCAAAAGATACCGCAACACAAAACGTATTCAATAGCTATTAAGCTACTAACAAGTCTGTTAATCAAAAGTTTAAGCTAAGCACCCACGGCTATGTCACAGTAGTCATCCACGTGGAAGCAAAATGCCACAGAAGCTCGGCAGGCTACACCAGAGGCACAGCCCTCCTTCTCTAAGACCCGCGTCCGGAAGCTTCGCCAACTTCTAACACCCTCCCTTAGCATGCAGAAAGCAGAGGATGCCCCAGTGGGCCATGGCTGCTGATACACAGGCTTCGGTCGGCCAAGGCTCCTGAATGGAAAAGCCTGGAAGTACAGAGGCCAGCAAGCAGGCACGCGTGCCCTTAAAAACCGAGAACCCGGGGCAGAGCGGCGACCCACGCCCCGTGCTCCCCGGCCAGCGTGGGCTAAGGGACCGGCTCCCCTGAGCGGGAAGACCGTGCCTCACAGCGGCCACCGTGTCTGAGGCTCCCACGCAGGCCGAAGGGACCCGCGACACAGGGTCCGCAGCCCCACGAGCGAGGGACCGGCACCGCCACGCACCTGTCAGCCGTGCCCCAACAAAACCTTCCCGCCACCCGGCCGGCAGCACCCGCCCTTCCGGGTCGGCCCTCGCCACCAATCACAAGCGAGCTCCTTCTCTGATTGGCCGAGAGGCGTGGCCTCCAGGCACACATCGGAACAAGAGCACGCGCTATTGGCTGCGACTTGGCCAATGAGGTGCGGCCTTGCGGCCCGGGCGGTGGTGACTGCGTGTTTCCGGAAGACGTGGCGGCTCGGTCCTGGGCAGCTACCCGGAGGCTCCTCTCCGGACGAGGCTTCGCAGCGTGGGCCCTGAGTCGCCGCGCTCCTCGCCGCCGCCACCATGATCTCCCTCACGGACACGCAGAGTAGGCGCCACCCGGGGTCCCCATCTGGTCCTGCTCCGGCCGCGGCCGCCGCTCCCGGGGCAATGAATGGAGCGGAGCGCGGTGTCGTGGCGGCGGCCTGTGGGAGGGAGGAGGGACCGCGGCCCGGGAACAGCCGGCCGGCCGGGCTCCCCGCGCGGGGCCGGGCTCGGGGCCACGCCGCCCGCGGCCCGCTGACACCCGGGACACCGCCCGACAAAGTTTCCCGGGCGGCGGGACTGGGACCAGCACTTGTGCACTGGGGCTCGGAGCTGTGGGCTGCAAATGTGCCTCGGTATTTTGAAGATTTACCTCCAGCCTCCCCAAAATTCCCTTGCACGGACTTCAGGTTTCTGCCTGCTTAAGTTTCAAACTGATTTTTTGTTTTAAGCCACTTTAGCTTTATTACAGGATTGATCCTTTTTCTTAGTATTTTATTTATTACTTTTATTTTGTGTACGAGTGTTTTGCCTGCATATGTAAATGAACCCGTGTCGTGCAATGCCAGCGGAGGTCAAAAGAAGCCTTCGGATCCCCTGGAATTGGAGTTACAGACGGTTTTTAGCTGCCATGTGGGTGCTGGGAACTGAACCAGGGTCCTCTGAAAGAGCAGTCAGTGTGCTTGACGGTTGAGCCGTCTTTCCAGCCCCTACAGGATGGGTTCTTCTTGGTGGGTTTGGAGGTTCTGTTTTCTGGGTTTGGAGTCAGGATTGCATTCTGTAGCTTAGGCTGGCCTGGAACTCGCTGTGTAGCCTAGGCTGGCTTCCAGATTGTGGTGATCCCTCTGCCTCCGCCCCTGAAAGTTCAGAGATGGCAAACCTGAGGCATTTCCTGGCTCTACCGTGGCAGGATTTTTTTTTTTTTTCATTAGTATTGTTTATTGTACTTTGTGGCTTTTATTATTTTAATATCCCTCTCTGCCTACCACAGGGGTCTAGAGGCCTATCATCACTAAAGTTAGCATGACAGCCTCTATTTCTGTGGTTCTAGAGCTCAAACCCAGGGTATTGATTATTATACCAGGCTAGCACTCTGCTGAACAGCTGAGCTCTGTCCCAGCCCTGGCTGCCTTTTCTTTCATACAGCATTTCCATTTTTCTACCCTTTCTTGCCATTCTTAGTAATTTTTATATTTACATATCCATCCACATTCTGCTAATTTTATGATCATGACGTCATACTGCCTCCCTTTTCTTTGTCTGCCTTGTTTCTTCGTCCAATTAACCTAGAATTTCAAGTTACTGAAAATATTTTAAAGTGGAGCCTAAAGGCTTGAGTTCAAGTCACAGCATACTTGGATGTCACACCACTCTTCTAGGGTCTCTACACACCTTGGTTTCTCCCTGAGTTTGGCCTGGACCTGGACCCCAGAGCCACCTACTCAAGCCCTTAAAAGTTGTCCATTTGGGTCCATCAGCTTCATTCAGTTATAATCAGATAAAAATAAAAGTGTAGTTCTTTTTCTCCACCCCCCACTGTCATTATTAGCAATTGTGTGTGAAAGTGTGTACTTTTCATTTTACCAGGTGCTCTGTGTCTGTGTGTGTGTGTGTGTGTGTGTGAGTGAGAGAGAGAGAGAGAGAGAGAGAGAGAGAGAGGTGAGATTGTGCTTGATGAGCCTCATAGGGCTGAGAGGAACATGTGCCATTTATAAGTTATAGCACATAAGAAATTTGATAAACGCTTATACAAAAAAAAAATGATAGAAACAAGCCCTGGTCCCAGGCTGCTGGCTCAGAAGCCTTAGCTTTTCACTAAGTAGATTTCATATAAACTTTAACATCTTAGGATATGAGTCTGATAAAACACAAATTCCCCTGTGTAGGGAGCGCCTCCTTGTTGAACACCTAGTGGGAGGAGTATGATTTACATCCTGAAAACCAAGACCAGGGAGGAGCTGGTCTGTGCATAAGTAGCAGCTTTCTCTTCTCATTACATTCCTTGGGAAGATGAACTTTTACTCTGTGATGTTCACTTTCCATATAGCTTAGGCGAGCCTGGATTGAAAGGACTGAATAGTGAAGCAGAAGCTTTTAAAATTCAGGTCAAGTCTGTGTGTCTGTGCCTACTGCAGAGTTGGACCAACAGCAGCATCCCAGAGAGGTGCCAGGATGATTCGGGCTTTCAATTCTAAAGCAGCTGACTGAGCAAAGTTGGGTGGGTGACAGTTCTGGTCTGTAGTAGCTCTTCCGCATTCCAGGAGTACCAGAAACACCAAGATACATTCATAGAGATAAGACAGGGACAGCATACATGTTACATCAGAACTATGACTTTTGTTCCATGAAGAAAAATGCTACGGTGGCATCCAGTTGACTTACTGCGGTTGATACCCAGTCCAACACTTCTGTGACTCCATATTTTAAAGGAAGGAAGATGCATAGTAAGGGAGACAGATGTCTTTAATCACCAAAGTGCTGACAGCGATTGACATTAGACTGTACGTGTCTTTCCTTATAAAATCTCTTTCTAGTAGCTTTTTTAAAAAATGTTTATCGTTTAGATTGCTTATATATAAAATTTTTTCATTTACAGGTAGGATGAGTGAAGATACAGTGTTACCCTGTACAAGACAGACATTTATTTTCCCCGTACATGGTCCCGGTGGGAAGAAGGCAGCTCCACACAGGCCTTTTGACAGTCACAGGACTGAGGAATGGAGAAGCGTAGGAATGGAGGACGTCCTGGAGACAAGGACAGGGCACGACGAGGCTGTTGACCCATAGATTGGGGGATAGCTGGCAGCGCGGTGCCTGTGCCAGTTTGGCAGAGACGTCACAGGCAGCCGTCCCCTTCCGACCTACACTTCATAAGGCAGTAGGATGAGGGAAAGCTTCAGTTTCCACTGTAGCTGCAGATTGCAGAGTGAGCGGACTGGGCCTGAATTCTAGCCTGACTCCACATGCCACCTCTCACATAGGTGCTCATGCTGAGCCTACAAGGAGTGGGTACTTCCTGTCTCCTGTCCCTGGTCACCCGTGTCCAGCCTGGAGCCTTGCTACTTTCACCTCATAGTTTTGTTAAAGGAATTGTAAGTCAGGTGTATCAATACTTCATCAGATGATAGGCCAGAACCGGGTATCCTTTTTCACTGCACCCAGTTTTTTAATAGTTCTGGTATCTACTTGTTTTGAAATAAATATTAAACTGAAATGTGTTTCCCACAGAAGTTCAGCTCCAGTGCCCCTGAGTTTCAGTTAACCAAACTTTTTAACCTGTGGGTAGAAATACTTTGTAATGGTTCATTTAAGCACATGGACTTTAGGTTCAGATGCTGAGTGGGTCATCTGACCTTTGGTAGCTTAAATCCCACTCTCTGAATTTCAGTTTCTTCCATCTCTAACATGATGTCATTCTGCCACATTTCAGTAATATTGGGAATATTCTGTTATATAAGCTGTGTAAACACCTAATGCCCAATTTGTGGTAAATTCACAGAGCATAGTAATAACATCTCCATGGGTTCTCTTTTTAACTTAGGGAACACTTAATTTGTGTGTGTACAGCTCTGTGGGTGTCCATGTCAGTTGTCTTCTTCAGTCACTCTGCCTTTTTTTTTTCCCCCCCCCCCTTTAGATAGCATCTCTCACTGAACCTGGAGCTCATCAGTTGGCTAGACTGGCTGGCCAGCAAGTCCCAGGGCTCCCCCTGTCTCTGCTTCCCCAGCCCAGGACTTCAGACTTGAGCCACTATGCCGAGTTATTTATGTGGGTGTTGGGAATGTTAACTTGGTCCTCATGGGAAATACTTTACCAATTTAATTTCCTTTTTAATGAGCAAACACGTTGGATTTTTTGTGTGATCACTAAAATAATTCGTGAACAGATTGAAATTGGTCCTATTCAAATTAACTCAGCTGTCACGGTTAAATCATACCTAGTCAGTACTTAATGGAATTTTACTTGCTCTTCACCCATAGTTTCCTCTAGGAAATTATGCCTGACATTTTAGTAACTTTTGGTAAATTTTCTTAAGACTTTTAAGCATGAAAATATTAGCCCCAGGTTTTCATTGGTGCTTGTGTCTGGCATACACTTACACTGATAGGATTATGGACAGATGCATAAATTTTTTTAGACTAACTTTGGAAGCAGAAGGTAGCCAGAGTGTACCGAGAGCAAAGACATGGCGGGGAACATGGACTTGATGGTCTCAAGTCATCAGAACACTTTCTGTGGCTCAGAAAGAATTTTCTGTTTTTTTTTCCTGAGTAGCTGGCCTGGCTTTTAGCTGTCTGAAGCTATAGCAAAAGTACCAAGTAAAAAAACAGATCAGAAATGGCTTAATGGGCAGTCTGCAGACTAGAGCCGGATGACCCAGAGATGACTGGGGGAATTTTGCTTTGTGACATTAACAGGAGTGGGTCTGTCACCTTAGAAAGTTAACACAACTCAGAGTATAAGACGTGGGGGATTTAATGTCAATAAAGCAATTTAATATGCGGAGTAGGCACTGCATGTGCCACTCTGTATTCAGTACCTAGAATATCTCTGGGTCTCTAGTAGTTGATTGACAGTTCTTTATCTCTAAAAGAAGCAAGAACCTGGACTGGGCTGGGTCAGCCAGTGTCCTGTGGAACTTTGGGGCGATGTCTTTAGATCTTACACATGCACACAGGGCCACAGTGCAGAGTTTGTAGGTGTTAGCGGGCCACGGTGTTAGTGGAAGTAATGGAACATGACCGCCAGGAAGGTAAAGGTAGGCAGGCGTGGCAGCATGTGCTTGTAGTCCAGCCATCTAGGGGTTGAGGGTGGAGGATCACATCCTCCCAGCACTTCAGGCCCAGCCTGGACAACACAGACCTTCACTCAAAAAGAGACAGGGAGGGGGAGCTAAAAATTCTGAAAATTAACTTTTGAAACAGCAGTTATTGTCATTCTCAAACAGGTCATGGCACCGTCTTGAGCAGGGAGCAGTGCTGGTCCCATAGTATCTCCAGGGACTTCACAGTGGGAGTTAACTCCAGAGAAAGGTTCTCCAGAGAGAAAGTTGTAGACACCTGAAGGTTTAGAGTCCAGATTTCTCTGCCTTTTGTGAGTGCTCATATGAGAAAGTCTCCTGTTAAGAAGCAAGGTTTTTCCATTCATAGTTTACATTCTACTGAGGTGATTAGCTGGTTTTCCTTTTATTTGTTGGGAATCTCAACATTTGGAAACTGACCTACAGTGCCATATCTGTTTCCTTGGGCTGCCCAAAGAAAGCCTGAAGAACTTTGTACTCTATCTGTAGAGATGGTAACGTGACTTGAGTTCCCTGACCTTAACTATGTAACTTATGTTGTAGAAATCGGAATGGGATTAACAGGATTTGGAGTGTTTTTCCTGTTCTTCGGAATGATCCTCTTTTTTGACAAAGCGCTACTGGCTATTGGAAATGTAAGTTTCTCCATATCTCTGTCTGTGTGTGTGTGTGTGTGTGTGTGTGTTTTCTTAATTCATAAGGAAATGTTATCTACTAGTGAATTGTTACTTGTCAAATTTAGAAACCACAGTTCTGTCTGCAGGGAATCCCATCAGCTTTCTGTTTAAATAAAAGATAAATCTGATGAGGTTCTCTAGTTCCATAACTAGTCTGACAAGTATTGTGAGATTTACAGTTGATTAAATGAATGTTCCCTCTGAATAAGAGTTCAGAAATAGTTGACTTTGCCAGGCATGGTGGCTCATGTGGTAATCCCAACACTTGGAAGGCTGAGACAGGAGAATTGCCACAAGTTTAAAGCTAGCCTAGGCTATAGGGTGAGATGATACCTAAAAAAAAAAAAAAAAAATACTTACTAGCCCCTTGTCTTGGTAAATTTATAAAAATGTTTTGACCGTGACTGTACATGTGATTGAACTACATAAAATAGATTTTTAATGACCTTTTAAGCCTTTAAAAACTATATCCAGTGCCACTGAGGTGGCTCTGCAGGTAAAGGTATTTGGTGCCAAGGCTGAAAACCTGAGTTCAGTCCCTGGAACGCACGTGGTCCAAGGAGAGGACTGATTCCTGCACAGCGTCCTCTGACTTCCAGGCACACAGGACATATGCTGTTTGCTTAGAATGTATACTACCCTGTCTTTTGTGGGGGTTGAACAAGAGTTCTGGAAGTCAGTCATCACCCTTCTGTGGCAGGACTAAAATCACTGACTGTATTGAGATGCTCTTCTACTCTGTCCTACCAGGTTTTTATTGGAAAAGGAAAAGATAAAGAATAGCAGAGTTGATGTTTTGATCAGTTATGCTACAAACAACATTACTGTCAGATACAGCGTTGAGCAGATAGGCTTGACTAACATGTTTGTATAAAATACTTTTCACCAAATAGAGCTAATGGGAAAGTATTGCCAGATGAAATGCAGGTAAAACTCATGGTGGATCAGGTCTTAATCCCTGTGTGTGTTATTACCTCTGCTGCCACCAGATAATCTGGCGTTGGACCTGGACTCATCTTCCTGGCTTTGCACTGATGTTCTCCTGTCAGCTTGGCCATCACACAGCTCTCCCATCTATAGCAACCCCATGGCCCATGTGGCTGGTGCAGGATTAAGGAATCCCTTTGGGTGGCACCGTTTCAGCACACATAGCTGTCTAGGCCTTGCCAGCTTGTTCATCAGCATAACCAAGCCATTTCCGTTTCTCCAGCCAAGCTGTGGAGAGTGCTGCAAACACAGACCCTGTGTGACATCTCTTCCTCTCTCCATTTACCAAGATAGAAGAGGAAGGAAGCCATTGGAGGACGGGCATCACTTTAACAGGCACACCCCACTCTCTGGTTCTACTTCTTGGAGTGTGCATTGCAGATTACTCTGGACAGCTGCCCACATTAAAAGCCAAACAAATGCACAGCCTTACTATGTTTGGTTTTTACCCTGCTCTTCAAATGTATGTGGTGTGTTTTAACTCCTTTTTCTGTGTCGGGTTTTCTCTCTCCTAGGTTTTGTTTGTGGCTGGCTTGGCTTTTGTAATTGGCTTAGAAAGAACATTCAGATTCTTCTTCCAAAAACACAAAATGAAAGCCACGGGGTTTTTCCTGGGTGGCGTGTTTGTGGTCCTTATTGGTTGGCCTTTGATAGGCATGATCTTCGAAATTTATGGATTCTTTCTCTTATTCAGGTGAGGCAATCATTTTATTTTCTTGTAGTAAAGCAGTATGAGATGATAATGAGAAACCCGTGTAGTTACAGTAGTGGGAGGTGGTGGCTTCCTTTAATGGACTGTTGCTTAGATTGAAATCAACTATAAAAATATCTACTCAGTGTAAATGACAGCCTAAGTAAGGGCACAAACTATTTTGTAAAAGATTTTCGATGCTACAAAATTCATTATTACCATTTTTAAGGTACCGTGTTTGGTATTTTCATTAGACGGATGCATGCGAGGATGGGTGGGTGTGTGGATGGATGGGTGAGTGGATGGATGGATGGATCTAGCATTTAATACTTAATAGTTGCTGCCTCTTAGTGGCAATTTAGTGCATGTACATGTTAAGAAATTAGTTACAAATGCACTGGAAAATTTTGATCAGTTAATGCTTTGCAAATGCTACTTAGCCAGTACACAGTAGTATACTTGTGAGAAAATACTTTTAAGTAACATTTGTTTTATTAGAGAAATTTAAAATCCTTTTTCTTCAACCTGCTGAGCACTGTATCACTCATGAAAGACATAAAAATGAATTAAATGCCAAGCCTGCTTTAGAGGATTTGTCAGTGCTAATATAGAAAATGGATTGTTAGGTCCCAGGAACATGCTAGTGTTGTTATAGAGAGACACACACAACATTTTAGGAGCATAAGGAAGGAAGGAACTCAGCCAAGACAGGCAAGAAGTGCTAAGTCGGCCCCTGAAGGAGGGTAGACTGCATCCTCTAAGGCAGTGAGAAGACTAGGTGATTGACAGAAAGGGCAGACATGAAAACCTGTAGCTTGTTCTGGACCATGGAGCATCTCAGAATAGGGACCTGGGCTCTGTGGAAGGCATGGCACAGCCATAGGAGAGGGGGTGGCCAGCCACAGACCCCTTCAGTGGGCTGCTGATTCTCTCATCAGGTTTAGGCTGAGGAGCAGTGTCTGGGGCAGAGGGCAGGCACAGGTTTGTAAGCTAAAAACAGTTCATCCAGATAGCATCTTAGTGTCAGGTAAATGCCTAGCAAGGATCCATGACAGGTCATGCCACTAAGCCTGGGTACCTGAGTTCGGTCCCTAGGACCCATGTGATGGAAGGAGAAAACTGACTCCTGCCAGTTGTCCTCTGCCCTCCACACACATGTTCTGGTACTCAAGCATACACATGCACCCAGAAATGTAATAAAATCTGTTTTCAAAAAAACTTCATATCGAAAAGAATGATGGCAGAGAAACCAGTTAAGAACCGGCTGACAGTCGGAGTATAAGGTCATGAGATTGGAATCTTGGGAACTTGACATTGGAGAGATGAAGGAAGAGAAGGAAACACTGAAGAAAGAGGAAAGGGGTCAGAAGAGCTGGGAGTGAGGATCTCAGGGCTAAGGAAGCTGGGGTAGGGAGGGCAGTTGTGTCCTATAGCAAACTTGAGCACGTGAAGGCCCGAGGGAGGGCGGTGGCCTCATTGTGAAGGGATTCTGTTCATGTAGGTTAAAAGCCAATGCCGATCCTTGTAAGGAAGGCAATATCCTGTTTTATTGGTAAAACTGGAATAATACTTTGGCTTCATGATTTAAAGAGACATCTGGTAAATAGTTATTGCTATTGTGTTGTTATATTCTGAGGAATTCTTGGTTTGAGGTATAGTGCCAAGGGTCTTTGGTAGTCTTTTTCCAAATATAACCCTCAGTAGTAGCATTTCAAGTCATATTTTTATATTTAAAAAATACCTTTAAAGCGCCCTTAGTAAAGCAATCCTGAATATATTTGAGACTTACATACATCATCAGCATAAGAGCTATTTCTCACATTTAAAATGCTTCTGCTTAGCTCTTAAACTTAGTTTGCTCCAACAGATCATAATTGCCTCTTACTGCTCTGGTCCTGAATTCTCTCCCCTGGAGCACTTTCATCTCTGTGTGCCTCATTTTAGGGACCAGAAAAAAAATATATATATTTCTCATGCATTCTTAAGCTCTTTCCCTCTCTTCCTACTAGAGAAGTGGCCTAACTAATCCACAGCTAAACCAATTAGAGGCTTTATCACTTCTGTGGGTTTCTGTTTATGCCAGAAAAAGTGACACTCCGTGAGGATTCCTGCCTGGCACGTGTTCTGTTCGTGTTAGTTGCTCAGTGTGATCTGAGAATGACAGCTGTGATTTTCATGGTTCTAGACACTTGATGTCAGCAGCTCATCTGTTTGGATTAGCCCACCCCAGTGCCCCACAGCTGAGGAAATCTTTAGCAGTGGATAGAGATAACTCATCAGATCGCCAGGCACAGCTGGCCTCCTTACACCCAGAGCATACTTCTGCCAGTAATAAAACACTGTGAATCCACCTGCTGTAGCTGACTCTGGGCCTTTCATTGTTCTTGGCTGGCAGTTTCTCTCAGCAGCAGAAAACACTGAAGTTTTAATGCCCTTCTCTCACCTCCCAGGGGCTTCTTTCCAGTGGTTGTTGGCTTCATTAGAAGAGTGCCTGTCCTCGGGTCGCTTTTAAATCTACCTGGAATCAGATCCGTAAGTATTCATGCAGTTAGCAATATGTTTTTTAAACCACCAAGATGAATAGATTTTAATGCTTTTTACTTATGGAATTTGAATCATTGATGTGATTGATTAATGAGTCATTGCAATATAAACAGTACATCACATGGGTCATGGTGGCCATGAAGCCAGGCTAACCATCGCACCTGTGAAACCTGGAGCTGTGTTTGAATGTATCTATTCCCAGTATTGTTGCTGGTTTTCCCTGTCGCTCTGACTGATAATGCTGAGCTACTTTTCTCTCATAAAAATATCAAGATACCTTTCAGTTAGCTTTCCTGTAAACTTGATTTTAGCAGTGGTAATATAAAAAGAATGTTATTACTTGCAGATGTTTTCTTCTGCAGTGTCACCAAGCAGAGTAGATTGGGTTAGACAGTGGCAGGCAGCACTGCACTGAGAGGTGGGTGTGAAGACCCATTCTCAGCCCTGTCTGGAGTTAGAACAATCTCATTCGATCTGTGTCTCCAGGATGGGCCTTGGAGCCCATCTTGGTAAAATGAAGGCACAGATCTGATGGAGGTTAGCGGCATCCATTTACAAGCCAGCAAGTGACGCTGTTGCTCTCGTTCAGGGTGCTCTCTGCTGCTGACACCGTGCTGCTGGCCTGGAGGCCATGCTGCCTCTTGGTAGAGTCTTGAAGGCCTCTCAGGATTCACGTGCTTTGTCACCTCCCTCCAAAAAAGCTTTTCTGACTCCCTCTGGCTGGCTCGGGATGGCCTCTACCATCCTTATGCACACTGTATCATAGAATTTGCCTATTTTAATTATCAAGAAAGAGGCTTCTAGACATGAGACAGCAGTCCTTGAGGGCAGCCACAGGTTGGCTTTTAGCCATTCTCCCTCCCTAGTACCCAGCGTCACACCTGGGTCTTAGAGACTCCAGACAGTCTTCCTACATGAATGAAGGATGGCACCTCATTATGCCAGAGAACCCAGTCTCCAGACATCTCTGAGAGCCTCTTTTAGCCTTCCTCCTCCCAAGTCAGAATATCATGCATGATATTCTTTTCATCTTTTTCTTAGTTCCATGTTTGTTCTTAGACGGTCCATAGCACTGACTGAATTCTCAGAGCTGAAAGAAAAACAGTACACTCTAAGCTAATCCTGTTCCATTCCCGGGTTAATTTTAGAGGCAGGACAGCCCACCAAACACTGCCTAGATAATTTGCAGTTGTCTTTGGAGAAAGACTATCATACCCTTCTTAACCACAGAATTTTACATGAATATTCTAGTGAGTCCTTGAATACTTTTCAAAGCACCTTTCAGTTTTACTGCACGAGTCACCTGTTCATGGTGATTTACAAGGTGGGGATGTGGAGGCTTAGAGGGCAGAGCCCAATTTCAATTGTACTTATGTCCAGACTCATGTAGTAGTGATATAGTTTATATTTAGAATGGCTCTTAAGTGCACTAAGCTTTGTTGTAACAATGAGCTGTATCCTCACTGTAAGAACTGAGCAGTATCTTCATGAGTGGACACCCAGACAGTAGCTCGGGTTTCCTGACGTTGCTGCTTCAGTGTGATAACTGCTTACTGAGAGGTGTGACGAGTGAGATGAGAGGATGTGGGCAGTGGCGAGCATCAGGCCGCACTGTGCTGCCAGCATCAGCACTGGTGGTGGACGCCCTGCTTCAGTCCCTCACCGTCTGGGATGCTGAAGAAGGACAAACTGCTTTTGATTTGAGTGGTGTGAGCAGAGTAAACAAGCATTACAGTGGTGTGTGTGGAGAGCCAGGTCAGCAGTTACGAATTCACGTTCACAACACTGTTCCTAGTGTTGCCACGCTCAAGTCCAGAATACACGTTTAAAGTGCTTGTAGTCAATAGCTGTTGTTAACTATTGAACTTAATGGAGTTAAATCTGTTTGTTCAAAGACCACATAGGCCCAGAAGAGATCCACAGTAATGGTCAGTGGAAATATCTTATTGGGTTCATTAATGCATGAATGGCCGACATTTCAACATTTCATTTTATTTTTGTTAAGCTAGCGGTCTTAACTTCATTTTCTGCATTTTGTATTCATTGTGTTGCACTTCCATATTGCACCCTTAAATTCATGTGTATAACATGTCATGCGGAAAGGACTTTTAGAAAAGTCAGTTTTAAATCCATGTGTGTGCGAAGATGGTGGTGAGTGCTGTGGGTCAGTCACCGTCAGTCATGCCTATGTTCCCACCGCTCCTCCTGTAAAGCTAGGTAGCTTCAACCCAGCATTGAAAAGGTTGGTACGGTGCTATTCAATGTTTGTAGGCTTTCTTTAATTATGTTTTTCTTCTCCTTACAGTTTGTAGATAAGGTTGGAGAAAGCAACAACATGGTATAACAGCAGATGAATCTGAAGACTCCTTTAAAATATTGTATTATTTATAAAATCCTTTGAAGAATATTCAGCACAAAGTTAAATTACACAAAATAGCTTGTAAAGTTCTTTCCTGAAGTTTAAAATGCATAGCCTCCAAAGTACCAACAGTTATCAAAGAAGCAACGACCGCAGACGGGATCAGGCGATGTGAGAATCCACACGCACCCGAAGGGAGGAAGCTTGTCAGGATGTCAGTGAAGCACTGAGCACTGTTTTCAGTGTCTTTCCATACTGTGCGAAGCACAGCCACCCTTCGAGAACCGTGGTCTGTCATCTTCTGTTGTTTTTTAGAAGATTCAGGAACACCCATAGGCGTCTGCATTTAAAAATGTCCACTGTGACGGCCAGGACGTGTCCATTTGTTCTGGTCTCTAAAAATGACGCCTGAATTGGATTGGGTTATGTCGTCTCCATTTATTAGCTCAAGGAAAGTCCAGTATTCATGTGTGAATCGCTTTTGGGGGGGGGGGGGGGCGGGTAAACATAGGGATATAACAACTTTTGTGGTTCTTTTGAATATTAGTGTTTTGAAGCCAGATGAAAATCTGAACTAGAATCATAGCTGACAGGTGCTTCCTCAGTCTGCCACACTGGCAGTACTCAGACCTCCTGGGAGTGTGGCCTGGGGCTCTGCGCCCAGTCCATCACAAACTAGGAGCGAGAGGTGTTCCTGACCGTGAAGTCTGCTACAGAGGTGGCTGGTATAGTTGGTTGAGATCCTAAATGATGCAAACCAAATGAATTGGCCATGCCATGACATAGTCTTTATTTTGTATCTTTATGAACTTTGGCAGAGGTTTCCTACTTTGTTTTTCACGAGGTAACTTTTGGTAACGTTTATTTAAGGCATGTAACATGTTAAAGGTTGATTTTGTGACTGTTTTAAGGGCTGTTTATTTTAATCTGGAGTTTCCCCTTATTTCCAGCTTTATTGTAACATGAAATTCAGTATGCATGACACCTACTTCCTGGGATTGTTCCACTTGGGTTAGTGGAGGAATTACTTTCACACGCAGAATTATTTTTATTATAACTAAACTAGCCCTGGGTTCTTAGAGACATGGAACTGGGGAAGAACTGGTGTCTGTTTTTCCTCCGTTGGCAATTTTGAGACAGTGGAAGCAATGGTGGTTTCCTCCCTTGGCCCAGACGGCAGCTTTCATGTTGGACGCAGGAGCGCCTTTTCATTGGCTGCAGTTCTGTCTTTTACCACTAGTGAGTGCACTGTTGATTGTTACCAGTCTCAAAGCTTTTTACTGCATAAAATCATCATTGAAATTTGTATTTATTTGCAAAACATTTCTGTAAAACATATTACAGTGTTTGTTACTTTAGTTAAATTTCTTGATGCAGGGAGAATTCGAATCGATACGTAGTGCGGTGGTTCAGATGGCTTGTGGATTACCATCCTGTTCGGTACTTGGCATCTGACAAGATGTTATCTATGAAGACGAAGTAGATGGAGGCACCTACCTCAGTAGTTCACAGGATAGTAAGAGACCTGGCCTCGTGTCTGATGTTCTTCAAAAAACCCTGCCCTCCCTTGGAATGTCAAATACATACACTTTGAGAACTGGCGTGTGTGAGGTGCCCTATAGGACTCGTGCCTATGTTTGGCCAACCCCTATGAGTTACCGTGGTAGATGTTTCTCCGCTTTAGAGCAAGAGCATTGGTATCATTTAACTCCTTTGTAGACATGAATTTTAGCAAAATCTTCTTCACACTGTTACAGACATCGCTTTTCAACAATCTTCTTTTCAGAAAACATTATTGGACCTGAGAAGATGTGATAACCTCGTAGTCCTTAGAGGGATGAAGGGGCTGGGGTTGTTTTCAGTTTCAGATGAGTGCAGTGCAGTTTGAACTGCTTGGCAGCACTGTATACTCCTTAATTGGAACCTTGACCAGGCGCTGTTTTATACATGCCAGCCATCTGGCTTCTGGGAGCCCTGTCCTAAAGGGTTCCCTCACCCCCTTCCAAAATCAGCCTTGTCTTTGTGACAAAGAAAAATGTACTTTGGTTATTCCTACACAGATGGAGGAAAAGGTCTAATAGTTCTTAGCCTTAGTGTTTCTGTCATTGTTCAAACGTCCTTTCTGTAACAGAAGCTGACTTGGAGTGTTTCTCTTTTGCCCTAATAAACTGCACTCTGGAATACAACTGCGTGCTCTTAACAACTGAACACTGTACTTACACTTGTCATACCTCTCAATAAAAGGGTACTTTTCTATTAATTGGTGACCAAGTTTATCTTTACTTTGAGATTTGAAAACTTAATTTAGCACAGTAAAATAATTTACCTTTAAAAAGTTAAAATTAACCTTATATTGCAGTTTTCTTATCTATTAAATGGTCTTGAAGTTTTTATTTCCAAATTACTTAAATGTAATCATACAAAGACTTCAAGTTATCAAAAGCAAATTTGAAAACGTGTGTGTGTCTGTGAGAATTATTATTACTTGCCTTAGGCAATATGCTGGTTTTTAAAAATCAGGTTCCGTGGTCTGCTAAGTGTTTGGTTATTCAGCAGACATTTTCTGAATGTCCCCTGGGGCCTTAAACTTTTGGCTGAGTCCAGATATCTAGAAAACTATATGAAAACTGTGCATAAAGGATTTATAACCCAACATGGCCTGTAAATTTCTAGCTCCATTTCCAAATGACCCCCCTGAGTTGCACTGGAAACAAATGGTAGTAAAATAATCAAGTCTAGACAGCCTTTTATTTTCTCCCAGTTAAGAGCCTTCAGGACCGCTCAGCCTCCAGCTTTGTACACTTGTTTACAGAAGGTGTGTGCACATGCGTTAGGTTTCCCCAACAGGACGGAACCAAAGGGACTTACTACACTGGTTTGTTAGATGTGGTCTGGGTGGTATGCCAAAGCCGGTCTGCCTGCTGGGAGGGCTGAGAACCCAGTAGCTGCTCATTTTATGGGGCCAGATGCTTGAGACCCAATCTGGTGAAGGCTGGGAGGGCTCCTGGAGAGCTGCACTTCTGCACTCCCTTGTGGAAGGCTGAAGGAGCTGGGTTCTGATGTCAGCAGGGGATGGAACAGCTGGGCTTAGATGCACTCACCAGCAAGGGTAAGGCCCTCAGGCCAAAGCAGCAGCTTTTCCCACAGGCCTCTATCTAGGCCACCACTAGAAGGTGCTGTTCTCTAGGGCAGGGTCCCCCCCACACACACCTTTCAATTACCTGTCCAGGAACTACCCACACAAGCCTGGCCAGAGGTATATGTCTTAGCTGACCCCAGATCAAGCTGACAAGATTAGCCATCAGTATCCTTGGAGGACAAATATGACAGCATTACCTCTGGGAGGTTTCCCTCAAGATACGGTTTCTCTTGCAACTTGGAAAAATTATATTCGACTTACAGGGGCTGGAGAGATGGCTCAGCAGTCAAGAACACTGGCTGTTCTTGCAGAAGACCGGGGTTCAAATCCCAGCACCCACATGGCAGCTAACAACTCTCCATAACTCCAGTTCCAGGGGGTCCAACAGCCTCTTCTGTCCTCCTCGGGCATTGCATGACACAGGTGCCCTTACCTACATGCAGACAATACACGCATACATATAAAAATAAAATATTTAAAAAAATAATATATAGAGCCAGGCATGGTGGTGCATGCCTGTGGTCCCAGCACTTGGGAGGCAGAGGCCAGGTGGGGCTACAGGGAAGCCCAGTTTCAAAAAGACCAAAAAAAAAAAAAAGA
>NW_008354345.1:1415562-1431315 GCF_000622305.1 Nannospalax galili
TAATTATATATAATTATATATATAATGAGTTACTGCAGGTTGAGATATATGGAAAGGATCAGGAGACTTTTTTTTTTAATGTAAACCTCAGAATTCAGAGATGTCGTTGGTGTATCTAGAAGCTATAGATTTTCTATTGCTGGATGTATTACCAAAAACTGCTGCAATTGCTGCCATTCATTACAACTGTTTTCAAATGAACAGTGAATTTAGAAGTGAGTGGAGATTAATTTCTAAATTCAAAATACTTTTTTTTCTGGAAGAATTTATGACACTTGAAAAATTGTCACCTGGGTGCAGCAAGTCCTCAGTCATCTGCAGTATTTTCAGCATAAAATGTGGTACAGCCAAAATACCAGTGGCCAAACCCACCACTGGCCCAGTAAGTATTGAATGCAGTAATAGAACTAGATTTTAGTTAATTGTCAACAGGAGCTGAAAGTCTTGAATCTATTAATAAATATCCCAGCACTTGAGAGGCTGAAGCAGGAGGGTTACCAGTTCATGGTCAGTCTGGGCTACATAATTCCAGGCCATTGGAATTATGGTAGGTCATTGATAGATGATAAATTATAAAATAAGTGATGACATAAATGATAGGAGACAGATGATAGATGACAGAGACAGGCAGATGATAGATGATAGAAGGTAGATGATAGATGATGATAAGTAGATGATAGATAGATGATAGATAGATAGATGATAGATAGATAGATAGATAGAAAGAGAGATGATAGATGATTGATAGATAGATAGATGATGATAGATGATGATAGATGATAGATTAGATAGATAGATGATAGATAGATGATAGATATAGATAGATAGATAGATAGATAGATAGATAGATAGATAGATAGATAGATAGATGATAGATAGATAGATAGATAGATAGATGATAAATAGCCATCTCCCAAATCTTGTCCAGGAATCACAAGTTTCCAACTCCAGTCCTGTTGTCTTGTGTATGAGTAGTGCACAAAAGTAGGATGTCTGAAATGTTTTGAATTCTGTGCTGTTCCTAACCTTCCTTTCAGGGCATGGTTACAAGGCTCATAGGTGAAACTTAGTGTCCATTACTATACTCAAAAGACGAGTTAAAAATTAATGTGGAAGTGGGTTTTGCCAATTTTCCAATTTTTGCTATTTTCCAAGTGTTAGGAAAATAGAAACAGGACCACTGCCTGCCCCCACATTCTGTTTGACGATCTTACTGATTTATTTTCTATTGCTGTGATTAAAATTCTCTGACAAAAAGCAAGTTAGGGAAGAATTATTTACAGCTTGCAGTTCCAGAGGGGACACAGTCTATCATGATGGGGAGCACATGAGAGCAGGACTGTGAGGCCTGCCTAGCAGTCAGGAAGCAAAGAGCAAATAAGAACTGTACCAGGCTATAAAACTCAAATCTACCCTCCCTACCTTCCTCCCCCCACCCCCACCCCTACCTCCCGCAGTCTTATTCTTCCTCCATCAAGGCCTCACCCAAAGGTTCCATTAACCTTCCAATCAGCACCACTGACTGGGGATCAGGTGTTAAAACACGTGAGCCTATGAGGGACACTTCCCATTCAAACCACCACAGTGAGACCTCTTTCCACCAGTGTTCAACCTAATTCATAATTATGTAATTGTTGGTTCGTTCATATCTTGGAGACTCAACATTTTCAAAAAGCTATAGATAGTATTTTGAAGTATCTTGATCCAAGGCTTTTTTTCTGTATCTGTCTTTATAAGATGCATTCGTCACCATCCACAACCAAGCTGCACTCCTCATCCTGTAGCCATGGTGACTGTGCTTCTGTTGCTGTGATAAAACACTGACCAAAAGCAAGTTAGGGAAGTATGGGTTTCTTTGGCATATACTTCCAAGTGGCAGTCCATCATTGAGGGAAGTCAGGGCAGGAACTTGAAACAGAAACCGTAGAGGAAGGCTGCTTGTCAGTCCGCTCTGCTTCACTCTCGGGATCATGCATAGCTAGCTTTCTTATACAGCCCAGGACCACATGCCTCAGAAATGGTCCCACCCACAATGGCTTCAGTCCTCCTACATCAATAAGACAATTCTTCACAGATATCAGATATGTCTGCAGGCCAACCTGATCTAGGCAGTTCCTCAGCAGAGTTCTCTTAGATGACTCTAGGCTATGTTGAGTTGACAAGGCTAACCAGAACAGAGACTGTACATGACTTCTTGCACACAATGCTCAGGCATTTTGGAGGAGAGTTTTAAAATAATTTAAGTAATAGTGAAACATAGGTGAAGTTTAGCTTTCTTTGCTTAACTATTATCTAACCCCCAAATCCCTAACTCATCTCTGAACACCAGTAATTTCACACCCTCTCTATGTAATGCTGAGAAAGGATCTGGAAAGATTTGCAGCTAGCTGAGAGATTTTTATTGTGTGTCCCTGGGTGGGAGTTCATCAGGGATTAAAGCCTAAGTAAAATAGATGAAGTAAAGACTAGCCATTGAAGGGGTGTTTCTTTTTCAACCAGAGCCTTCTTAATGCCCCTTCTATAATTAGCAGCACCTTGGAAAATGATTTCTTCCCTTTATTGAGGAGAGTGGCCTAAGGGGCAGGTGCCCTGACACAGAATAATGTCAATGTCCAAGACCAAACGCATAGTATCACCCATGGTATTCGTTAGGGTTTGAGTGTGGAATGTCCCCCATAGGTTCACATGCTTGAACACTTGCTCCCTAGCTGGTGGCCTTGTTTGGGAAGATTGTGGAATCTTTAGAAGGTGGAGCCTGGCTATATGAAATGGGTCACTGGGGGTGGGCCTTGAGGCTCTGTAACCCAGACCCACTTCCTGTTCACACTCTGCTTTCTGAGTAGGATGCAAAGTGACCATCCAGCTTCCTACTGCTCCCTCCAAGCTTTCTGTCCTTGCTGCCATGTCTGTCCCACCGTGATGGACTGTGTCCTCCGGAACTGTGAGCCACAATAAACCCTTTCTCCCATAAGTAGCTTTTGTTAGGGTATTTTAACAGAGAATTAACTAAGACACTGACCAACCCAAATGAGTGTTCTGTCATCAAAACATTACTACTTTTTTTGTTATCTTGATACCATAATAATCATATTATCCAGGGAATGTTAGACAGTGCAACAAATTTTCCATGTGAACACAGTCATCAATGGCAAGAATAAATCCCTTTATTTTCATAACCATTATTACATATTAACTATAAATATTAGTGGTCTTCACTGACATTTGCATACATGCACACATCAAGCTTCATTTACATCCTCTCAATCACCTTCTGTCACCCATCTGTTTGCCTCCTGACTTGGGTTCTGTTAACCTGCCTGGATGGCTCTCTATTACTTTTAGTTCTTTTTAAAACTTCTAGTTTCCATGTAGGAAAGAAAATGCAGTATTTGTCTATATCTAGCTTATGTCACTTAACATGATGACATCATAATCATGACATATCATTCCTGATGGCCAAATAGTACCCCATTGGATATAAAATATTTGAAGGACTCTCACTTTAAACAACGACAGGTGATTTCTGTTCAAAAGGAGCCTGGGCATCCTAGAGCCAACTATTAGAACCTAACCCTGGTGATGAAGGCATAATGCTCTCCACTGAACACACCTTTAAGGAAGGTATAGGAGTCTATTTGATCAACAACTCCTGCTTATTCATTTGGTCAACCCAAGAAAATTCAGTACTTTGACCCACCATTTGTTTCTAACCAAGTAACTTAGCACATCTCTTGGTTCAAAGTTGTAAAGAAATGCCTTTGAAGTTTTGTTATTAGCAGAAGCATGTTCCTGGGGACCAGTGCCCTTTGTCAGCCCTTTCAGAAGATGCGTCTGCCTTTCTGCTACAGCATTGATAACGTGTCAGAACCATTCTCTTCATTGTCCTGTGACACTGAAAATGGCAGCTTTGACGTAAAACACCTGCTTATGAATTCACTGGTTGAACTGACAGGAACAAAGCCTATTTATTCTTCCTTAAGATGGAAAGTTCAAGGCTTGCTTTAGTGGTGATTCAATTTCCTCTATTTCCTAAAACTTTGATGTGTTTTTTAAATTATTATATGTATTTATTGAATTGTGTGTGTGCATGCGCATACATGGGTTACAGTACACACGTAAAGATCAGAGGACAACTTCCAACTCTATGGGTCCCAGGGACCAAACATGTCAGGCTCAGCAGTAAGTCCCTTCACCCACTGAGCCATCTCGCTGTTGTTTCTAACATGAGACATGGGGAAGACGCATTTTGCCTGATAGGTAACCAAGGAATTGGATTTCATGGCTTCACTGAAACAAGCTTCGTCTCTTTTGTTGGTCCTCTTTGGAGGTAGTTGCTAAAATCCTTTGAACTAAAATCTTCTATTTGAAGCATCATTATAATTCCATCCAGTTCCTGTAATGACCTGATTAGGGTTGTGTAGTTGTTGTTTCTTTGAATGTGTGCGTGTGTGTGTGTGTGTGTGTGTGTGTGTGTGTGGTCAGAGGCTGTTTGCTGTCTTTCCTCAATTGCTCTCCACCTTGTTTTTTTGACACAGAATCTCTTATTGCACCTGAAGTTCACCAGTTCAGCTAGACTGACAGGCCAGTGAGCCCAGGGACCCTCCTGTCTCCACCTCTCCATCACTAGCCTTACACCCGGCTTTTTACATTGGTGCTGGGGATCAAACTTGGGTCCTCAGGCTTACAGAGAAAGTGCTTTTACTGACCGATACATCCCCTTAGTCCCTTAGGCTTAATTTTTAGTTTCTCTCCTAAAAAGGTGGGAAGAAACCCCTACATCACTTCCTCTGGGTTGCTTCCTTGATTCCTTAGAAGAGATAGCACATTTCTACTTACAAACTGCTTTCTGTTTTCCATTTTTATTTATTAGCTGTGGTGGTTACACTCAGTTGTCAATTTCATGAGATCTAGAGTCAGAGTCACCTGGGAGATGGGCCTTTGGACATGCCTCTGAGGCATTAGCTTGATTGGGTTAATTGATGTGGGAAGCCCTGCCCGCTATGGGGGACACCATTCCCTGGACTAGGATCCTGGACTGTGGGACTGTGTATAAATGACAAAGTGAGCTGAGCACCAGTGTTCATAGTTCCAGCCACCACCTTGACTTCCCCACCATGATGGAATGTACTATTGGAACTGTGAACCGAAATGAAATCTTTCTCCTTTACATTGGTTTAGTGTGAGTGTGTGCATGTGTGTGTGTGTGTGTGTGTGTGTGTGTGTGTGTGTGTGTGTGTGCGTGCCTGCCATGGTGCATGTGTGGAGGTCAGAGGACAATTTGTCAAAGCTGGTTCTCTCCTACCATGTGTGTCTCAGGGATCGAATTAAGGTTGTCAGGCTTGAAGGGAAGCATCTTTACCCACTGAGCCTTCTCACCAGCCCACTTTCTCCTTTAAAATGCTTTGCTTGGTTATTACAGCAACAGAAAAGTAACTTTGACACTAACCAAACCTCAGTTTTTCTGTCCTTACACAATGCCCAAGTCTAAATGCTAGGCATTCAAATTCCAATCTCATTTCCAAGTATTTTCAAGTAAACAGCCTTAGTCCTTCAAGCCTCAATCCTGGGGCTAGATAGCAACCTCAGTGGATAAAGTGCTAGCCACAGAAGCTTGAGGACCAGAGCTCAGGTCCCCAGAATCTACGTAGGAGGTATTTGTAATTCCAGTGTTGACAAGGCAGAGACAGGCAATCTCTGGGGCAAGTGTTAGACTAGCTGAATTAGGGTTCAGTGAGAGATCAGGCCTCAATATATATGGTGGATAGTGATTGAGGGAGACACCCACCAACCTCTACATACACACACACACACACACACACACACACACACACACACACACACTCCTCCCCCCTAAAGCTGCAATCCTGAACGGCACTTACCTGTCCTGTGCCCAGACTTACTACTGTTCCTACTTCTAGCTGGTCTCCTAACCATACAGACGGGGATTTTCATCATGCCTTTTATCCTAAAGCTTTCCTACTCATTGGGTCAAGGTCAGTGGCATTCACCAGTCCTGATTTCCTCATATTGTATTTTCTATGTAACCCACTTCAGCCTCTGTCCTCATAAAACACCATACTTTCATAGCCGTTGCTATTTCCTAGACCTCATTTTGCTTGAGCTCTAATTTCTTTTATGTGTATGAGTGTATTGCCTGCATGTATGTAAGTTCATCCATGTTGCACAATGCTCACAGAGGTCAGAAGGGGCATCGGATTCCTTGGAACTGGAGTTATAGATGGTTGTTAGCTGCCATGTGGGAGCTAGGATTCGAACCCAGTTCCTCTGCAAGAGCAGTCACTCTTCACAGAGCCATCTTTCCAACCCCTTGAGTTCTAATTTTTAAATTACATTTATTTTATTTCATGTGTGTGTTTATATGTGCACATGCCTGTGCTCATGTGTGTATGCAACTGCGCACTGTGCAGAGGCCACAGGACTACTTTCAGGATTGGTTCTCTCCTTCCACCATGTGGGGCCTGGGGATCAAACTCAGGTCGTCAGACTTGGCTGCAGGCTCCTTCACTTGCTCAGCTATCTCCTCAGGCTGAATGTGCTCTTGCCTCTGTAACAGGAGAGACCCCTGGAATTACTGCTTTTGTGATTGCTATGCTTCCACCTGTTTTTCTGGATCTTTCCGTCTCAATTTCTGTAGGTTTGCTTAGATAGCTCTATTCCTTTCTCTTTT
Source organism: Nannospalax galili (assembly GCF_000622305.1). NCBI lineage: Eukaryota > Metazoa > Chordata > Mammalia > Rodentia > Spalacidae > Nannospalax > Nannospalax galili. The sequence continues at coordinate 1,422,251 of NW_008354345.1, forward strand.
AATGGTTACATTCCCTCCCAATCTTTTCCCTTACTTTAACATCAGAATTCTTAGAGTTCTTGAAGCTGAGCATTCTCTGTTCAGAAAGCAAAAATCTGTAAGTGAATGGCCTCTTTGCTAGGTCCTGCAGATGACATTTCCAAGTGCCTGATTTATACTTGCCTTACATGTCACATACATTGTTATCTTTGCGTGCCTATGAGGGAACCCTTCTAACTGCTTCCTTAAGAAGCCTCTATTGTTTCTGTAAACTGCTTCATCATTTACCCAGTATTGAAGTAAAAAGTCCAGGAGCACACTCTCCTGCCCTGTATTTTCTACCCAAACTCATTTACAGCCCTAACCTTTGCTGCTTCTCTTCTAGTCTAAGCTGTCATTTCTCTTAGAACCAGTTTCAGCTCTTCCATTCCGACTTCATTTCAAAGTCCTCTCCCCTGTGACCCCCACAACATTGCTTCCTTCCTTCTGTCAGTCAGCCTCCTCTTCCTCAAATGAGCCAAACTGTTTGCCATCCCAGGTTTCCCTTCTCATTCTTGTGTCAGGAGTGCCTGGAATACAAATTTCAGATTCCTGGTCCAGCTTATCCTATGATTGACACCCTGACCTTTGAAATTTACTTTGACTTTGACTTCCTCTAAGGAAGCCCAACACTTACCCTATCTATCGTCTCTGTCTCCCCTTGGATTACTAACCTAAAGCATCCTTTACTAACCTGTAATCACCTTATCAGTCTCTGTCTCCCTTGGATTACTAACCTAAAGCATACTTTACTAACCTGTAATCACCTTAGACAGTGTCTCCCTTAACTAGAAGGCAAACTTGAGAGCCAATTGGGATGCTTGAGGTATAAGGGAATTTGTCTGCTAGGTGGTAAGCATTCAATAAATATTTAATTGAATGGATGGGTACTTAAGTAAGTGACTGATGCCAAGTCCCTCTGAGAGTCCTTAACCTTTCCATGTTCACCCAGGTGATTCATCATCCGCCATAGCTAGTTACTTTACTGTTTGCTTTTGATTCTACCTTGGGTTATTGATCGTTTTCATTAATAATTATGATGATAAAATGCCTTGGACAGTTAAACAAGGCAATGATGCGGACACAGTCAGAACTCGCCTCCCTGGTGTGAGCCATTTCTAAACAAATGATATCCGCTCATCAATCATTCTCCTGCATCCGGCAACTGACTCTCCCCAGAGGAGTCATCAGATCAGCTCAGTCCTGAAGATTGACAAGCTGCCCGGGTGGAATCCTCCCCTCTGTGCAGACTTGACACTAAGATTTTAAAAGCCCCAGGTTGTAACAAGGTTGGAAGACTCACAGGTGAAGTTTCAGCTATTGTGGGGCAAAGGAAAGGACCAGAACATGAAGGTAAGCTACAGATTTAGACATGTAACACATTCTTAGCTGATTTATAAAAAGCTTGTATCTTTCTACCTGTGTTATATTTAATGAGCATTTTCATGACACGATATTTGAAGACTATGCCTTTAAAATAGTACAATCATTTGATTTTGCTGAGAAAAAATAAATCAGTTATTCCCCAATTCTTTGTTGGGGTGAAGTTATAAAAATAACATTTCCATTTTTTTTTTTTAAAGTTACTCCTTGTAGATTAATACAGACTACTGGAGTACAGGGCTTGATGACCCTGTCTTTGATTTTATGCAGGGAGCCCGCAGGCTGGCAGTAACAGCCCTGGTGTTTCTTCTGGCTCTTTCTATCCTGGGAAACTGCAGTGGTGCTCCGCAGGTAATCCAAAACTGAGAAAGGGGCCCCTGCTGCAATCTAATTGTGCCCAGTTCCCCTCTTCGGTGTGTGTGTGTGCGTGTGTCCCGTCCCCCCCCCCCCCCCCCCCCCTTCGTTGTTAACTGTTCTCTTCTCCCTGGGCTGCAGAGACTATTTGAGAGAAGGAACTGGACTCCCCAAGCTATGCTCTATCTGAAGGGGGCCCGTAAGTTCGCAACACTTCTTCCTGTTCTGACCTAGAGAGTCTTGCAGAGACTATGTCCATTTGGCTCCCTTAAATGCTTAAGGTCTTAGGCAATCCAGAAAAGGCAGGTGAGGGAGAGAGGGGACAGAGAAAGATGGCCTGACTCAGAAACCCTTCATCCTGAATCAGAGGGGAACCCGACGTGGGGCGCACGCCTCTAATCCTAGCACTCTGGAGACAGAGGCAGGAGGACCGCATGTTCCAGGCTAGCTTGGCCTACATAGTGAGTTCCAGGCCAACCTAAGAGCCCGTCATGCAAAGAAGGAAGAGAAAGAGGGTGGGAGGGGCCCAGGGAGGGAGGGAGGGAGGGAGGGAGGTGGAATGTGAACTGGACCAGAGCCTGTGGCCATTCCTCGGGTCTCCGGCAGCCCTGGGTCGCCTTGCGGGCGCTGGAAACGCGGTGGCCCACCAGGACGGGGCAGGAAGAGCTAGGTGGCCTGGGCCAGGGTGTCCCGCGATCCACTGGCGGGTGCGCCGACCGCCCCTCCCCGTCACCCCATCTCTTTGCAGAGGGGCGCCGCTTCATCTCTGACCACAGCCGCAGGAAGGACCTCGCGGACAGGATGCCGCCAGGTGGGTGGCCGGGTGCGGATGCTGCGCCTTGGCGCAGGGTGGCTCCGAGGGAGGGCGCCGCTCGCTGAGTTATCGGCTGGCAGAATGGATGAGCCGAAGTCTCCAGGGACACGCGAGGCGAGAACTGTGTGGCTGCTTCTAGAAGCGCCTTGGGACATTTATGGCAAGAGCCCTACCCGTGTTCCTCTTCACCAGTAATTACTATTAAATAATGACTCAGAAGTTTCAAACCTGTGTCTCTCTTAAGTGACTAGAAAAAGCTACTCAAGGGTTTAAAACCAAAAATTTAAAAGTAGGCTCCATTAAGACTAGCGCCAGGGTCTTACTGCTTCCCCTGAAAAACTTTGTGCCGCCATCGCTTTTTTTTTTTTTTTTTTTGGTGTTTTTGAGACAGGGTCTCCCTGTAGCCCCAGCTGTCCTGGAACTCACTATGCAGACCAGGCTGGCCTTGAACTCACAGAGATCCGCCTGCCTCTGCCTCCCAAGTGCTGGGATTAAAGGCGTGCCCACCACTCCTGGCTCATCATTGCATTTTTAGAAAAGGAATACAAATAATTTTGGTAAAAATTTATAGGCAAATGCTAAGAATAAAAAAAAAACCTCGTTTTGAAACCTGTTCGACACTGCTGAGTGAACAGCAGATACTTAACATGCTTTTCTTTCAATTCTTCCTGTTTGCTGTTTAATTTTATTTAAACTCGTTTTGTGAGGATAGGGTTTCCAAACTTCCTCTTACTTCCCATTAAAACTCAAGGTTTGTGTTGAGTCAGGACTGTGTCTTCTGCCAACATAAGTGTGGAATAAAGCAGCGCCGGGTGGTACACAACTGTAATCCCTTTGCTTGTGAAGTGCAGGTAGGAGGATCAGGAGTTCAAGGTCATCCTCTACTGCATAGCTAGTTCGAGGCCAGCCTGGGCTACATGAGAGCCTGTCTCAAAAAAATCTAAACAAATAAAATGAATAAATAAACACACAAATCAATATGCAGTATACTCCTTCAACTTCCTAGAAGTCTCTCTAGTATTATACATAGCACAGCAGAAAAAGACTTATTTGCGTGACTATCTAAGTGACCTGAGTATCTGAGTTATGTACAGGAATATTCAAGGCTGTGCATGTTTCTGTTTCTCCAGAAAGACGAAACCCAAGTCTCCAGCTAATGACTCTCCCCGAGGCAGCAGCCCTGGTGCTGGCTTCCTGGCAGAAACCAGAAGCAGGTACAAGTACAGCGACCTCTTTCTACTCCACATAGAGAAGTTTTGCTGGCTGCCTCCTCCCTCCCCAGATTCACACAAATGTTTATTCAATAATGACCGATATGTTTTCCAGTCAAGGAGTCCCAAGAGTGCAAAAATATTAGCTTGATGAGACTAGGGTCGTGTATGTTAATTTCATTACTATTGAAATGCCTCCTCTTACCAAGTGCTGGAATTACAGGTGTGTGTCAAGTGCTGGATGGCTATCTTAGGACTTTTAAAAATGAAGGAGCTCCAACCAGATTCATCATTTTCTAATTGAAAACACTGAAGCCAGAAAAGATTAAATAATCACAAATCAAATGATTCACTGTTCAAAGTTAAACCAAATGAAATTGCTGAAAATCAGTCATTTTTGGTCTGATTCTAGGCCTGTGTCCTTCACCTTGCTCCGAGGTGCCTTCTAACCCAGTACTGGGTGTATCTTCAAACATCTGTTCTGTCTGTGTTTTACTAGAGCCGCTAGTGGAACTGAAGCATCTTAGTAATGGATCAGCTAGGTCTTTGGAAACTCACAGATGTGGGTTTAAATCCTGGCTGTGTTGCTTAGTCTATTATCAAAAAATTCCATCCATAGTAAAGATACCATGAAAAGTGTCTCTGGGACCCCACTGCTATGAAGTATACAATTCCTATTACTACTTGTGTGTGTATGTGCAAGTATGTGTACACATGTGTATGCATGTGTGTGCGGGCCAGAGGTGGGCAGCAGGTGTCTTCCTCAATTGCTCATCACCTTATTCTTTGAGACAGAATCTGTCACTGAATGTGGAGCTCACTGACTCAGCTAGACTGGTTGACCAGTGAGCTTCCAGAGACCCGTGTGTCTCCCCTGACTGCTACCAGCACTAGAGTTGCAGGCGTATGCCTGGTGTCCAGCTTTTTATTTCAGTGCTGACAATCCGAACTCATGTCCTCGGGACTGGAGAGATGCCTCAGTGGTTAAGAGCACTGGTTGCTCTTACAGAGGACCTGGGTACGATTCCCAGCACCTACATGGCAGCTAACAACCATCTGTAACTCCTGTTCCAGGGGATCTGATCCCCTCTTCTGACTTCTATGGGTATTGCACAACAAAAGTGCACTTACATACATGCAGTCAATGCACTCATACACATAAAAATAATAGAAGAAAAAGAACTCATGTCCTCTAAGCCATTTCCCCAGCCTATATTCCTATCACTATTTAAGAATAGAAGTCTGGGTTGGAGAAATGGCTTCATTAAGAGCATTGACTTCTCTTGCAGAGAACCCAGGTTCTAATCCCAGTACCCACGTGGTGGCTAACAACCATCCATAACGAGGGGTTCAGCACCTTCTTCTGATGAGGTAAAAGAATCTTCATGAGTTCAAGGCCCGCATGGGCTAAGAATGAGACTTTGTCTCAAGTGGAGAGAGAGACAGAGACAGAGACAGAGAGACAGACAGAGAGAGAGAGAGACTATCAATGACTAATACGTAGTAAACCTTGAATTTTCTTTTTCAAAATTGCAGTGATGCCATGTTTATTATATGACTTGAATTTTGGACAGTGTAGAAAAGTGAGTGATCTAGTGTTCAGTGTACACATGAGCTTGTCCCCTGAACTCTGTGCTGTTGGAAAACCTGTGCTGTGCTACGATTGGAAGAGCCGTTTGGGAAAAGGAAGGCGAACAAGTGAACTTTTTGGCTTCCAGCTTTGAGAAAGAGTAGAGAAGGCTGACACAGAGGAGTCTTTTGAACCCAGGGCAAGGCCAGGACTCACTTGGGCACGAGGGCGATTATATTTAACTTGGCAGTTATTCATTTATGACCACTAGGTGACTCACACCATCAGGGAGAGAAGGGAGCTGATGAAACACTGCGTGAGGAGAGGCTATGCAGTGCGGGGACAGCAGGATGGGAGCAGTGGTTACTGCGGAGCTGTGGCGTGGCTGCTAATATTACATTTAACAGTAATCCAGCGCCTCCTGTACACCAGCTGTCAGACACTGTGCAAAGCACTTGATATGGAAGTATTTATTCATTGACTCCTTACTATAACCCCGGGAGCTGGACAACTTTATACACATTTTACAAGAGAGGAAATAGAGGCATGGAGAGATTAAGTTCACTAGCTCCCCATCACATACCAGGTACAGAAGTATTAATGGTGTAGTCACAAGGTAAATTGTTCTTTATTTGAGAGGGGTGAGATAACGTTCAGCCGAAAGATGACGCAGTGAGGGTAGATGAATGTGGTCCTGACATGTAAGGTTACAGTGAGGGCCAATTATAATGCAGCAACACCTGTCACATGTCTGATCCCTTATCTTTCTACCTCAGAAAATAGAGTCTCCGCTTACTTTCTTAAGGCCATGTAGATATTAGGAAGTGACTCCGAGATTTTAATCCAGGTGTACGCAACTCTGATGCTCTATTGGTGATTCCCCAACAACCAGTGAGTAGGTGTATAGATGTGGAAAGACTGGCTTTGGGACCCAGTGAGAAACCCAGAAAATCACGTAGGAGTGAAGGAAAGAATTCCAGTTCGTTGGTGGGAATGGAGAGGGACAGAGCTCAGAGAAGCACAGGAAAGGTGTCTAGAAATGATGGGGTGATTATTTGCTACAAAAAATGTGAGAGAGAATCCAAAGTCAAGCACATTTATCAAGTGGTAGAAGTTTATAAGGTGATGCTGATAACAGAGAATTTCAGCTGGGCATGGTGATGCAAACTTGTAATATTATAGGAGCTTTTGTGACACTGAGACAGAAAGATGCCATAAGTTTCAGGCCAGCCCAGTCCGCATAGGAAGTTCCAGGCCACCCAAAGCTACATAGTGAGACCTTGTATCTAAAAACCAAACAAAGGGGCTGGAGAGATGACTCGTGGTTAAGAGCACTGGCTGCTCTTCCAGAGGACCTGGATTCATTCCCAGCACCCACATAGGGGCTAACAACTGTAATTCAAGTTCCAGGGGACCTGCCACCCTTACTGACTTCTGCAAGCATTGCATTACATGGGTGTACCTACACACATGCAGGCAATACATTAATACACATAAAACTTAAAAAAATAGTAAGTAAAATATTTAAAAAGCAAACAAAATGGATGAAATAAAGGATGAAAGGATAAAAGAAGATGAGGCTCAAAGTCATGGACATTCTCCAGCAAATAAAGGCACAGGGACCTGTGCATCTCCAAGGTCCACATATCTGCAGGCTATATCAGAGTTACACACAGTTTTCCCTAAAGTCCACATTTCTTAGGATTAGGCCCAGAGTTTCCAGTATACCTGAACAAGGCCCCAGCATCTTTATCCTTAAGAACACCTGCTGGCTCACCATTATTCTGATGGTGGGTCTGGCTCAGGAAAAACTTCAGTTCAGAGACAGGTAATAAAGATGGACGCATGACAGAGAAGACAGTTGGTAGGGGCTTGGTGCAGTGGAGGGAGCAGATGGTGAAAGATTCACCTTGGAAACATCCCAAGGGATCGAAGAGTTTGGGTGGGGAATAGTACTAAGGAAGGAACATGCGGGAATCAGAGCAGTCAAGTGTCCCTAAAGGCAATGATGTGGTTGGCAACTCATAACTCAGGGGACATTAAATTCAGCTCCCAGGTAGTGGCATGGTTGGCTGCTACTGGGGTCCGTCTGAAACTTCGTTTAGAGAGAATTCATATAAGAAGGCACACTGGTGAAAAGCAAGGACTAGGAATTAGAGAGCTTAATTGGCTACCTGCAAGGAAAAAGTGAGAAATAGCTGCATAAAAGATGGAGGATGCTGTGAAGGACGGAGGATGCTGTGAAGGATGGAGGATGCTGTGGAGGATGGAGGATGCTGTGGAGGATGGAGGATGCTGTGAAGGATGGAGGATGCTGTATAGGATGGAGGATACTGTGGAGGATGGAGGATGCTGTGAAGGATAGAGGATGCGGTGAAGGATGGAGGATGCTGTGGAGGATGGAGGATGCTGTGGAGGGCGGAGGATGCTGTGGACGATGGAGGATGCTGTAGAGGGTGGAGGATGCGGTGGAGGACAGAGGATGCTGGGGTCGGGTGGGGATGCAGTGGAGGATGGGGAGGGGGGGGGAGGCAGGGGAGGGGGGTGGAGGGGGGGGGGTGCTGGGGGGGATGGAGGGGGGGGTGGGGGGGAGGGGGGGGGAGGCAGGGGAGGGGGGTGGAGGGGGGGGGGTGCTGGGGGGGATGGAGGGGGGGGTGGGGGGGAGGGGGGGGGAGGCAGGGGAGGGGGGTGGAGGGGGGGGGGTGCTGGGGGGGATGGAGGGGGGGGTGGGGGGGAGGGGGGGGGAGGCAGGGGAGGGGGGTGGAGGGGGGGGGGTGCTGTGGAGGGTGGAGGATGCTGTGGAGGATGGAGGATGCTGTGGAGGACAGAGGATGCTGTGGAGGGTGGAGGATGCTGTGGAGGATGGAGGATGGAGGATGCTGTGGAGGATGGAGGATGCTGTGGAGGGTGGAGGATGCTGTGGAGGATGGAGGATGCTGTGGAGGACAGAGGATGCTGTGGAGGGTGGAGGATGCTGTGGAGGATGGAGGATGGAGGATGCTGTGGAGGATGGAGGATGCTGTGGAGGACAGAGGATGCTGCATCCAACATGATCTGTTGTAAATTCAAGGTGTGGAATACTTGTCAAGTCTTGAAGTCACTGGGAAAAGACTTTGATGGAGACTTGGTGACTGAAGTTTTGATAGTGTGAGAAGATGTGCAAAGCCATACAGCAGGCTAGAGCAGGGAAGGAAGAGCTCAGTTTAGGGATGAGGAGAGGGATGCATTCTAGGTCCCTCCCTATTTCAAGTGTTTTTGGAAAATAAATATAATTTATTAATTATTAAAATGTCCTCATTTTTCATTTATTTATTTTGTTTGTGTGTGTATATGTAGGCATGCACTTGGCACATCACATGTGTGGAGGTCAAGACAACTTGAAGGAGTTGATTCTCTCTTTCCACCATATATGTTCTGGTGGTCAAACTCAGGTCTTCAGGCTTGGTGGCAAGCGCCTTTACCCTCTGAGCCATCTGGCCGGTCCTAATTATTGAAATGTTCTAAGTAGCTTATCTCTAAAAGTGAATCCAAAAGTTTTTAATTCCCATATTATACATGGATCACTTCTCTCCTATAATATTTTTATTTTAAGGTCCTTGGCATAACCTGGAAGGCTGTTATAACCTAAATTTTTATTTGTAGAATTTGTACTAGATTTCTTTGGTTTAGTGTCTCTCTCTCTCTCTCTCTCTCTCTCTCTCTCTCTCTCTCTCTC
>NW_008354345.1:1431368-1440709 GCF_000622305.1 Nannospalax galili
TCCCCCTTCCTCCCTCCCCTGTGGGGGGGGGGGGCAGGTTCTTCCCATTATTGGCTATATTTCAAAAGGTATGAGCAATCCAGGGAGGCCAGACATTCAGGTTATATTGTGTCTAACTGAGGGAAGGTAGTTTTACCTACAAGATAATCCTGGAAACATTTAGGGCTTGGGTGCTGCCTCCAGCCACTCCTCTCCACCACATTTTGGGTTTTAGCCCCTCTTTATTTTTAGGGTCCCATGAGCCTCTTGTGCTCTACCCTTTAGGTATATCCTCCACACTCTTCCACACACTCAACGATCTGGACCTGACGGGTTTGCATCCCCATCCAGCTAACACACGCCTCTGCATTTTATCTCATCACCTCTCCAGAAGAAACCTCCCAAGGAAGCAATTTTCATAACTGTGGTCCTGTGTCACCTTTCCTACAAGACACCTGTTGGGAAATATAGGGCTAAACTGCTTCATGGCAGACGTTTTAGACAGGTGGCATATTATTCACAGCAGGATTCCAGGCCCTTTCAGAGTGCTACCAGGCCTACTACATTTGCCATTTCATTTATTGTAGAAATTGGATGTAGGGGCTAGGGATGTGGTTCAGTGGGGTAGAGTGCTCACCTGGCACACACAAGGCCCTGGGTTCAATCCCCAGTACTGCATAAACCAGGTGAAATAGTGTATGTTTGTAATCCCTGCACTTGGGAGGTAGAGGCAGGGGCATCATAAGTTCAAGGACATAGCTATCTGGATGTAAAATGTGAATTGCCAGTGTGACGGGGAAATTTTTAAAGCCAAACAAATCAAAACCCAATTCTAAGTGTTCCTTTTAAGTATTTTTTTTTCTTACAGACAGAGAAGAAAATTTTGATCAAGGCAGACTCCTGGAAGACAGTCTGCTGGGCTGGTGAAAACATACCAGCCCACATTCAAGTACAGTTCTGTTCATGTTGAAGCCACAAACCATGAGAATAAAACCCATGGACCATTCTTACTACACTTGTAACCTTAGACACCTGTACCACTAGTGTACGCTTTCAGAAGCAATTCAGAATTCTTGGCTAAGAACACCATCACCTCTTCCGCTGCCTTCGTTCAAGTGAGCTGTGTCTTATGTACCCTTGGATGTTATAGAGCACTTCTAATGAGAAGGCCGACAGCTCTGAAATGTCCGTCCCTCTCCCTACAGTCAGGCCCTGTCTTGATCCTTTCCCATCACCCACTTGCCCTTCGCTGCCGCTCAGTGTCGATTCTGTTTCCCTCTTTCTCGTCCCCAATGGAGTTGTGGTCATGTGGAATGGAAAGGGTCGTGTGGCTCTTTGCAGCTCATCCAGGTGAGGTCAGCTCAGAAGAGAAGTGGGAAGAGGATATCTGGGATAAAGTTCCTGGGAAAACACTTTTGTGTCGCTGCTGAGAGAGGGGACCCCTTCCATGAAGCTGAAGCTTGGTGAAGACCCAGAGCTCGTGGCTCCCTTAAGCTCCTAAAGGATCTAACTGAATTCCATTTAGAAACTTGGATCTTAACATCCTGGGACATAAGCAGATGTTGATGTAGCTTGCTAGACTATATGGTTTGCAAAGGGAACAAAGTGGGTGTTCAGAGGTTACCCATTTTCATAGGCTGGACAGGTTCAGTGGAATGCACTCCTCTGCTTACCTTAAATGCCTAGAGCGCTAGACTTTACTTGACATCATAAGTTTACATGAAGGCACTCTGATAACACAAGTGTATGCCATTTGTATCATTTATTCCTTTGCAGAGTCAACTTGGGTTTAATATTATCTGAACACACTCATACATGCACACACACACACACATACACACACACATACACACACCCCTGCAGCAAGAAAAATAGATTATTTGGAATTATGACATGATCACCATGGTATGTCTGACTTAATCATTCAGAGTTATCAAGAGCAAGCATTCTAAGTGAAAAATGCTGATTATTATTGCCATCAGCACACATATGTTACTTTGTGGTCATAAAACATTTTTATGTGAATGTCCCTTCAATCTGGAATTCCAGTTTCACAGTGTTGAGTAATTAAGACCGTTTATATAAGATTTGTCTGCATCTCAGTTCATAACTGAATAAATAAAACTGTATTTAAGTTAATGTAACATTGGCCTCTGCCAGAAAAATACAATATGTAAGCATTAAAAACTCTATGTGGCATTATCAAAGGCATTTGTCATTTAGTACAATTTAAATTTAAAAGTGAATTTATTAGCAAGCACCTATGTATCCAATTTATCACTAATTACTTAAGGGACATAAACTTGAACAGATTGCTTATTTAAATAGTTTATCTGTTTCAAGAGCATTTTGAACATCTCTCTGGTGAAATGGTTCTCCCCATAGCTAGTCAGTAAAATCTCAAGTGTTTCAAACTATAGTTTTAAAAGCTGTCTAAATGACCATAGCTGTTACAATATAGCTGCACTTAGTATAAGTACTTGAATTCCTTAAATGTTCTGCCACACAAAAGTGCTAGTTAAAACCCAGGTTGATAACCTTTCTAATCTTCTAAGGGTGTGTCTTTGTCTGCTTTCACTGCTATAACAGATTACCCAAGGCTCAGTAATTTGTAAAGAAAAGAGATTTAATTTGGTTCAGGGTTCTGAAGGTTGGAAGGTCCAAGAACATTTCTCTGGTATCCCGTCACTGGTTGTAAGAGCCTATTGCCAGTTCATAGCCTGGTGGAAAAGAAGGAAGGAAAGGGCAGGACAGGAGGGGTGGGAGGAAAGGGTAGGACAGGAGGGGTGGGCTCATTCCATGGCAACACATTCTCGTGGTAACTGACCCAGTAAGACCCCAGAGAACTGTGATAACCACTTTTAGCAACCTAATTACTTCTGAAGACATTTTTTTCTGTGCTCTGGGTGTGACCCAGGATTCCACACATGCGCAGTGTGTGTTCTACCACTGAGCTTCACACCCAAAGCTTCTAATCATGTCTTAAAAGCCCCACCTCCCACAATGGCAATCAAATCTCAGCTCAGTTTCAGGTGGAACATACATTCAAGTCAGAACAGAGTGTCTTTGCAATTTTCTTTATTTCTACCTTTGTAGAAATGAAATGAATGAAGTCACAGATTAAACAATTTTCACATTAGAAGGCTGGTATTTCAAACTGGGCGATTACTGACTTCAACATATACACAGGTATTGGGGCATTCTCGGCAGGATTTCCAGCTACTTTTAGCTATTTTTCTGCACGGTGCATGCTGCCTTCTGATAAATGTCTCCCTGAACCCCACCAACACCATTGTCATTCTGAGACAACAGAGCGAAGAGGCTCTGGGTTGTTTACATCAACCTCCAGCTCGCATACCTTCTGCATCTGGTTTTGGCCAATAAAGATGAATATCTACCAACTTTGAATCTGTTTTGTTTCATATTTTATTATTTTATGTGTATGAATGCACTGCCTGCGTGCGTGTAAGTACACTTGTGTCATGCAGTGCCTACAGAAGTCAGAAGAGGGCATTGGATCCCTTGGAACTGGAGTTACGAACCATTGTTAGCTGCCCAGTGGGTGTTGGGAATTGAACCCAGGTCCTCTGCAAGAGCAGCCAGTGCTCTTAACCACTGAACCATCTCTCCAGCCTCTCCACCCTATATTTGAGATGGGTCTCTCTCTGAACCTGGAGTTCACTGATTAGGCTAGACTAAATGGCCAGCAGCCTTGATCAAGGATCAACTTCCCTCAAACTTCCCCCCAACTAGCATTTTAAGTGTGCGCCACCATGCGTGGCTTTTTATGTGGGTGCTGGGAGTCCAAGCTCAGGTCCACATGTTTGCATAGCAAAAACTTTGCTGACTGAGCCATCACCACAGCCCTAAGTCATACATTGTCTTTTACAGTTCCTGTCTCCCAATGCATGAATACATTTATTTTTCCCAACCAGATCATTTATCTCTGTAACTCTGAGGCACATCACACATTAATTCATATGCAGAGTCATCTATGAAAAACTTCATTTTTCTCCTCACAGACTTTGTTGGTCTAGTGGAAAGAATATATAAATGGCTGGGGCAGAGGATGGATTTGGGCAGAGCATAGGATGGAACCCCATCTCTACCACTCAAACCAGGTGTTTTCAAGTCAACTAATTTCTGTGTGTGTTCTACTGAATGCATGTCCTCTCACAGTACTGTGTCCCTCATTGAACAGGAGGCACCAAGATGCCTGCTGGCGACTGATGTATTTTACTGCATACCTCCTCTTTTCAACAGGCATAGATCAGTTTCCAATCAGGAGCAGATGGGAATACACACTTTGTCTATGTTGCTGTGGACAGGGTTTCATGATTTGCATAACCCTTGAGTCCTCTCCCTGCTTTGATCATGAAATCTTTCTGGCCATTCAGCAAATATTTCTACAATCTAAATTCCTATCATATTTTTCTGTTCTCTGGTTCAGAGTTTCAAACTGCCCCATAGACCAAGGCCTAACTAGCATTTGAAGATATTTTATAAGGGTTAGGTTTTATAACGTATGTTCTTTCTTCTTGAACTTCTAAAAGAAGGTGAATTTACAACCGTCTTCTATTTTGGTTTAATTCATTGCTTGTAGCTACTTTCCTCCCTTGGAAGGAAAGCTTCCACATCCTCCACAGAGAAAGAGGGACAGGTAGCAGTTTCCTTCTGACCTTCAACCTTGTGCGCAGTGCCTCTATAAATCCTCCACTGCCCTCAACAATCCAGCACTGGAAGACTAACATTTCTGCAGAGTTTTTAAAGTGTAAGCTCAGCTGATATGTCACCATGCAAGTGTTCACCATGCAAGACACAAAGTGAATGGCTAGTCAGTTATGAAAAAAGACCAGGTGGACATGGAGATTTGTCGTCAGTGTTTTGTGGGTTTAGAGTTTATTACATTCGAAACATAAATTTGCTTAAGTAAAATTATTCAACTGTCTCCTTAAACATATCACAGAATATGTTAGAAACATTGTTCTTTTTTCTTTCTTTCTTTCTTTCTTTCTTTCTTTCTTTCTTTCTTTGGTGTTTTGGAGACTGGGTCTCCCTGTAGCACCAGCCGACCTGGAACTCGCTATGTAGACCAGGCTGGCTTTGAACTCACAGAGATCCACCTGCCTCTGCCTCTCCAGTGTTGGGATTAAAGACTTGTGTTACCATACCTGGCTAGAAACATTGTTCTTATATTGAAGTAGATATTTACTTTTGGGTAATTCTTATTTTTAAAAGATAGTTTTCAATAATATTATTAGGTACAATTAATTATAGATGCTTTACATATATTATTCTGATATCTAAAATATTTTAAACAAGATATTATCAATGAAAATGAAAGCTTTAAATATTTATATATTTATTCATTTGGGTTTAACAATTTGTTATCTCTAGAAGATTAACTGAAATTTCCATTTAAACAACAAAATGTTACAATAAGGTCATGCACTGTAGGTGGTAACATCTTTCTATCATTAATTTGAGCATGGATTCTGAATAAAAAATCTTCTACAAAGCTAAATATAAATTCATAGTTTTAGTATACATTAAAGATGAAGAATAATAAAATCTTGTTTATTTAAAATGTGAGTCATCCAGTCATGGTTAAGATCTGGGTCTTTGGTGGAGGAGACTTGTTTAGTAGAGTGTAGGCACTGTAGAAATATTAATCAGAGGATTATGATGGTAACTTAAAAAATAATCAGTAGCCTAAAAATCCTGATTGCTTAAATTCACCCTCCTCCTCCTTTTTTTGAGATAGGATCTTACTCTGTAGACAAAACTGACCTGAAACTCACTATAAAGTCCAAGCTAATCTTCAAACTGGTGAATTCCTCCTGCCTCAGCTTCCTGAGTGGTAGGATTAGAGCCATGAACCTGCCACCCCCAGCTAAATTAACCATCTTCAAAATGCCTCCAATCTTTCCCCCTTTAAGATGCCTTCTCATGTCTACATTTACAGGGCAAACAAGACTCGGAGATAAAATCTTGCATTTTATTCTAAATTACAAACGCTGTCATTCACTTCATCGCTTAATTTTTTTTTTTTGTTTTAGCAGAGAATAAATTCCTTATAATTCTTAGAAATAAAAGCGGGTCATTTTCATTCTCTGAAAGCCTCGTTTGCTAGGCTCCACTCCATCAGCTCTGCTTGCCCGGTGGTGGCGCTCAGTTCTTGTATTCCCCGTGAAGCTTTTTCTTCCCCCAAGGAACGTGATTCAGAGCGAACGGGGACTTGATGTTGCGCCGATCCCTCTCCGCCTCCTCCTCCTCGTTGTATCGCCCATCCTCATTTCCTTCATCTTCCACATCACTGCTCTGAGGACTGGACGTCTGAGATCCTGATGGAGAAGGCGGGACTGAAGAAGGCCTGGGGTATTTAAACCCTTCCGTCTGCCAAAGACAAAAATCAGACACGGGTGTAAGTAATGGCTTGTTTTTATTTTAAAACGATGTGTATATATGGGGGGAGGGTAATATGTGCACGTGAGTACTTGTGCCCATGGGGACCAGAGGTGCCAGATCTGCAGGTGGTTTGACCCTCCTAGTGAGGGTGCTGGGAACTGAACTTGGGTCCTCTGCAAGAGCAACCACTCTTAACTGCTGAGCCATCTCTCCAGCTCTGACTTCCTAATTTTCAATGATGGAGACAATATTCATGCACATTTAATTTTTTTAAGTAGTCAGCTGTGATCTTTCAGGCACTATTGAACTTTGATCCTGGTGCCCTTAACCCACAAAGAAATTCAGTAAATATGCAGTGATCCTTCATTAAGCAAGGAAATGACCAAATGCTACATATTTTATATAACTTAAAATTTTAACAGCATCCTAATAAATTTGTTCTTCTTGTTTGGGGGGGGAGAGAGAGAGGGAGGGGAGAGGGGGAGAGAGAGAGAAAGAGAGAGAGAGAGAGAACTTCTTGATGGAATTTCTAAATAACAGTATGTGAGTGGTACAATGAAATTTAGCCAAGTCTATGATGATCCCAGGACCTTTAGTCTGGACTTCCATGCGTGGATACCATCAGTGTCTCTGACATCCTTAAGATTTAAGTTGCAGAACTTCAGACCATTGACAGGCACCACTGGAGAGGATCCTGGGTGCCAGGCCACTTAGTTGATCCCAAAATCTTACCAGTTACTGTCATTTTAGTAGAAGCAAATATCACAAGGTCTGAATGCAACTGCCCTCCTTAGAGTCACTGAAAAAGCTCACTTAATAAACATGTGCTGAGCACCGGCCGAGGCATCATGTATCACAATGCCACCAAAGACATAGTTTGGAAAACATGATCGATCCCTGTCCTCTTAGGAGGACTTGTGCTTTGACAGCATTGATCACCCTGTATCTCAATCAGTTTTGTATATTATTATTATTATGTCATACATCTCTAGTACTTTCAGGCTTTGGGTATTTTACTTAAAAGAAGTATTAAGGAACGGCTGGAGCATGGGTAACGTAGAATGGGTCACACAGAAGAAAACTGAATCTCCCTTTCCCAGCTACCACGAACCAAGGACTCCTTGGCTAAGGGTAGGGTCTTGTGAGTACCTTCCCTCTCCATAATGGAGTATTGGCTGGTGCCCTACACCCATGTACGTACAGGAGCACTAATTAGACTCAACTGGCTATTAAAAAACATGACATTGGACGGGAGGTGAGGGTATGTGATCTAAATACCTCATATTCATATATGAAATTACGAAGGAATTTTTTAACTTTTAAAAAACTGTATTGTAATAGCCGGGCATGGTGGCACACGCCTTTAATCCCAGCACTCGGGAGGCAGAGGCAGGCAGATCTCTGTGAGTCCAAGGCCAGCCTGGTCTACATAGTGAGTTCCAGGACAGCTGGGGCTACAGGGAGACCCTGTCTCAAAAAGACCAAAAAAAAAAAAAAAGCAACAACAACAAAAAATGTATTATTGGGCTGGAGAGATGGCTCAGCAGTTAGGAACACTGGCTGTACTTGCAGAAGAGCCACCAGCTAACAACTGTCAGTAACTCCAGTTCCAGAGGATCCAACAGCCTCTTCGGTCCTCCTCAGGCATTGCACAACACAAGTACACCCGTGTACTTACCTACATGCAGGCAATACATGCATACACATAAAATTAAGAATAAATTTAAACTGTATTATTTATTTATTTTTATGTGTATGAGTGATATGCCTGCATTGCAGCTGTGTCACACTGTGCTTGCAGAGGACAGAAGAGGGAGTCAGATCTCCTGGAACTGGAGTTACAGAAGGTTGTTAGACACCATGCGGGTGCTGGGATTCAAACTCGAGTCTTCTACAAGAACAACTAGTGTTCTTAACCTCCAAGTCAGCTTTCCAGCCCCCAAAGAATTTTTTTTTTAAAGAACTAAATCTTGTACTTAGGACTGCAGACAGAGGAAGAGATAAATACGTATTAATTGAATAAAAATATAAATGGGTGAATTCTGTTGAATTAGCAAGCAGAGTGTCTGTCTGCCTTTGGGTAAAGGAAGCATTCGACTCTGAATGCTAGCATTGTAATCAAGGGGGTTGGAACTTGAAGATGGGGAGATGACGAAAATCCTCCTCCTCCTCTATAAGCTAATCTTTCCATATCTCTTCTGATAGAGATTTGAGACAGGCAGGATATAAGTTGTGTCACAAGGCAAAATAGTCTTGGTAAAAGTGATTCCTGCTTGAGATGTTTGATCAAATTGCACTCGAACTTGAGGAATTTATGAGAACTTGATTGTATTGGATAGTTTGAGGGGTGTCTTTCCAAGTGATAACTCTCGTCACTCAGCGTTTTTATTGAGAAAACTGTTAAAGCCTGTGGAGGTTTGCTGGGGAGGAGCTCCTGAAGGACACAGAGCTACTAAGCAAGATGGACCTTTTTTGTTGCTTTATTTAGGGCAGACTCCCACTATATTGCCCAGGTTGGTCTCAAACTCATGAGTTCAAGTAATTCTCCTGCCTCAGTCTCCCGAGTAGCTGGGACTATAGATGCATGCCCCTACCAAGGTGATCTTGGGTACAATGATGACTCAGGCATGAGCAATCTATAGCCCCTAGGCTACCTGTGAATGCATGTAGCCAAGATAACTATGAATGTGGCCTACCACAAAATTGGAAACTTATAAAACACAGTATAAGCTTTTTTGATGATTAAAAAGAATGCAGCTCCAGGCTGGAGAGATGGCTCATCAGTTAAGAACACTGCTGTTCTTGCAGAATACCCGGGTTCAAATCCCAGCACTCTATGGCAGCTAACAACTGTCCATAGCTCCAGTTCCAGGGGATCCGACAGCCTCTTCTGTCTTCTGAGGGCATTGCATGACACGGGTGCACTTACCTACATGCAGGCAATACACACATAC
>NW_008354345.1:1440725-1465979 GCF_000622305.1 Nannospalax galili
ATTCCCAGCTCCCACATGGCAGCTAACAACTGTCCATAACTTCAGTTCCAGGGGATCCAACAGCCTCTTCTGACCTCGGGCATTGCACAACACGGGTGCACTTACCTACATGCAGGCAATACACACATACACATAAAATAAAATAAAAATAATAAATAAAATATTAAAAAAGAATGCAGCTCAACCGCACAGTTTTCAAGTGTGAACTTTATAAATGACATATTGCAACGTCAAAAAGTTGGATACACCTTGTACATCTTATCTTCTTACTCTTCGGCTGATACTTGGTAGATGTAAGACTATAGAAATTTAGCTCTTGGATCACTGTATATATTAAAGAAAACACGAATCTTACTAGAGAGAAAGTCCTAGGGTTACACTGCCTCAGGCTGTTTCCTGTCTTCCATCTTTCCCAATCAATCTGATGGCATTCTGCACTGTGGTAGTTTCATAGATAGAAATGCTTAATTGGACTTTAGAAGAAGATTCCTGGGGACCAGGCTGAATGGATCATGATTACCCATCTGGTCCAGTTTCTGCTCTGAACTTGAATTTGCTCTGTTTCAGCCTTGCAGAATGGTCGGTCTATATTTAAACACATCCTTGGATAGCAAATCTGCCTTCTGTTAATTCACCTACTTTATTGTTGAACAACTTGTAGAAGAACAGATGCCTAACAGCTGCTCCAAGCACTAAGGCCTAGAGAATTGTAATGTAGAGATGCTTCTCCAATGATGTGAATTAGTCATTTACTCATCCTGTATCACAGGTTAACTATAAATCAGGGACTTGCAGACATTTTGTTTTGTGAATGCCTCTGAACAGTCTTCACGTTGAGTCAACGCTATGAAAGTACAACACTAGCGTGCTTAGCTACTTCCAGATTCAAAGGTATTATTAGAACTGTCACAAATAAGAAATTTCATTTTCAAAACAAACAACTAATAAATGAAATATTTACCGTTGGTGGCGACATGGGCTCCATATGGAATTTATCTGGAAAAGCTCTGCTCAGTGTCAGGTGCCTGGCATGCTGGTGGTACTATTGACAGAAAGCCGATTCACAGGTTAAAAATAGATATCATAGTAACTAAGTTATAAAAGTCTTATTTTCCCAAGTCTGAAAGATGGTTCATCTATCCATCCATCTACCTACCCATTCATTCACTTAATCTATCATCTAGCTATCTAAATTCTAATCTACATAAATATTAACAGGTATGTAAAATTGTACTCAGACTATGGGTTATCATGTAATATATTAATATATTGTGCATCACATTGACACGTGGCTGTCTATTTAAAGTTGCAGAATCTGGGCATCCTTCGTTTGAGAATCAAGAAAGCAATAACAATCTATAGTTTTATTATTTGTCAATATACACACAAAGGAATATCACAAAAAGTTGAGGTGCTCTACAGGCCATGCTGAGCTCAGACTTGAGCACAAATATGACCGAAAACACTGATTTCGAGCACTAAATTTCTAGAAACACTAGATGCTAATCCACTCAGGCCAGAGTCTACATAGGGAACAGAACTTCTGATAACCTTGTCTTCCTATGTTCAACTTGAAATGAGGTAGTAACATTAAGTACTCAGGTTGTATAGAGTGCCTGAATTATTGGGCATAGGTAGGTATATAGCAGATGGCTGCATCTCTTGACCAGGAGGGTTCAACAATGTGCAAGCAAGTATATTTTATGAAAGCAAGATCGTTTTCTTTAGTACTAAATCACTTGGTTCTAAGGCACATGGACATCTGGGTGTTTACACCCTATTGGACAATTAAATGGAGGCATTTCCTACTTGCCATGTTGGGAAATGGTGCCATTTCCACCCCATATTATAGATGAGGAATATGATCACATTATCTCCCTTCATAAAAACAAGCGAGGTCTTTGCTCTAGATGTTTTCTCAACTTCCTGTAGTGTTTCTACTTGCGATGCCTCAAGCTAAGCACATGTCAGATTCTTCCTGTCCTGATGGAGTTGAACTTATGAGTGGACTAACTAAATGTAACGACTTTCTTGATTCTCAAACTTTTTAACTGAACTCGTGTTCAGTTACAGAATACAAGAACCCTTCACTGAGACTTTAACATACTGAGTTGATTTTACAGTTTGTAACTAGAAACAACACTTTCATCACGCAGTGCTCTTAAAGTGCTCCTCTGTGTTCAAGAAAAATTCGCTTACTCTGCCTAAATATCTCCAGTCCAGAAGATCCGAGAGCCTCTCAGTGCGGTTCCTCTGGATGATTCTTTGACGGCGCGACTGTTTGCAAAACCCGTAGAGAAACTGAGTCAGCTGATTGCAAGAATCATCAGGAGAGCGGAAACGCCTGTCGACGATGTAGATCCCTAAAGAACACCGAAGTCAAAACCATTTGGAACGGGCTCCAAACATCCTCCTCCCTGTAGTTTATTATCTTTGTCTTCACCAAAGACCAAACGCGGGCATCACCCGGCCCGGCCTCGCCTGCTTGTCCTCTCTTTATCTATCTTTTTCCCATTCAAGTTTTCTGTCTTCTATGACCTTCTAATTGCCGAAAATCATCACCAACCCACAGGCAATAATGTGGAGCTTACTGGAACAAAAATACCCATCCGTCTAGCACTACATTGGAATATTAAAAGAATAAATGTGCTCTGTATAGGCTGACCAGTATGTGCGTTCTGAGACCACTGCTCCTGTAATATCTCGAGGACTTCAGAAAGAGAGAGAGAAAGAAAAAACTACTGCCACAATCAAAAACAAATTAGCTGGGCATGGGGCCTCATGCCTTTAATCCCAGCTGGGGCTATGGAGAGACCTTGCCTTAAAAAGACCTAATAATAATAGCAATAACAATAAAGAAATAAAGATAAAGTTTGTCCAAGTTGAGTGCTTTTACAATTCTTTGAGGAAATATATTCATTTTAACAATATTCTCCTATGGACTGCATATTTGAATCTAATTTTTATAAGAGAAAGTATAAACACTAGTTCCATTATCAGGATAGCTTTAGACTTGACCCTGTGAAGCTCGGGAGCCCTGCTGGCACGAGGTCAGGTGGCCCGGCTGGGTTAATGATGGAAAATCTCACCGTATGCAGTAGGGTCAGCTACATGCTCCTGCATGAAGCATCCAAAGCCGGACAGGTTTGTTGTCACGCTGGGGATGCCCATCACGGTACACTCAGCTGCCAGAGAAACGGACAGAGTAGGCTTCAGACCAGCTCCTATGTCTTCGCACGCACAGCAGGAAATGTTCTGCCTGCCCTAAGAGTATCAGCTGTGACTCTGTGCCAGGTACTAAGCCCTTCATGTGTGTTAGTAACATGTAATCGTCTCATCCTCTCCTTGGAATGAGGCCAGCATTATTTCCCTTGGACAGATGAAGAAAGGGAAGTGACAGGACTTGCCCTCTTCACAAGGTCAGACGACTGGGTAGAGCTGGGATCCACGGCCAGGTTCCCAGTCCTGCAGCCCTTATTGGGACCTCCTGCTGTGCGGGCTGCCCAAGTCCAGCTCATTACTTTGTTATTCTTTGTTTCCATTCTGAACCAAGGACTCTGCAGGGCAAGTTTAAGGGATAAACTATTTATGTTTGAACACAGCCAAATTCTATCCTGTAAATCTCTGCACACATCTTTGCTACTGTCTTACCTGTTCAGGACATTCACACTCCTGCAGTCCTTCCTCCACATTTTGATCAAAACCTATTTCCCACAGAAATATCTGAGACGCCTCTAAAAATCTTCTTTCAAAAATATCTACTTTTTTTTTTCTTTTCCCATTTTTGTGTGTGTAGGTAGCGAGCATGTGGTATGTGTGTGCTTGCGTGTGTGTGGGCACCCATGTGGGCACATTCAAGCATGTGAAAGCCTGAGGTTGAGGTCAGGAATCTGACTCCATCTGGTTTCCACTTTATTCATGGAGCAGTGTCCATCAGAGCTCACCCTATGGCTAGTCTAACCAGCCAGCTTGATCTGGAGGGCCCTGTCTCTGCTTTCTGAGGCTGGAATTACAGGTGGGTGGGCACACCCACCCAGCATGGAAACACACATGAGCTGTACACCCACCCAGCAGTTATTGGGTTCTGGGAATCTGAATCTGGTCCTCATGATTTTGTGGCAAGTTCTTTAACTACTGAGCCATCTCTCTGACCCAATGTCTACATTTTTTAAATTTATTATTTTTATTTTATATGTACGAGTGTATTGCCTGCATGTATGTGAATGAACCCGTGTAGTGCAGTGCCGTGGAGGTCAGAAGAGGGCTTCAGATTCCCCTGGAACTCGAGTTAAGGATGGTATGTAGCTACCATGTGGGTGCTGGGAATTGAACCTGGGTCCTCTGCAAGAGCAGTCAGTGCTCTTAACCGCTGAGCCATCTCTCCAGACCCATGTCTACATTTTTAACAAAGAATTTATATTTAGTTGTGGAATTATTCTTGGTTGTTGAGCAGAGATGGTGAAGAAATAGGTGGACTCATTACTCATGATATAGTACAGTTTTGATCACAGTTTTGTGTCCTGCTCCACAAGTATTTCTTCTTGGCTCAGCTCTTTCAGTTTCTTCTTTGGGGGGGATGTAGGGGAAAGAATGTAGGTGGGGATTCTCAACCCCCTTGAGAATCTGGTGAAAGTTCTGGAACTCCTCCTGGGAAAAATTCACATAATCTGTATAATCACAAGATTCTGTCTGAAATACCAAGGAAGGTTAAAAAAAATCCTTATTTTCTTTGTTACTAAATAATTCATTAATTATTAATTAATAATTTCTTACTAAGCAGTTCATTAATATACTTTGTAGTAAAATGCCAGGGAAGTATTTATTAGTATATGCCCATTGAATAAAATTAACAAAGTAAGTGGTTATTAGGCTTTCTCAAAGCACAGGGTTGACTTTAATGAATATTTTCTGTAGTTAAACCAGCATCATATAACACTATTCTAAAAATAAATTAGAAAGTTGTATAATATGAGAATGTTAAATTTATAGCACCAGAGGATTTGTTTTTTGCTTCAGGTATGAGTTTAGAGGATCACTAAGTCCCTTTTGTGGTTTGAATATGAAACATCTTCCACAGGCTCATGTGGTTGAACACTTGGTCCCCAGATGGTGGCACTGTTTGGAAGGGTTGTGGAACCTTCAGGAGGTAGAGCCTTGCTGGAGGAAGTGCATCTATGGGAGCTGGCTTTGAGGTTTAATAGTCTGACCCACTTCCTATTATTGTCCTGCTTCCTCAGTGCGGATGCCATGGTACTGGTCACCTTCCTGCTCTTGTCATTTCCTGTCCCTTCCTGACACTTCCTGGTCTTCTGCCATGTCTCCCCATTGTGGCAGACTCTACCCCTCTGAAACTGTGAGCCAAGAATGAACTCTTTCCAAGAATGAACTCTTCCTCCCTTAAGCTGTTTTTGTCAGAGTATTTTATCACAGTAACAGAAAGGTCACTAACACATTTCCTTTGGTTAATGTAAAACACAGAGAGACTCATTGATCAAAGTGTCACACAACTTCCTACCCCTATCGATATCCCCGCTAACATCTTCTTTGGCCTTTGTCTTAGAACATTAGTTCTGTCTTGCTATGATTTGGGGTCCTGTAAAATGAGATTTGGTGGAAAGGAAGCTGATAGGTTTGTGACTATCTTCCCAGCTCCCTCACTTATTCCTGAGTTTGTTTCTGCCTCTGTCCACAATACTTCTTCCTACAAGAAACCTAAGCTTTGCACTAGAACTCATAGGAACAGGGGTGAATAACAGTGTTCAGTTCATCAGTGAAATGTGTGATTTGTTAAATGCTTTATTAAATATACAACTTAAATATTTCTGTGGACATTTCACAAGAAGAAACAACACTTTTAGAAGCAGAACTGATACCAACAGCAGTTTTTAGTATTACAAGGGAGATAGAGGAGCTAGATAAATAAATCTTTACGTTGTGTTTCAAGAAATAATTTTTTTGCTATCAAATGTTTAAGATCTTTTTGCTGCTGACAAATTACCCTTGGTAGAACAAACCCCGAACAGCAGAATAGGACTTTACCATTAGATGCAGGGCCCTTGAACTGCTTGCATTATAAGGATTATAGTATCTTCTCCTTATAGAATTTTAGGTTCTATACTTCAGTGCTGGGATAAGAATACAGATATTAGGAAGGTTCTTCTCTTTCATAATCTAACCTACTGTTCTCCCTTTCCCCAACCTCTACTGCCTCTTACTTGAGCTGTAAATTAATGACAACACCAAGATGCAGAAGGCAAAATTTATCCCCTGAATTACAAATAAAAATGTCCTGAACATTTTGTTTTAAAATAATAAATGGAATTTTACCTACATCAGGAAGCATGTCCTTATCACCAATAAGATGCAAGAAAGTCATGACTGTGTTCAAAGCTGGAATGCATTCAAAGTATTTTCTTCTTGTGCATTACTTAGTAGTACTGGGGTTGCAACTAGGATCTTGCACATTCCCAGAACATGTCCCACCTCTGAGCTACACCTCTAGTCTGTGCTTCTCTTTGGGGATTTCAGACATGTCAGACACAAATCCATCATTCTTGTTGCTAATGGTAACCATACTACTTAAGGACTGAAAAATAAAATAGCAAATAGCAGATCTGAGAATTCTCTATTTAAAAACAAACACAAAGGTGGAAGGGCTTCTCAGTGTATGGTGTCATTTGGTAGCAATGCCTATCTACCACTGAAACACCAGGCTCTGATATAACACCTGTTTTTTGAGAGACAAGGATGTAGAGTGTTCTTCAGTACAAACTTAAAAAATATCTTTACACTTTAAAAAATGTTATCTTAGATAGACTGTACACTGGTTCAAGTCCATCTGGTGGGGTCTCCATGGCCTCCCTGAACAAAAGGACAGGTGACTCACCACAGTTACAGGACATTTTGAGAGATGCTCCATAGTCCCCTGGAACTTAGTCAACCTTGGGGAGCAAGGGGCAAAACTGTCCTTTATGTCCCTCTGACCAGACTAGTATAGGCCTCAAAGTATGGCTGTTAAACATGCAAGGAGGTTAGTTGTACCAGTCTGGTACTTTTAATTGCCATGTGCTACATAGAAAAAGCTTGGGCAAAACCCAAACATTTTCAGATAAACTTTGACTAGACATATATTTTGTTCCTTGTTCTAGTTGTGTGTATTATTTGTCAGTAGGTTGTTGTATTAATATGGTTCCCTCTGTTTTTTTTTTTTAAAAAAAAACTAGCTAGGCATTATTTATGTCTCTCAGTGTCTAACCCTTCCACCATGGTTTCCCCCATTTTTCCCATTTCTCCCTTAATAATACCCTTCTCCTATGGTCTCTCCTCCCTTGAGTGCCTTCTTTCCCTTTATCCCCAAGCTTCCTTGTATAACCCTCCCTCCTCCCTCCCATTAAAAGAGACTCCCAGACAGTAACCCAGCATAGAACTGGGAAAATGATCAGCAGACCCCAATCTTATCTAAAGGAATGTCGGGAACTGATTGCTGCTGGATGTGGAAGGGCTGATCTTCCTAAAACAAGAGACCCTAGGTAGGCTGACTAGACTCAGCAGATGGACATGCACTGGGGAACAGCTGGGGGCACTGATAACACAGTGGACAGTAGCAGGGATGACAGAGTATATGGGCTCCAGTGGGGGGGGGTGGCCTATGGGAGGGTGCCATTTGGGATGTGGGTATAAAGATGAATACAATTGTTTGGGATGTTCTGTATGAGATACACAAAAAAACCCAATAAATAAAAAAAGTGAGTTATATTTTTAAAAATTATCTTATATGTATGAGTGTTTTGCCTGCATATATGTAAGTGCACCGTGTGTATGCAATGCTCACTGAGGCCAGAAGAGGGATCAGATCCCCTAGAACTGGACTTATGAATGGTTGTTAGTTGCCAAGTGGGTGCTGGGAACTGAACTCAGGTCCTCTGCAAGAGCAGCCAGTGCCCTTAACCACTGAGCCGTCTCTCCAACCCGTAGCACAAACTTTTCTTTTATTATTTGTTTCTTTAACTACATGATTGTGCTACCTATTACAAATGAAACAAGTCCATTAATTCTTTTTGGAAAGGATTCTTCTGAAGTAGATTTTAGAGAACTACATTGGTAGATCATCATCTTTCATTCTAATTTTGCTTGCATTCAGCTTCTCCTTCACATTAATGGGATGAGTTGAGATAACTAAAGCATATACAACCCTTAAAATAATCTTTTTTCTCTTTGGAACACAATGAGGCAATAACTTGGACACCTGCTTAAAATATAGCAAACCATGCTGTTACATACCTACTTAATTTTTGTCCTTATTCCTAAGTCTGGAACTTCAAAGCATCAAATTGACCCCTGAAATGGGTCCAATCAAAACCATTTTTGAAACAAACTGAAAAAAACTAAAGCCTTAGTAGAAGTTACGTTTCAACTTTAACATTCCGTACACACATAAAGTCATAAGCAATGAAATCGGAATTGCTCCACCATCCACACATGTCACATACCTGGAGTGTAACCCCAGGGTTCATAGTAAGATGGAAACACCCCAAGATGACAACCTCGGACAAACTCTTCATAGTCCATGGGTAAGAGGGGGCTGGTGGAGGATAGAAACTCCGGATGCAAAATCACCTAAAAGAGAAAGTTCTAATGGAGAAAACAAAGCAAAAACCCTGCACAGGGCTTATCACAGTTCTGCAGAGTTCTTGTGAGGCATGGTCAAGGGTAGAGGGAGGAAAAGAAGCAAAGAAAGGAAAGAGCTTGCTTAGCTTTCTCTTTCTTCCTCCCTGCATTCCGTCACAAAAAGGATCTTTTCTGCACATTTCCCATTTCCCTTGGGTTCAAAGCTTGGGTTGCAGGGTAGGAAATTAGCCTGCCAATTTTCTGCTCCTACCCTAAACCACATCCTGCATCCTCCACTAACCTTGTTCCTCAATATAAGTTGCATTTGGTACTTCAACTGCTCACCCCTGACTTATATTTATCAATTTGTCCCCAACTTGAGCAGGAGAGGGGCATGAACCGCTCTGCCATGATCCCGTGTTTGAGTTATTCAAGTGAAATGGATCTGAAGAGCAAGTAGGTGTTCAAGCAATCCCGTCCAGACTGGATCATACTGGAGGCCTCACTAAAGACAGCATCTTCCCTCACTTAGAGGCAACCGCCTCCTGCCACACTTTCTTGCTTCTAGTCCACAAGGGTCTCTATTCAACACAATAGCTGATGTGTCCCTTAAAGATGTCAGTCACTCCCTGCTCAAAATCCCATTTCACTCAAAGGAAAATCGTACACATTTATCATGGCCTACCTATGTGCAGTGGTGTGCTTATGTTCAAGAGCTGAAAACCAAACTGTAAGCATCTACTTATACACAATATATCATAAATATTTTATTTATTATTTATATTTTATGTGTATGAGTGCATTGCTTGCATGTATTTAAGTGTGCCTATGTTGTGCAATGCACGTGGAGGTCAAAAGAGAGAGTTAGATTCCCCTGGAACTGGAGTTACAGACAGTTGTTAGCTACCACATGGGTGCTGGGAATTGAACCTGAGGCCTCTGCAAGAGCAGCCAGTGCTCTTAACCACTGAACCATCTCTCTAGCCCTTATCATAAAATTTAAACATGTGTTGTATAGCATACAATTTCCAAATAATAATGTATATATCAAAATATGCACACAGTTGTTCATATAAGTTTACATAAAATTGTAAGAATTTAGAAGCTACCAAATGTCCTAAGATGAACAAATAATTTGAAGTACACTCTCACAATGGACTGTTACTCAGCATGCCAGAAAAATAAGCTAGCAAGCCCCTAAAAGAAAAGGCGAGATCTAAGTGCATAGGAAGAGGCCAATCAGAAAGGACTTCCGAATGCATCACGCTGATTATATGTAGTCTAGAAAAGAGAACTTTCAGTGCTTGCCAAAATTTGGTTGGAAGACAGAGCCTTGTAGGCAGAGGATACAGGGTGTTTAGGGCAGTGAAGCTATCCCATGTCATATTACAAAGATGACTTTACGTCATTATTCAGTTGTCTAAACTCAATGTGTCATGTCAAGGTTCACCC
The DNA here is from genome assembly GCF_000622305.1 of Nannospalax galili. Taxonomy (NCBI): domain Eukaryota; kingdom Metazoa; phylum Chordata; class Mammalia; order Rodentia; family Spalacidae; genus Nannospalax; species Nannospalax galili. The sequence goes on from NW_008354345.1 coordinate 1,450,785, forward strand.
AGTATGAGCTCTGGCTCTGGGATGATAACAATGTACAGATTTAGGTTCATCATCTGGAGTAAATGGGCTACTCTCTGAGGATGTTGATAGAGAGGAGGTGGTGCATGTGTGGGATATGGGGCAAAGGGAAACCAAAGACTGCTCTAAAGTCTATTAAAATGTACACACAGGTTTGGGGAGATGGTGGGATGGAGAAAGAGCTTGCTGCACAAATGTGTGAGAAATGGAGTTTAGATCCCTAGAACTCACATAAAGACCAGACTGGGGGGGCGGCCACCTGTAATCTCAGTACTCAGAGGGAGGGACGGGATTCCCCAGACTAGCAGGCTATCTAGATTAGCAAGAATTGTCAACTCTGGGTTCAGCATAAGGCCACGTAAATAAAGTAGAGTGTCACTGAGGAAGACACTCGATGTCAACTTTGGGCCTCCACATGCAGGTGCACACACATGCGCATGAACCCGCACATGCATGCACAATACAAATGCATATGAAAATAAAATAAATAAACGAATAAAACATGCATTCAAAATTCCTTACTGAAAGTGTATTCTCACAAAGTAGTTTTGTTGCTTTTTGCCAAAAAATTCATATTCATAACCATCTTGTCTCAGTTGGTGGCTGAGAATCGCTCTGACGTAAACCTTGGTTGATTTATTTAGCTAATGAGGAAAAAGGAGATAACAGAGGGGTTTGTCCAAACTTCACTGGCTTACCAGTGTTGCAAGTGACTTTGCTGAGTTGGCTATTTAGAGTCATCATTCTATTTGAGGCAGGGTTTCACTGTGCAGCCCACGCTGGCCTGGAACTTGTATTCCTCCTGACTCACACCCCCAAGTGCTGAGTTACAATCATTCCCCACCTTGCTCAGCTTGGGTACTCATGTTTAAACAATGGACAAAACTGTATGACACAACATAATGGCTACAGTAAAACACTTTGAAATCTAATCTCTATTATTTATAATTTTCTACCATTTTCTTAAACCAGAAATCAATACACTGTAAATGAAACTATCATTTGTAGTGTTTGTCTATTTTCTGTTTTTAATTTTTAAAAAATTATTTATTTTTATTTTATGTGTATGAGTGCTTTGCCTGCGTGTAAGTGTACCTGTGTCATTCAGAGGCCAGACGGGGGTGTCAAATCCCCTGGAGTTGGAGTTCTGAATGATTGTTAGTTGCCACATGGGTGCTGGGAACTGGACCCGGTTCTTCTGTAAGAGCGACCGGTACTCTTAACCTCTGAACCATCTCTCCAGCCCGTTGTTTGCCTGTAAATGTTCCCATCATGGCCAGCTTCAAGCTACCAATATACCACTGCATTTGGACCTGTCAGAGCAGATGCACAGCCTCATGGGCAATCGGCATCACGCAGACACAGCAGACACCAGTGGATTAAGAGCACACAGCTTAGCCATGCATGGTGGCTCAGGCTATAATGTCAGAATGCCAGAGACAGGGGCAGAGGCAGGGCAAGTTCGAGGCCAGCCTACTCTACATGAGGCATAGTGAGTTCCAGATTTGTCAAGGCTACAAAGCAAGGCTCTGTCACAAACACAAACAAAAAGAGCATGGGTAATGGACAAGGGTAACCTACATGCCCCACCCAAGAGCTTTAGAAGTATTCTAGAAGGAAAATGAAGCAGAAAAAGACAGAGAACAAAGACCAAGCAAGCCACTCTTCTCATTTTTAACTCACAGAATAAGTACCTATTCTTAGCTGGGAGTGGTGGCACACGCCTTTAATCCCAGCACTTGGGAGGCAGAGGAAGGCAGATCTCTGTGAGTCGAAGGCCAGCCTGGTCTACATAGTGAGTTCCAGGACAGCTGAGGCTACAGGGAGACCTTGTCTCAAAAAGACCAAAAAAAAAAAAATTAAAGGGATGACTTGAAAAAAAATCTCTAGTTTTCAAATGTGCCAATAATCCTAGCATTTGTGTATCGCTTGGTATAAAGAGTGTTCACATGTAACACCTTGTTTAATCCTAGCAGTATTCATTCTAGGTAAATAAAAGGGATGCTCGCCTCATCTTAATTTTAGAAGTATAGAAACTGAGATTTAACAAGGGTCTCTAGGCTATTAATTTTTAGTTTTCCTTATAATTTTATAATCTCATCATATGCCAAGAATTAAAGTAAAAAATAATCTACAGTCTTCATTTTAATGGAAAAATCTTTACTTTTGTTTGTTTGTTTGTAGACAAGGTCTTGCTGTGTAGCCTTGGCTAGCTTGCAACTCTGCCTAGACCAAGCTGATCTCAGACTTGTAACAAACAATCCTCCTGCCTCCTTCCCCTCTACTCACATGCAGGTATTGCAGGTGTGGGCCGCTGTGACTGGCTTAAATGTTAACTCATTGATCCAAAAGGCTGTTACTGCCTTTCATTGTATCTCAAAGATCCCAGGAGTAAATTAAAGAGAAAATCAAAGTGTACAATGTCCAAAACCAGAATCCAAGGTTAATTCAATTAGGAGAAATACAACATGGAAAGTAAGTGGATAAAGCACGGCCTGAACGCCTACTGTGTGCAAAGCCCTGCTCTAGGAAGACGACAGATAACACCTTCTGTCATCTGACCGGCAACACTGCACCCTCTTGGCAAACACCAAAAAAAGAGGGATTTGGTCCACGTTGTATCACTTTTAGCACTTCCAACCCAGGGGAAAATGTTTACTTAAGTTATGAAATAGGAATCTGTATTAGCAAAAGCTTACATCGTCCTCAAACGTTTAAAGAATTCTGCCAATTCAGTAAAATACCTAATTCTGAATGGACAGAGTTTCTCTTAATGTACGCATACTAAATGCCAGAAGGTGCTGTGCTTTGATTTGTGTATGTGCTTACAGTATGTTAATGACAGCTGTATACCTCAAAACATTCATGAGTTTAACCACGTGGAGTGATTACTGTGAGTCTAACGCACATCTATCTCCACTGACTTACTTCAGCCGCGCGCTGTCCTGTGTCCTGCCTTTTTATCTGCTTTGTCTCTGCCTGGCCAGTCTGTCCTTCTGTCATTTTCCCAAAAAACCACTCACTGATGGAGGTCCTAATAAAAGCTAACATTTACTATAAATTTACAATGGGCCAGGCCCAGTGTTACATGTATCCCTTATTCATATATTTAAAAAATTTCTTATCTTTGTTCCCAGATGTCCTTCAGTGTAAATTTGCCCACCTGAGTCTGGTCAGGCCATCCAGTATGTAAGTCATACTCTCCCTCACCCAGCAGCAATCAGTCTCCAATAGTTCCCAGACTGGTGCTGCCCACTGCCCATACATGAGGTCTGATAGAAGGATGGGGTAGGTATGGATGGGGGAGGGAGTCTAAATTTGATTAAGAACTGTTGTATGAAATTACAGAAGCTCAATTAAAAATTAAATTAAAATTCTTATCTTTTAATTTTACATGTGTATGTTTTGACTGCATGTATATAAGTGCACCTGTCCATACAATGCCCAAAGAGGTCAGAAGAGGGTATCATATCCCCTAGAACTGGAATCACAGATGGCTATCAGCTGCCATGTGGATGCTGGGAACCAAACCCAAGTCCTCTACAAGAGCAGCCGGTGCTCTTAACTGCTGAGCATCTCTCCAGTCTCCCCCCATTCATATTTAATTGTTTTACTTCCAAGTCTCTAAGTTGGGTCAGCTATTTTGTCTCCATTTTACAGATAAGAAGATGGGGCCCCACACATATAAAACTTAAAACTGGATAAGTGGAAGGGATTTAAAACCAGACGGGGGTATGACTGTTTTTAAGGATTGACCTTTCTTTGTTCACATGGTGACCGTGGAAATACAGTTCAGATTTTGTGCAAGAGACACTGTCCTCAGGGAGACTGCCCGACAGACTCAGCCATCCACTTCCCTTGGGTCTATTACAGCAGCTGCACCTGCTTACAGATAGGCGGTCACGAATACTAGCAGCAAGTAATTTCTGTCCAGTGGGAGAAATAGGCAACTTTGCCTTGAGGAACTCTGTCACTATGAACTGGGATCCCTATTTGAACCCTTGAATTTGCCTCTCCCCACTGAATCCACTTGTGTGTAATGTCCAGTAGAGAATGGGAGATAAGAAATGAATTTAAGAATAGACTGGGTTTATTTCTGAGAAGTTTTACGAAAAAGGAGGAGTGAAGAAAAAAAGTTTAACGGTCACTCCACATGAAAAGAATTTGTTGTAATAAAGCATTTTCAAGGCCGTTGAGATAGTTCAGAGGGCAAAGGTGCTTGCCGCTGAGCCAAACGACCTACCTGAGTTTGATCCCCGAGACCCACATAATGGAAGAAGAAAACCAACCCCTGCAAGTTGTCCTCTGACTTCCACATGCATGCCATGGCACACATATCACACACACACACACACACACACACACACACACACAAATAAATGAATAAATATAATTGAAATGCAAAAAAACATAATTCATATCAGATTCCTTCACTAAAGCTTTCGACTATATTTTTATTGGTTAAAATTAGGCAATTTCCTGGTGTTTATTGGTAATATTGCACAATGAAAACAAATGTTAGAGTTATATCTCAGAGTGTGATTCATGAGCATGTTTCAGTCCTCAAAATTGATAACAAAATACCCACCATATTCTAATTACCTGAAAGAAGATATAGCATTAACATTCTTTAGAAGGATTTAATTTTTTGGAAAATGTTCAAACAACTAAGAGGAACTTACAATAAATTCCCAAATATAGTCCATATAATTTTGTGTATATGTGTGTATGTGGGGGTATGTGTATTCATGCGGGTACACACATGTGTGGATGTGAATGTAGACTATGTGCATGTATGTGTGGAAGCCAGCACTCAACCTCTGATGTTGAACCTTAAGAGTCAATCATGTTGTTTTTAGAAACGGGGTCTCTCATTGGCTTGGTCCTCACCCATTAAGTTAGGATGGATGGCCAGCAAGCTCCAGGGAGGCCTCTGTCTTCCCCCCACCCCCACCCTGCATGGGATTACAAGCATGAACCACCATGCCCAGCTCTTATATGGGTGCTGGAGATGGAACTCAGGCTTGCACAGCAAGCACTTTAGCCTCTGAGGGTACTCTATTCTATATGAGTTTAAAATGCCCACGTGAAACCAGTTAGTTCTACCTTGACTCTGTCTGCACGGTTGTTGAAAAGTCCGATGCGTCTAATGGTGCTGAGAATGGGGTCTGTGGAGTCATCAATCATGTTGTGAGTGGTCACAGGAGGCAAAGAATGTCTCTGCGGAAACAGAGGGAAGGAAATGTCAGTGAGAGAACGAATTAGAAAGTGTGACTAATTTCCACAAGAGGCCGTTGACATGTTCTGTCTCTGTATATATTTAGTTCTCTGAGATGACACCGATTATGATGACTAAGTTTTGTTAGTCATCAAGGGAAGATAAAGGATTCCAGAACTTTCTTCACAGACTGTGAACAGAACTATTCCTTATTTGCAGTCACTGTATAAAAGTGTTAGACTTCATGACTGCCTCTGGATTTATCTGAGACATTTTGGAATCTTAAGACAAGATGAATTTTACTGGAATTTTTTGCAGACATCACTGTTAGGACAAGAATTTTAAATAATAATTTCATTCACCTGAGGAATATTCACATTTTCTCTACTGTGATGCAAATTCTATGCCTTTGGAAAACTCTAGAAGGCTCTTATTATTACAATGTAGACAGTTTTTCAACTGAATATATTAGTTCAAAATCAATTCCGTAACTGGAAATAAAGAGTTCAAGAGATTTAAAAAAGAAGCCCTTAAAACCATTCACAGAAGAATATAAAAGTCATTCTCATGATCATGTAGGAATATTTTTCTGGGTAGGTGAGATGGCTCAAAGGGAAAGATGCTTGCCACCAGCCTGATGCCCATAGTTCCATCTCTGGGACCCACAGAGTGAGAACCAACTCCTGTAAGTCCTCTGACCTCCACACACCCCCACTCCCAAATAAATAAAAACATTAGGAATATTTTTTTCAGTACTCAGATCTAAAAATTTCCCACTTTACCTCATTCTGATAAATTAAAATGTTGACTTAGTTTGATGTTAACTTAGGTAGATTTTAATAATCACAGGGAATGGTGGACACTTTTTTCTTTCCTTACCTGAGTCGAAAAAATGGCTCTTTTCATAATTGTTAGGTCATCCCGATCCAAAATATTATTCATGTCAGGAATTTCTCCTCTGTGATGAAAGCAGTATGGATAAAAAGTAAAACCACTGTCACTAATTAAGTACTGTGGCAAACATATATAGTTCATTTACTTTAATAATGTTTTTACAACATATTTATATTAACACAGATTTGATTAGTTATGTAGTTAATATGTATTAGTTAATACATATATTGGAACTCAAAGGCTTCCTCAATTTTAGAGTGATGCACTAATGCGTTTCCACTGAATAAGAACTTACGTGCATATACAAAAATGGTCTCATATGTATAAGCAGTTCACTGGTATTCGTCAAATGAAAGACAAAATACTGCTCATAAGACACAGCACATCTTCAAAGGATATGAATTCCTTTAGATTTGGAACAAAATTTGCAATTGTGTCTAAATTGTTAAGTGTGAATAGTTAACCCTTGCTATGCTGGTTATGCCCAGTACTCACCTTAGTAACGCATCGTAGAGTTTCTTTCCAAACTTTTCCTTCATAGAATGTACAGTGTCCCTGTTTGACATAGGAAGATTTCTAATTGTTATAGAATGGAAACTTTCCTCTTCATCTGGCATGACAATGCTGTAGTTTCATTAGTATCCCTTGAAATTACCAGCCTTGTTTATATAACCTCTTCTATTATTTTCCTACTGGCCAATTTAGGTTGGGTAAAGAAACTCCAAGACTAACTTAGGCCACAGAACACTCAAGCCACCTCAGAAAGCTGAAACTATTTTTGCTGGAGGTAACTGGGGGACAATGGAGAGTAGGAGGGGTTAGTAAACAGAGTTATAGATGGAACAAGTTTGGGAACTGGTTGATAATTGTTGGATCTTTCCAGTACCAGGGAGGCAGAGGCATGTGTCAGTGAGTTTGAGGCCATTCTGGTCTACATAGTGAGTTCCAAGCCAGCCTGGGTACATAGTGAGACCTTGACTCAAAAAAAAATTTTGGATCTGGACTTAGTGTGGAGGGAATCATTATATTCATTTATTTGCTTTGATATAGTCTTTAATTTTTGTGAGTAAAGCATATTCAACCCATGTTTATTTTTAATATTTTTATTTATTATTTTTATTTGGTGTATATGTATCTATTGCCTGCATGTAAGTGCACCTGTGTCATGCAACCCGAGGAGGTCAAAAGAGGGCGTCAAATCCCCTGGAACTGGAGTTACAAATGGTTGCTAACATCCATGTGGGTGCTGGGATTTGAACCAGGGTCCTCTGCAAGAACAGCTGATGCTCTTAACAGTCGGGCCATCTCTCTAGCCTCCTCAACCTGTTTTTAAAAACTTCTACAGGTCTTTGCTCCATCTATGCTTACTTGTTAGTTTTCCCAGTAGCACCCATCATGTTACAGGCATTACACAATCTAACAGAGAACACACGAAGAGAAATTGGCAGCAGCGTCTGTGCCGTAATCACATTAAATGGAAGCAGCAGAGCTCAAGGACGAACCTCCGGGCCCATGCACTGAGCAAAACTCCCTTCCCCTGTTGCCGAGAAGGTTGGCAGGGCGTGAGCTTACCACAGCTGCTTCCGCACTGCCTGGCCTTTCAGGGTCTCCACGTTGAAATTGTTTGTCTTGGCAGGCATGATGAAAAACACTACCACAGTGACGTTACTCTTGTGCATCTGAGGAGGGGTAAGAAAACACAGCAGAGTCAACTAGCGAAGGGGAGGAAACACGCGGCGGGTGGACCTTAAACTTGGAAAACAGTGTTCTCATGTGTCATGAGAGAAGCTTAGTTATGAGCCACAGGACAGTGCTTCCATATCCCAGGATATTCTCAGTTTTATTTATTGAACTTTTTAGTTGAATTGTTGTGTGTCTCAGATGGAACATTTTAATCATCTTTATACCCCTGTCCCGGTCGGCACCTACCCATAGCCCTCCCTGCTGAATTTCATGCATTCTGTCATTTACGTTAAGGCCTGTCAAGTTAGTGTCCTCCGACATCCTTCAGTGCATGTTCATCCGCTGGGGTCTAGTTAGCCTATCTAGAGTCCCTCCCTTAAAAAAGATCAACTCTTTCTCAGCCAACAGTAATCAGCTGCCCAATAGAGCTTGGGCTAAGATTGGGGCCTGCTGCCCATTTCCCCAGTTCTATGCTGGGTTTGTGTCTGCTTGTGTTTGCATGAATCTTGTGCATGATGTCACCATTGCTGTAAGTTCATATGCACAAGGTCCTAGGAGCGCGTAAGACTCTGTATCCATGTGGTTATGCACGTCCTCTCTTGTGGTTCTTACCGTCTTTCCACCCCCTCTCCTGCAATGGTCCCTGAGCCCTGGGTTGGTGAAGTTTAGTATAGGAGTCCTGTCCAAGGACCCACACTCTGCAGATTTTTATTCTCTATGCTTCTTCAGTTTTAATTTAAACCTGACTTGGAACCAGGGTTTGTTAATTGGCAGTTTGAAAACTTAGCAATGAAATATTTCCATGGCATTGATCATTTTATTATTTTTTAATGAATTTTTTGCCTTCATGAATGTACATATACCACCTGTATGCAAGGCCTGCAGAGGTCAGAAGCAGGTGTTGGATCTGGAGTTACAGACAGTTTACTAGCCACCATATGGGAGTTGGAAACTGAACCCAGGTCCTCTGGGAGAACAGCTAGGGCTTTTAAGCACTGAGCCATCTTTTCAGCCCCAGGCATTGATCATTTAAAGTAGGGCATGCTGCTGTGCTTTCCTGTGGTTACAAAAATACCTGGGAGCTGATATTAAACAGCTTAAATTCATTCTTTAAAATTTCAGATTGGAAATTTAATGAGGGTTTATTTCTTTAATTCGTTTATTTTCTTCTAATTTTTAAATTTTACTCATATTAACTTGTACAAACAGGTTTTTACACTTTTTCTATTAAACATCTAGATGGTCAATATGTTACATTTTGGGTTTTAGGCTTAAAGTAAAGGCCCTACCATGTCCTTAGCAATTTTGAAGCAGTGGATACTGGGCTGGGTTACTTTAAATACACAGTTGTACACAGCCCTATACCATCATGCACAGATTATCCTTTTTATTTTATTGATGTGAAAAAGACATGAAGAGTGTGATATTTTCTCTGAGCTCCCACAACCTGTTAGGAACAAAGTCGAGCTCTAAACTGGTGCTTTAAAAATCTAACACCTATGTTTTCTTGTCCTTCTTCCACAAATTCCCTCAGCCTACATCTCCCAGAAGGCAGTGGTACATTGTGCTGGATGGTGTCAGTTTTCAACTTGACAACCTGGGAAGAAGAACCCTCAATAGAGGAATTTCCTCTATTGGACTGGCCTGCGGCCATGTCTGTGGGGGCATTTTCTAGTTGTTGAGTGATGTTGGAGGGCCCAGGCCTCTATGGATGGTGCCACCCCTGGGCAGGTGGGCCTGTGTTGTATAAGAAAGCAGGCTGAGCACAGGCTGGAGGATCAAGCCAGCAAGCAGTGTTCCTCCATGGTCTGTGCTCCAGGTTCCTGCTCCAAGTTCCTGCCTTGGCTTCCCTTGATGGTGGACTGTGCTGTAAGCCAAATAAACCCGTTCCTCCCCAAGTTGGTTTTAGTCAGTGTTATTATCACAGCAATAGAAAGAAACCAGAACAACTCTTGTTCTATATTTTCATGTGCTAGGATTGGGCTATAAATCAATCACTAGGGCCACTCTCTGAGCAAAAATGATTTCCTCCTGTTGAGAGAAAGAACCTTCTTCTTCATGTGTCCATGCAGTGGGACGCTTCAGAGATGGACAGTTGGAGAGGAGGCATGGCTGGTGAGCTGTGGGGGACTGAGTTCGCAGGGTCTTCCTGTTCTATAGGGAGCTAGTGCGCCGGCAGCCTGTGGCACATAGTCCTCTGATGACTGCTTCACATGGGAAGGGTGGCCCAGGTCAGAGCTGCCTGTGATTGGATGACTAGCTATAATACCACATGCACAAGCTACATCTGGTTTTAAAAAGGAATATATTGCTCTTCCTTGACACTTCCATATCTATCTTTCAATTGATTACAAATTCCTATAAGGGAAGAGGACTGTTATGATGACTTCTTAAAACACAGCACATATAATGTGAGATTCTTTTTAAGAAATGTACTTAAAAATATAGGCATAAATGAAAGACATATGACTCCCATATGTAAACTGAGTAGACAGAGTCATTTTAAAATGATGTTATCATTTAAAACGTTTTTTTATTACATGTGTGTGTGTGTGTGTACATGTGTGTGTGTCTATGTAAACCTACCACATCATGTGTGTAGAGGACAGCAGTGATCTGTTCTCTCCTTCTACCAGGAATCAAACTCAAATTGGCAGGCTTGGCTACAAGCCACTTTACATGCTGAGCCATCTCGCTGGCCTGAGTTTATCATTTTAATACTTTGAAATCAAATGTCCTCTTAAAAGCTAAGCTTTTCATGTCCCACAGCAGAAAGGCCTCCTTGCAAGAGCCTTGGGCCCCTCAGTGTTTCTTACCCTCAGGAGGAAATTAAGCCTGGATAAGGATTCCAGGAAGATGTCTGCTCCTTTATTTGAAAACTCATACCTCCCAGCAATGAAAAGGAATAAAGTCTTTTCAAGATCAAAGTCCAGATGACTGAAACAAAACAAAGCAATTGTAATGAGACAGAGCAACAGTAACAAAATGCACAATAGGAATTCAAATACCAAAGGGGACTGGGAAAGGACAGGGTCTCCCTGTAGCTCCAGCTGGCCTGGAACTCGCTATGTAGACCAGGCTGGCCTCAAACTCACAGAGATCTACCTGCCTCTGCCTCCCAAGTGCTGTGTGCTACCACATCTGGCTACTGTAACTCTTTTCAAAAAAGTATTTTTCGTGTATGAGTGTATTGCCTCCATGTATTGGAGGATGTGTTATGCAATGCCTGTGGAGGCCAAAGTTGGATTCCCTGGAACTGGAGTTATAGATGGTTGTTAGCCACCATGTGGGTGCTGGGAACTGAATCCAGGTCCTCTGAAAGAGCAGCAAGTGCTCCTAACTGTTGAGCCATTTCTCCAACCCATTTTGTTTTATTAAAAAACAAAACAAAACAAAACATACCCATAGAAATGACCTCGAACAAAATCCTGGATCCTGGCTTTGTACATGGCATGGAGATTTTGAAATTCATGCACTGCTGAAAACTTCTTAACATTCAAGCCATTTGGAGTCACCACATCTGAAAAACACAAAACAAAATCATGGAACATCTTCCTGAGAAGGGGTGCCCCTTTACAAAAAAAGAATTCTTAAATCTGTAAAATTTGATGTCTATTGATATTTCTATTCTGAACTTCCACAGACTTTAAAACGCATTAACTTCATAGTTGCTATTATGGTTAAAATAAGAAATCAGGAACACCTGATCAAAATGAATGATAACAGGCTGAAATGATAAAAGGTCTATTTCTTATTATTTCTAACTTGTTAATAGTGGGGTTTTTTTTTTTTTCATTCCAGTACAATGGATTGACTCTGCTCAGAAGATTTGTTGCATAGAGAGATGTTTTGGTTTTGCATCATGTTCCTCTACAAGAAGAAAGAGATTATTAAAATTCTGAGACAGAAGGTCTCCTCTGAACTGATGGTATGGGTCCTCACATCCATAGGCAGTAGAAAGAAAAGTAAGACGAAGTTATGTCAAAAAATTCAGCAGATGGCAATTGTAAGAAATAATATGTGAACAGCCTATTTCCAATACCAATACCAGAGGTCCTTTAGAAGACTCATTTACCAGATCACAAATTAAGCAGGAGGCACTGGGCCCCTGTCTTCCCCAGCACCTGGTGCATACTTACCTAAGCACCTTTACTTTATCTAAGAGTTGAAAAACTACAGTCTAAGTGACTGAGCCCATGTATCAGGGAGGCAGAGGTGATTTCAAGCCCCAGGACATACATTAGATAAGGATCTGCATCCTCAGAGGGTAGGATGAAGTGTAAACTGAACCAATAGAGTGGGGATTTGGGGAGGAGGCTGTACTAGACACTGGGAGGATTGTACCTCCCAGAAGTACCCAGTTAGTGGGGAATAGAGGGGTCAGGGAATTGCAATCAAGACAATAAAAACAGTTGTTTTGGCCAAATTAGCCTGTCAGCCATTTTTGCCTGTTTGGGCTAGTGCCTGGTTCTGAGAAATTAAAACTGCCTTGCTTCCCCACTTGATCTCTTGAATTCTTACTGTGAAGTGAGGGTTCTGTTTCTCATCACAATGAAGATTTTTGCAACAGGGATTTGAACTAGATTCCCGAGTTTGTTACAAGATTTTGAAGACCATTTTATGGTTGTAAACCTGTTCTCGGTAGCTCTTACTGTCTACCAAAACTGCAACTATCAATAAAGATTTACGAAAAACATTTTTAAAAGGCTGATTTCTTGAAATAGTTCCACAAAGTCGACCCAGGCTTCTTGATATGTTTTAGGTCTTTAAATCTAGTATTTATGAGTTCTTGCTAAGCATTTGAACATTGGCTGCACAGTTATCCTTGACATATGCTCATAGGGAATTGGTCAGGTGCCAAAATCCCTGGATGCTTAAGTCCTTCATATAAAATGTTGTCAAATGGCATGCAATCTATGTGCATCATTCTCTGTGTACTTTAAAGCATTCCTAGATTATTGATAATGTCTAAAACAATGTAAATGCCAAAATAAGTTGTTATACTTTATTATTGAAGGGATAATAAGAATTTCAAATTATGTTTTTCATTGTTTGATTAGTCTTACAGGCTGTAGTTTTTGTAAGCACTACTAAGTCTATTTTATTCTTTAAACAAGCATTTCTAGCTATTAAAACAACAGAGTGCAAAGACTGTTAGAAATATGTTTAAGATATTCACAATTTTGAAATTTATGAGAATACCTGGGAATATTGACTGAACCTCAAAGAGTAACATGTCAGGAATTGGAAAACACTAAGAAACTTCTTTTTTTCACTGTATAATTTTTAAATGTATCATTGTTACTGAGTGAATGTACTTTGTTTTCAAAAACTTTTTAAATGTTAAATTTGAAAAAAGTCAAAAATATTTTTACAGTAAAAACAAAAAAAAAAAAACAATGGGCTAAGAGAGACGGCTCGGTCGTAAAGCACTGGCTGCTCTTGCGGAGAACCCAGGTTCAGTTCCCAGCACCCACATGGCAGTGAACCACCATCCATAACTCCAGTTTTAGGAGGTCCGACACCCTCTCCTGATCTCTGAGGGCACTGCACGACATGGGTGCACTTACACACGTGCAGGCAATACACTCGTGCACATAAAATAAAAATAATAAAATATTTTAAAGCAAATAAATTTTGTATGTTTCTATGTAGTAATACATATAAAAATATCTGGCCCAAGTAAGCTTTTGATTCACTCATTGTTTGCCTGAAAATCCAAAAGATGGAGCTCTATTAGAGATGCCAGAAAACTATTACACTGGAGAGAACATGGAATGGGCTCTGTCATTTTCAATGTCAGGGCATGTCAACGAACATTAACAATTAAATAGGCCTGAATTTGCAGTTTCTTAAAAAACATTTTGGAGCTACTGTGGGAGGCCATGTACAAGAGCCTCTGGGAGCCACGGTTTGCCCTCTTACCGTGTCTGCAGCGAAAGGGTTTGAATCTTTGACAGCACAGTGGCCTCGAGGGAGAGCTTCGTTTGAGAGTGAGGAAAAGCAAAGCATGTGTGTAAGTTCAGAAAAGGACAGTATAGACAGAAAAACAGGAGGAGGAGGAGAGACATGAGTTTCCTGGTGTGCAAAGATCAGGGTGAACCTCAGAGAATCCAAAGTCCCAGCGCGTGGGTTCCTGCTTCCGGCTTGCTATTTTTCTTTTCTTTCACACATTGTGGTACCTGCTCAAGCCACTCAAAGGGTATCTGGAAGCAAGACAGCCATGGGTAAGACCACAGCAGTTAAGCAAGGGCGACCTGTGTGTTAGGACCCCCTGGTTGCCAATGTCAGGTGCAACCCAAAGGCAGGCGGCAAGCCCAGGGATAAGTTACCAGGCTTCCTCTTCAGCATGTGCTCCGCCTCGATGGCTGTTATTTCTGACACGGTGGTGAACACGTGTGCGCAGTGCACGGAGGCCCGCTCCATGCAGTAGCGGTGATAAATCTGTCTTTCCCCAGCCTCTTTGTCTATGTCGAACTGTTGGAGACAAACACACATTTCCTTACAAAGATCCTGCTTCACAAGCAAAACAAGAATTGTTTTCCCTCGAGGCTGTTTGAAGTGATAAGGACCCCAATGAAGTACTCGTGAGTATTTATCAAGCCTGTTGTTAGAGTCTGTAACTACGTTTGGAAAACATTGGGTTTGCTGTATTTCTTTTTCTTCTTAAAAATTTAACGACCTTAAGAGTAAAAATAAATTGGTTTATCTGGGCCAACTGTATGGCCTTAAACACCCAAAAGGAAAGTCTAACCAAAGATTAAAGGGGCCAATATAATTTTTTAAGAATCCATAACAAGCAGCAATGCCAGATAAGAGATACCTTCTTCTTGAGTTGTTGGCCAGGGTGGCCCAAGGGACTCCAGATAGTAACCCCGCATAGAACTGGGGAAATAAACAGCAGACCCCAATCTCATCTAAAGGAATATTGACAACTGATTGCTGCTAGATGAGGAACAGCTGACCTTCCTAAAACAAAGACCTCTAGATAGGCTGACTAGATTCACCAGATGGACAAGTAGTGGGGAATGGCTGGGGGTGCCAACAACACAGCAGACAAGAGCAGGGATATCAGAGTATAAGTCTCTAGTGGGGGGAGGGAGGCTATGGGAGGGTGCCATCTGGGAAGTGGGTGTAGAGTTGAATGAGATGGTTTGGGATGTTCTGTGTAATACACACACACACACACACCAAAAAAAAAAAAAATCAACAAAAATTTTAAAATGTATTATATTTGAGGAGGAAGCATGGAAATTTAATGTCATGATAATTAGTAGAGGTGATAAACATTACCACTGAAATCCACCTGATGACTTTATAGACATACACAGGCACCAAGGATCCAAGTGCAACCGATTATGACTAGTAATAATCAGATACAT
>NW_008354345.1:1466478-1482069 GCF_000622305.1 Nannospalax galili
TGTATTAATTCAACTGTGAACCTAAAAATTTACAGCCAATTTTGAAAGAGATGCATCTTAGCTCTGGAAATTGTTATTAAATATGTCAATGCTGTTGTAATGAAATGCTTCTTCTAATTATGAGGTTATTAAATAAATAATTTAAAAAAATAAGGGTAAAAATTATTATTCTATTTTATGTGTGAGGGTATTGCTTGCATGTATGTAAGTGCACCCATGTCATGCAATGCCCATGGAGATCAGAAGAGGGAATCTGATCCTCTGGAACTGGAGTTATAGATGGTTGTTAGCTGCCTTGCAGATGCTGGGAACCAAACCTGGGTCCTCTGCAAGAACAGCCAGTGCTCTTAATTGCTTTGCCACCTCTCCAGCCCCCATTTCTTCTTCTAAACTGCTGTGCAACTTGCTACATAAATGGGGTTTTTACTTTGCTATAATCATAGAGAACTTTAAAGTTTTGACATTTTGGTTATAATTTTCCTTATCCCACATTTTATAAATATAAAGATAATTCTTTTCCCCAAGAATGTTATAATATTTCCCATAAATAATGAAAAAAACAATATTTTAAACTTGACAGTTAAAATATGGATATAACAGGATCAGGTCACTAGAGTCCCCGAAGGAGAATCTAGGAGTCTGGCCTTTGTCCTGCATGGAATGGACAATGGTCAGATGTGTTTAGAGATATGCTAAGGACATCGCTTATATTTAAGAAGAAATAATTCTGGAAAGAAGCATTAAATGTCCCCTATTCAAGTATATTTTGAGAATTTCAAATGAGATCATCATCACACATTTCAAAAAGTGCCTGGTGCCTGGTGCATGCTTCTTGACCGTAGCTGTCGTGATGATTGTTGCTGTTGTAGAGCACATTTCATGAGAGAAACAGCATGTAGTATGTAAACTTTTACAAACCAGAAGCTAGACTCAGTTGGCACACCTGTAATCCTAGTCCTTAGAAGGCTGAGGCAGGAAGATTGGTACAAGTTTGAGACCAGCCTGGGCTATAGAGTGAGACCATGTCTCAAACAAACAAAGGAGGAGAAGGGGGAGGGGGAGGGGGAGGGGGGGAAGATAGATTTTCAAAATGAATAATCTGGGACTGGAAAGATGGCTCAGCAGTTAAGAGCCCTGGCTGCTCTTGCAGAAGACCTAGGTTTGGTTCGCAGCGTCCGCGTGGTGGCTAACAACCATCCCAAACTCTAGCTCCAGGGGATCTGATACCCTTTTCTTACCGTGTAGGCACTGCAAGATATGGATGCACTTACATACATACAAGCAATACACTCATACACATAAAATAAAAATAATAAAATATAAAAATACTACCGAACAATCGTTTAGGGTTTCCTCCCTACTACCCCAAACAGCTGTCTTCAGTTTTCCGTCTAGAAAATCCTGCTGTAATTAAGAAAGAGGCCAAGACACGAGGAAAATAAAGCTCTTTGGAAAAAAAACAAAAAAACAGGGGGCTGGGTGAGGTGGCACACACCTTTAAACCCAGCACTTGGGAGACAGAGCAGGCAAATCTCAGTGATAGCCAGCCTGGTCTACATAGTGAGTTCTAGGCCAGCTGAGGCTACAGGGAGACCCTGTATCAAAAAAACCAAAAAAAAAAAAAAAAAGTTAAATTCTTATACTCTGTGTTTTCCCCAAGTTTGTGTGCCTGTGTCAGAACTTACTCAAATGGATTCTGGGTCCTGCATCCAAGACTAAATTATAGCTCAATCCTTAGATTGAACCCCTGAATATATTTGAGGTAAATAAATTGGTGATTTTACATATTACCTAAATCTAAGCCTAGTGTGAGCATGGGGATCCTGTTGTGAGATTGAATATGAATCTAACTCAAAGCCTATTCAAAATCTTTTTCAATTTTCAATTTTATTTGTGTGTGTGTGTGTGTGCGTGTGTGTGTGTGTGTGATCAAAGCCTAATTTTTTACTACTTGTTACCTACTAATAATTGGGAGAACAGTTTATTAGAATGACCGGGATTTGACTAAGCTTTACATACCTCAACCAGTGAAGGGTTTGAAATCTCTATCACACATATGTTCATCTAAGTGAGATGTATAATCATGATTGAAGACGGCATGGTATAAATGCTAACCTTTATCAAAAGGCTTAAGTTCTATCTGTATACTCAAATGCTTCTGTTCCTTAGAATAAAATAAGACTATGTAATATACATTATTGTCAGTATAGAAGATCCCTCGGCATTTTGAAGTGGAGTATTCCATGTGCCACTCTAAGATCAAAGTCTGCCCTTCTCAGAAACTACAGGTGCAGAGCTTAGCACAGACGGCTGGTTTGCCCTCATTAGTTGCCATTACCATATGCTATTTGGATATTTCTCTGGCCTCCTGGATTTTTGAACCCCTTGGTGACTTTATTTAAATCATGGATCTTAGGCATATGATGTGACCTTCAGGTTAGGCTGACATTTCCATAGGGCAACTCTTATTAGCAACACTGTTTTGCAAATGTCAGAGGTTTTCAGAAAGAATGTTCTTACACTAAATGCATTGGAGCTAGCAGAGTAAGCTTTCAGTGCCCCTCTATCATTCATATCACATGTACCCATGTACATACATAGCCTAATTCATAGACTCCTGGGACACTGAATGCTGGAAACATCTCTTAAAAATCAAGTTTCAGGGACTAGAGAGATGGCTCAGTGTTTAAGAGCACCCACTGCTCTTGCAAAGGACCCAGATTTGATTCTCAGCACACACATGGCAGTTAATACCATCTGTAATTCCAGTTCCAGGGGAATCTAATGCCTTCATCTGACTTCTGCAGGCATTGCACAACACGGGTGCACTTACATACATGCAAGCAATACACTCATATACATAAAATAAAAATAATAAATAAAATATTTTAAAAAATCAAGTTTTCCTACCAATATAGAAGCTTCTTAAAGTGTATACATATGCATCATTAAAAAGATTAAAATGAGTTATCCTATAACAAGGGGACATTGCTCTTTCTAGACATCATAGGGAATGAAAAAAAACAAAACAAAAACCTCAACGCCAGGAATGGACTCCCTCTCTAGAAGCTGTGGACCAGGGGGCCCATAAACCCTCAAACAATACTGATCATTACCCTGCTCTTGGTTACCGCCGGAACTGGATGGTAAGGCTCTGTTGCTGAAGACACTACATATGTGAGCTGTAGAATAAACAAGGAGAAATCAAGCCGATGCTGACGTCAGAGCCTCATTTCTACCGGCTAGCATCCATAGTGCCGGAAGGTGCTGTGCACAGTACTAAAAGGCTCTGTGAACCCTGCTGTGAATCCTGTGAACTACGAGACCTACAATAACAACTGGCCTGGCAGGATATGCCATCAGTGCAATAGTGGACAAGTTATGAAAGTAACCAACCACTCTTTAATTAGATTTAAGATCTGCTTCCTAGGATTGAACCCACATCTGATGTTGATATCTGGCTTAGGAACTTGAGGCTAGACAGGACACAGGACATAGGGGAGAACCTAGTTATCACATCAAACCAACTCTAAATGAATTGTTGCTATGCCCATAGATTAATGCATCTCTCATCTCTCATCAGAGAAGTTTCCTTATGCAGCAGATGGCGGTTAACACAGAAACCCATAACTGACCTCTTGTTCAGAGAAGAGGTTGCAGAGTGCTTATCCCTGAATAGGATACCTAGATCAAACTTCTACCTCCCAAGGCTCAGGGATCATTGTGGAAGAGGGGAAAGAAAGACTGTAAGAGCCAGAGGTGGTGGATGACCACAAGGAAACAGAGTTTTCCAGATAGCTGGTCAGTTACTCTTATGAACTCATAGCAATGGTGACAGCGTGCACAAGTTCATACAGGTTCAAACTAGATAAAATTCCAGCCTAGACATGAGGAAGTGGATAAGATGCTCCAATCCCATGTAAAGAGATTGGGACACTTGGTAGGTTAACTGGGTTCCACTGGATGGATCCACACTGCTGGACATTTGGGGACACACATTAAATTGTATAGGGATATTTTATATATATATATGTATAAAACAGAGTACATTAAGTTATGCGGGGGACGATAAGGGGAGGTGCAGGATAGGGGAGGGAATCTAAAGATTATCAAATTATAGTGTATGAAAATTTCAAAAATTCAGTTAAAAATAATACTACTAATGATATTGTTGACTTGATAATATAAAAGATGTTTCAGGACTGGAGAGATGGCTCCGCAGTTAAAAGCACTGGCAGCTCTTACAGAGGATCTGAGTGTGGTTCCAGCACCCACGTGGGGCTACTCATAACCACCTGTAACTCTGGCTCCAAGGGATTTAATATGTTCTTTTGACCTTTGCAAGCATGTGCAGCATGTGCGTGCGCGCACACACACACACACACACAGAGGAATATTTTTATTTAAAATTAATATAATAAAAATAAAGGATGCTTTTATTATTCTAATTTAACTGATAAAAAACTGAAGAAAGATAAAAAATGATTTGGGTTCACAGAATGGGGTAGTGTGTAAAATGGGAAACGTCGCTCATCAGACACCCACATCGCTGTGACATCTCCTCGCTTGACCCCACAAGTGCCCCATCTGTGCACTGGAAAAGTACGGAAAGAGGCTGACGATCTACCTAGAATGTTCTTCTAGTAAACCCTTCACTTGGAGAATAGAGGAAACAAGGAGCTAGATGCAGGTCTGACCACCTAGAATCCTTGTTATCCACCTGCCAATCATCTATCTGGGTGTGACTCCAGGGTCTTCATGGGAAGGAAGAGGAGCCCAGGCCTGAGTCCACATGGTGTCTCTCTCCTATCATGCCCTTCTGGATTTCATTCCCTCAAAGGGGTCACGGAACTGAGGCCTCTCGCCTCTACACTTCACTGCACTCTGTATAAAGTTAAACCCTGTCAACCTTCTGTCACCCCAGGGGACATTCATGAATTCTGACTAGCTAAAAGGGCATTTCTGACATATGGTTGACAGTTGAAATGTAAAGATCAATACTTTTTGTCATTGGGCTTCAGTGATCTGAAAACAAGCTAGACGGGGTGGCGGGGGGTGGGGGTTACCTTATCAAGCTGGTTGTAGAAATCAATGTTTGCTGCACACAGATACCGTCCAAGTAGTGTGGCGTGTGTTGTAAATACTGTGGCAATGGGAAGTTTCCTGGCTCGAGAAAGGATCAGCCCGGTTCCAGCCTGCCATTCATGGAATTGGGCAATGATGTGTTTACCGTCTGCATGGTCTGCCACCTACATCAGAAGAAAAGCCTTTAGAAAAGAGACTGGTGAAGCTTCGTCTTGACTGTTGTCCACTGTAGAAGGAGAGATGCAGAGATGGGAGGTCTGTAAATCACATCGCAAGTTAAAAGGGGCCCAACGTGAAGCACGCCTAGTCAGCAAGGGGAAGCGTTCTGTAGGGTTCAGTGACGTGTTCACCATGTTTTTATGTCTTAATCCTCCCTTTCAGTGATGCTTCAGATTTATTTTTGTGTAAACACGAGAATAAATACAAACATTAATAATACTGATGAATGTTAATAAATTAATTAGATGCACAGTCAACACTCAATGGGTAGATGAATCAATAACAAAAATAATGCTTTTGAAGAAATCGCTGAACATTGGAATCCATCTATCCATTGAGGCTTGTTTTCAAATAAATAAGTAGTTCTTTTTTTTTTTTTTTTTTTTTTTTTAAAACAGGGTCTCTGGTAGCCCCAGCTGGAACTCACTATGTAGACCAGGCTGGCCTGGATCTCACAGAGATCCACCTGCCTTTGCCTCCTGAGTTCTGGTGTGCACCGCCACACCCAGTGCTGAGTCCATGTTTTAAGTCTTATTTGGGCTTTCTCTTCCTTAAAGCCCAAAGCATTTTAACTGATATATTGTTATTCCAAGAATATGGAACCAGGGACAAAAATTCTAACAAGTTGTACAGGTTAAATAGCAGCTCACTGGAATGCTGAGGACTGGGTCTAATCCTATGCCAAATCACATCGGCATCGATAATCATCTTTGTCTTAAGGGTAACTTGTTTCCTTCACCCCCTTAAAACATTAACCTCTGGCTGGGGGTGTGGCTCAGTGATAGAGCCCTTGCTTAGCATGCTCAAGCCCTTGGCTCGATTCCCAGAACCACGCACCAAAAGAAGCACCTTGACCACACTCTCGCCATCAGCTGGTCACTTCCCAAGTTCATCTAGGAAGTTTGAAGGGTGAACCTCAGAGTGGACATCAACACCACAGGAAGATGCTAATCGCCCAAGTCCTCTCTCCAGACTCTTCAGCGTTCTGGGCTGCAGTGACAATCTGAGTCATCTACCAGTTCACAGATGGTCCAAATAAAGATTCATTGAGTACCACTGGCTTAGGCTAAACCCTCTGAAATGTTTTTTTTTTTTTTTGAGGTAGGGTCTCACTCTGTAGCCCAGGATGGCCTTGAATTTATGACAATCCTCCTGCCTCTGATTCAAAAAATGCCAGGATTACTGGCATAAGCCCCCTTGCCTGTCAATCCTCTGAAATCTAAACTACCTGATCTTCAAAATGGTCCTTATAGCTCTTAACAGTTTTCCAGAGGTGGCAATGCAGACAGGGCTAGCCTGGTCATCTTAGATTTTCTGTTTTATTTTGGATAAAATTGGGAATCTTCTTTTTATGTCTCTCCTTATTGCCTTAATAGGAAAGGGTAACACCCAGCTTCCTCCCCCACCACACCACACATCCACAGGCACCAAATATATGCACACACCAAACATACACACGTACACCAAGCACACACATATGCACACCAGACATTTGCATGCCAAACACACACACCAAACTCAAACATGCACACCATATATGCATGTACCTTGCACACTAAACACCTCCCCCAAACACACACATTCCAAACACACTAACACACCACACATAACATGCACAGCACATACACACTCACACCACTTGGTGACTGACCTCACCTTGGAGCCATGGCTCAGGGAGGAAGACTGTAGAGAAAGGACAGTGCTACAGGCCTGAATCACTGCCATCAGGATGGGTTTTTGTTGAAGCCCTCACCCATCTCCTCCTGTATGATCACCATCATGAAGCTCCCATCCACCTTCTCCTTTAATCCCAGTCAGCCCTTTATGGGTACTAGAGCAGAACCCCATCAGAAGGATGTGTTAAGGAGAACACCATCACAACACTTTGTCCTTAGCCCCTCTTCTTT
This sequence comes from Nannospalax galili, assembly GCF_000622305.1. Taxonomy (NCBI): domain Eukaryota; kingdom Metazoa; phylum Chordata; class Mammalia; order Rodentia; family Spalacidae; genus Nannospalax; species Nannospalax galili. The sequence continues at coordinate 1,473,690 of NW_008354345.1, forward strand.
GCTAGGGGCCTTGCTCCTTCACAATCAACTTTCAGGCTAGGTATAACCATCTGGAGGTGATGCAAAAAAATCCTAGTGCCAAGCTTTGAGGAGTTAAGAGAGTGACTCATTTCATAAAATATGGTTTCCGCTGTGCTTGCTTCTGTACAGCTTTGGAAATTCTACTGTAACAGACTCCTAAGTAACTTCTGAGATCACCTCAGCCCTTAGACAGTAAAAGAGAGATCAAAAAAGCACTCGTGTCCACACAGAGTGCAATGTTTCAAGCTCTCATCACTGCTGAGATTCTAGAATCTATGTGCATATTGCATGATGTAAGATGTTTCTTTTTCATGGCTCAGTGGTTAAGAGCACTGGCTGCTCTTACAGAGGACCTAGGTTCAATTCCCAGCACCCACATCGTGGCTAACAAGCTTCTGTAACTTCAGTTCCAGAGGAATTGACATCTTCTTCTGACCTGCATGGGCATTTCAAGATGCAGGTGCACTTATAATACATGCAGGCCATACACTCACACACATAAAAAATAAATAAAATAAAAATAAATGAAAAGATATTTCTTTTTTCTTATATATCCATCACATATCATCTAACTAGGCAATGCAATTGGATGTTTATACGCCTCATTCCAGTTAACTATTACATGACATATAGTAACAGATATTATTATTACTCTGTTCCAAACGCTGGCATTTAGTTGAATCCTATATATTTCCTTGGAATCCTCAAAAATATGATAATAACAATCAATAAAGGAATTCTCTCTAAATTCCTGGGTCATGGCTGGGCCATTAGTGTAGTATTCAGCCTTTTCTGTTGTGTTGCTATCCAATAACCTGTACATACCTCTTTTAAGAACCAGGCAGTTAAAGACCCAAATATGAGCATATCATTGGCTTCTCGGTCATGATGAGGGATGCCAACACCGCAGGCTTCCCAGAAGTCGCCCTTCCACCGATCCAGATTCTGTGCTGAAGAACCGATGTCAAAAAGCACCACATAGGGGCTCCCCTCTATCAGCCATCTTCCAAAATGCACCTGTCACGGGAAGAAAACAGCCATTTGTGCGCTAAGTAGCATAAAAGAGGAATGTGTATTTTCGCTTAGAGGGTGTAAACGTTATTTGGAGACCACTGTGGTTTGAATGTGGCATGGTCTGCAAATGCGCAAATATTTGAGCACTTGGTCCCCAGGTGGTGGTGTGGTTTGGGAAGATTATGAAGTTTTTAGGAGGTGGAGCATCATTGGAGGGTTTGAGTCACTCAGGGTAGAACTTGAGGTTTTAAAGCCAGGCCCCACTTCTTGTTAAGTCTCTCTTCCTGAGGGCAGATGCAGGATGACAGCCAGCCTCTGGATCTCACAGACTCTTATTGTTAAGATTTATTTATTTATTATTTATTTATTTATTTATTTATTGGTCTTTTTGAGACAGGGTCTCCCTGTACCCCCAGCTCTCCTGGAACTTACTATGTGCAACAGGCTGGTCTTGAACTCACAGAGATCTGTCTGCCTCTGCCTCCCAAATGCTGGGATTAAAGGCATGCAGCTGTACTTTTATTTTTATTCATGTATATCTGTGTGTATGCACATGTGAATGTATATGCCTGAGGGAGACAGAAGAGGGTGCTGAATCCCCTGGAACTGGAGTACAGGTGGTTGTGAGCTACCTGATATGGGTGTTCAGGAACCAAACTCGTCCCCTGCAAGAGCAGCAAGTATTCTTAAATGCTGATCCGTCCTCTAGTACCTCACAGACTCATAAATTGCACATTGTGTTCCCTAAACCTGGAGTGTGCCTCTTAGTCACCACTACTCACAGGTGTCAGGAGGCAGCAGTTCTCATATTTTACCCACAAGAAATTATTCCTATGTTAGTTTGAAAGTTACTATTTCTTAAATTTCATTGAAATTTTAAAAGACTTATTTGTTATGTGTAAATTGTGTTTTAGGACTTTTCTATTGCTGTGATGAAACATCATGATGAATAGTAACTTAGGGGAGAGTTATTTGGGCCTATGGGTTTGAGGAGAATGCACAATGGCAGGGGCAGAAAGCTGACAGCCACATCTGGAACCACAACATGAGAGACAGAGAGCAAACTGGACGCGGGCAAGACCGTGAACTCTCAACGCCTGCCCCCCAGTGACACATTTCCTCTGCATCGGTTTACTTCCTAAGGACTCCATGTCCTCGCAAACAGCACCACCAACTTGGGAAAAAGTGTTCAGTACTTGAGCCTGTGGGAGACATTTCTCATTCAAAACACCACGAATTATTTTTGAAACTTGTGCTATCCAAATACATTACCTTTCCTTTAAAATGAAACCTAATCACTTGGGTTTTTTCTTGACCTTCTCCTAGGCAACTTCCCTCACTATTTTTATTCTACACACACTCCAAAGTCGCTTTATCTTATTAGCATCAAAGAACTTTCACATCATCTGATTTAGCCCCCAACCCCCATACTCACACCTGTGTTCACAGCCTCATGCAAACTGGAGTTGTTCTTTCCCTGAATTCTCTGCAATATCCCACCTTAGCATCCTGTCTTGAGATCACAAGCTCCATATTCCCTTTCTCTTACTCTGTTTCTCCTTGTCCTACATGTGTGTGTGGGGGGGGTATCTGGCTGCATGTGTATGTGGAGATGTCTGGCTGCATGTGTGTGTGTGGAGGTGTCTGGCTGCATGTGTATGTGGAGATGTCTGGCTGCATGTGTGTGTGTGGAGGTGTCTGGCTGCATGTGTATGTGGAGATGTCTGGCTGCATGTGTGTGTGTGGAGGTGTCTGGATGCATGTGTGTGTGTGGAGGTATCTGGCTGCATGAGCGTGTACTTCTCCATTTCTCTTTTAGGCTTCAGTCTCCTAGAAGTCTCCCAACTTCTCTTTTATCATCACCTCCTTTTCTGGCATCATTTTGTTTCCCATCCATTTCATAAACCACAGTAGATCAACTTAACCCTTAATTCACTCACTCTCCAAATCACCTCCGATTACTGTGCCATCGTGCCCATTTTATAAAGCTGGACTAACCACCCTTGGCTCCCCGGCTGCTCAGCTTCCCACACTTTCACTCAGGATGCTGAACGCTGCTAGATAAAGTCAAAGTCAAGTATATATGTTACTAAGAATATACTGACTGCCCTTGAGGGAGGTCTAGAAATCTTTTCACATATCCCTTAAACGCTTTTTCAAATTCTCCTATTTCAACATTTGCCTCCTAAGTCTCACCTCCTAAGAGGTGTCTTTAATGCCCACTTCGCAAAGCTCAGCAAAGTTTTGGGCAAAACTCCTGAATTCAAGGACTTGCATCCATCCCTTACTTCCTGTTGAGCTTGCTTTGGACCCTCCCCTCTTCCCCATTCTTAATGAATTCCCGCTGTTCTTCATCACTCCCTTTATTTAGAGCTTTCAGCTCCTCCCCGCCTGCCAGATACTGTATTTCTTTTTGACACATAAATTGCTCATGTCTCACCTACACTTATCAAGGCCAATTTTCAAGACCACGTCCTTCTAAAGCCATTTTACTGTCTTTCCCTTCATATTGACTGGCTTACAGAGTGAAGTATCAATCAGAACCCTTACCTTGCAGCCATGCTCATTCATGGTGCTCACTGCCCTTCTGACAGCGTCGTTGACGGGCTCACACTGCTCAACTTGAGTCTTCATATTCGGCTCGAAATATGGGCCCACCAGAAAGTAATTTTCTCCCCATTCATCCGCTGTGGTTTTGGCTTTGGTTTGAATCACAGTGCAGATGCCTCCGACTGAAGAAGAAAGGGCTCTGTTATTGTTCCTGTTATTAGTTCAGGTGGTGGCAGAGGGATGTGCCCTCAACTCACCCGAGGCTCAATTCTCATCTTTTAAATGATGGTAAACTAGTGTTTATTTTAGTGAAAAAGAGATTAGAGCAGTAACACTAAAAGTGAGGCCTATGGGTTTGGGAATATAGCTCAGTGGTAGAGTGCTTACCTAGCACCGTTAAACCCCTAAGTTTGGTTTGATTCCCAGCAATACACACACACACACACACACACACACACGAGCCCTCATGAAAAAGGTGATATTTGCACAAGAAAAAAACCACTTAAAAGGGTGACTAGAAAGGGTGAAAAATTAGAAGGCAAATAGATACCATGGGGAAGAAATTTTTAGGTAGTATTGATGATTAAAGACCAGGCTATACGTTGGAGGCAGAGTATAGGTGGGTAGAATAATACATGTAAAAGGGATCAGTGTGAATCTGGATCCGCATGATGAACAGAGGCTGTCAAGAGACGATCTCCAGGCAACTGGGTAGGACACTGCGCATACCAGCCCTCAGCAGTAATCATGTATCAGAATACGAAAACAACCCAAGTCACTTTCTCCCTAATATTTGTCCTTGAACTGTAGGCAAAATATGACTTGGGAAATTCACAGACTCAGGAGGTGGTGAAACGTGGTCCTAGCCCTCAGCTTAACTAGAAAAAGCTACTTATCAACTGTGTATTGAAAAACATTCATTTTTCAATGCTGTTTCTCAGGTTTTGGGATATAGGCTTTTAAAATTACTGTAACATCTTAAATTTTTTAATTTCAGTCACAATGGTTTCAAGAAGTATTATTAATAGTCACAACAATGACCACAGTTGCCTTCTACAACTTTTTATTTAAATCTCAGTCAACTCAAAATATACTTAAAAAAAATTTTTTTAATTCATGTGTGGGCTGGAGAGGTGGCTCAGCAGTTAAGAGTGCTGACTGCTCTTGCAGAGGCCCCAGGTTCAATTCCCAGCACCCATATGGTGGCTAACAACTGTCCATAACTCCATCTCCAGGAAACCTGACACCATCTTCTGACTTCTGGGGGCATTGCATGACATGGGTGCACTTAAATACATGTAGTCAATACACTCATAGACAGAAAACTTAAAGAATAATAAATAAAATATTTTTAAATTTTTGTATGTACTAGTGTTTTGCCTGCATGCATGTAAGTTCACCTTGTATATGCAATGCCTGAAGAGGCCAGAAGAGGGTGTCAGATTCCCTGGAACTGGAGTTACTAACAGTTGTGAGCTGCCATGTGGATGCAAGAAACCAAACCTGGGTGCTGTGCAAGAGCAACCAGGGCTCTTAATGACCGAGCCATCTCTCCAGCCTCTCAAGCATGTTTTTATTTGCTAAAGAACTGAAGAAGAATGTAAACCCTTCTCTTTTAAAAAATTTTTTTTATTATTTTTATTTTATGAGTACAAGTGTACTGCCTGCATGCATGTGAGTGCACCTGTGCCATGCAATGCCGCGGACATCAGAAGAGGGCTTCAGATTCCCCTGGAACTGGAGTTAAAGACAGTTCATAGCCACCATGTGGGTGCTGGGAATTGAACCCAGGTCCTCTGCAAGAGCAGTCAGTGCTCTTAACCACTGAGCCATCTTCCCAGCCCCATACACTTCCTTTTTTGAGGCAGGGTCTCATGTAGCCCAGGTTGTCCTCAAACTTGCTACATACCTGAGGATGACCGTGAACATCTTATCCTCCTGCCTCCAACCCCAACTACGAGAATTACAGACATGCACCCCCATGCCCAGCATTTAAAATGCTTTATTGGAAGAAATAAATGATCTGATTTGGAAATTGCAATGCAAAGATAAATATAGCTAATTAATTTTCTATTTCTCTTCCCTAGCAGAGGCATTCACTCCTGACATGAACACGTCCCAGAGAGTCATAGAGGGTCTACAGAGCCCATGGCTGTTCTCTTCAGTCTATCAGGAATAAAAATATAAACTTTTGAGAAGTTGAGTACCTCTGTCCCTCCTCCATCTCCCTGTGCAGTTTCCTGCAGTGCGTCCTCTTGCTAGTCCAGAAACTCAACACCCCTTCAGCTTTCCTCCCCCCATATGTAGGTGCCAAGCAGTTTTCCCTGACATTTGCTTATTAACCACACTTTGCTCTAAACTTCTCTTTATCATGCTACAGTATAAGTGAGTACAACAGAGAGAGAAAGAGAGAGAGAGAGAGAGAGAGAGAGAGAGAGAGAGAGAGAGAGAGAGAGAGAGAGAGAGAGAGAGAGAGAGAGAGAGAGAGAGAGAGAGAGAGAGAGAGAGAGAGAGAGAGGGAGGGAGAAGGAAGGAAGGAAGGAAAGAAAGAAAGAAAGAAAGAAAGAAAGAAAGAAAGAAAGAAAGAAGCACTATACTTATTTCCAAATTTGGAATAAACCAAAAAGGTTCATAATACATATTTCTTAAGTCTGCAAATGAATGCTGTTCTAGTCTCACATTTTAAATACACATTCAATATTATTCCTGAATTATTGCTTTCACACAGTCACGGCCTTTGAATTTGGACTTCAGCTTCACCTTCAAACAAGTACTTTGTATTTTATTGATCTACAAGTTTCTGGAACAATGTGGAAGCTATATTTAGCATGAGGGCAAATTGTCAGGCCTTCCACAAGCAAGAAAATATGAGGTTCCTCTGTATTTAAAGCAATGAGGCAGTTAAAGCCCTTGCATCTAGAAGCTAGGCCAATTTTACTGAAAATCACTAATCCAAAGCATAAAGTATAGGTATCAGCCAAAATAAGGACAGATCTCTCATCTTTCTCATAGATAGATAGATAGATAGATAGATAGATAGATAGATAGATAGATAGATAGATGATAGATATAGATAGATGATGTCATATGTACATTTATATACACATGTAAATATATCATATAGATTACATTTACACTTTTATATGTATTTATTATACATGTCTACATAAATAAATTTGGGGTACTCTCACTATTTTTAAAGTATTCAAGTTACAGACTTTGGAAGTCATCTGACTGTTAAGTGTATATGTCTACTAATCTGACTCTCCTCTTCCAAGTCATAGCTGTGGATCAGAAATGATTGCAGTGAGAACAGATCTGGAACATTCTCTGAAACAGTCTTCTTCAATCTAGGAAAGTGATGAGGTATTCCCTGCGCAATGGTTGACAAACACCGTGTTCAAGGCCCTTTGCAGGTCTGTGACGCAAATCAAAGAAGCTGCATTCTTGGTAGTGGGGGCTGATACATTTTGAGCAAGCTCACATGCCCACCTGCCCTGTTTATTCCTACAATGGCTACTCCAATTATTTAATAAGAGAGTGGTTTATCCTTCTCTTATTGCCAAGTTGGGTGAAAAGAAAGCAAAGGGACTGACTGTGTTTGTCTGGACGCTGTATGCATGCCAGGCAAGGTTTTACACTGGTTTACCGTAGTCGCATCCATACCAGGCAGAGAAATCTCAACCCTCAGCTACTGTGTCATCCATGACTTATGCATCCTTGACCTCTATCTTTTAGTTCTTCTTTTCTCTTACATTGAAAACTAAAATCACAAAACCACTCAAACTGAAAGCCGGTACAATAAAGCATGATCCAACTTTCTCGTTTTATGGATACATGTCATAAAAATGTATTATTAGTAAGGTAATGCTTGCAGAACATTTATTAATTGCTAATCACTAATTTATACTTAGTATTTCTTGTAATTTTCACAGAAAATTTCACCACTATAGGTGGTGATGTTATCTTTATTTTATAAATGGGGAAACTGATACATAGACTTTGTGATGGACCCAATAACATAGGTACGGGTGGAGTTGGGATTCCAGTTCAATCTATGTATATAATATTTATCTGTGCATATAATGCAATATGTACATATAATGTAATATATACATTTATATGCCACATAAAATATAACATAGATATTCGTGATATGTATCACATATGTATGCATGTATATTATAGTTCAGGCCACAGACACTAAGATCATAATTCAATATAAGAAGCAACAAGCTGATGCTTCTTTAACAGTGACTGGGGGAAATAAGGAGAAAAATGAGTAGTTTCATATAAAAATAAGCTTCATTGGGTCTTGGAGGGGTGTGGTGATAGAATCCTTTCTGTTGTGTGTTCAGAAAATCTATCTGGAAAACAAGAGCTAAAAGAGATAGCATAGGTTTTATCTTAAAACATGTTTTTAAATTGTTGTTATTTGTTTATCTATTTATTTATTTATTTATTTTTGCATCTTTTTGAAACAGGGTCTCCCTGTAGCCCCAGCTATCCTGGAATTCACTATGTAGACCAGGCTGGCCTTGAACACAGAGATCTCCTGCCTCTGCCTTCCCAGTGCTGGGATTAAAGGCGTGTGCCATTTGTAGTTTTTTAAGAGTTCGCCACACTGCTTTCCATTAGTGATTGAACAACTTTACAGCCTCACCAGCAGTGGATGAGTGTTTCCCTTTCCCCACATCCTCTCCAACATTTCGTATCATTTGTTCTCTTGATCTTAGCCAGTCTGACTGGGGTAAGATGAAATCTTAAAGTGGTTTTAATTTGCATTTCCCTAATT
>NW_008354345.1:1484361-1497751 GCF_000622305.1 Nannospalax galili
CCAGAAATCTGGACATAGTATTAAACCAACTCTTAATGACTCATTGTTATACCCATAAATAAGCATATCTCTCAACTCACACTACAGAAGGTAGTTCCTCCTCCTCTTCTTTTTTGTTTACTTATTTATTTATTTATTTACTTATTTGAGACAAGGTTTTCCCTGTAGCCCAGCTGTCCTGGAACTCACTATGTAGACAAGGGTGGCCTTGAACTCACAGAGATCCGCCTGCCTCTGCTGCCTCTGCCCCCCGAGTGCTGGGATTAAAGGCATGCACCACCACGTTGGCTTACTAACTTATTTTTATGTATTTGGGGGGCATATTAGCTTTTGGTTTTGTGTATATCTCTATTTATGGTATTCTTTTTTCTATAAATACTTTTGGATAAACAAAAAGGATCTCAGGGACTTAGAAAATTTAGAGCCATGGTGTTTTCCCATTTTCAAAATAATCACATTTTTATGGGGTACATATGATATCTCAATATGCATATATAGCATAGTGTTCACATCAGGATAAGCATACCCACAGGTAACATCGATGGAATGGACAAGTGTATGCAAAAATTCACCTTTATTCATCATAGTAACAGAAATCCTAACCAGAGCAATCAGACAGGACAAAGAAATAATGGACTTCTAAGCTGGAGAAAAGAAAGCCAAGATGCTACTATTTGCAGATTGCATAATTTTATATATGGAAATTTCCAAAGACCACACACACACACACACACACACACACACACACACACACACACATCATCACACAAAGGTGGTAGCATTTCTATATGCCAAAAGCAATTTATCTGTAAAAGAAATTGAGAAAGCAATCCCATTTATAGTAACTACAAAGTTTTAAAAACCAGGAATTAATTTAACTAAAGAAGTGGAAGATCTATACCAGGAAAACTATGAACAATGATGAAAGAAATTGAAAAAAAGAAAGACTATGGTACTAATGTTCATGAATTGGAATAATAAATATTGTTAAAAGGCTCACAACCACCCAATTCAATACCTATTGATTTGTCAATGACATTTATCACAGAAATTGACAAAACAGTTCTAAAACACATATGGATGCACAAAAGACCTTGGGTAGCCTAAAAAACAAAGCAAAGAGGGGCTAGAGAGGTGGCTCGGCAGTTCTGAGCACTCGGTGCTCTTCTAGAGGACCAGAATTTGGTTCCCAGCACCCACATCAGGGAGCTCATAAGTTCCTAGAACTCCAGCTCCAGAGGATCTGATGCCTTCTTCTGGTCTCTGCAGCCAGATTGCACTGTGTACATGTAGAAATTGTCACAGAAACAGTTAGTGCATAGAAATATTAAAAAGAATAAAATATTTAATTGTTATGCAGACTTGGAAGAGACCTAAGTGCTGTTTCCATCTCTTCCATGTGTGGTCACTCGGTGCCTCTGTGAATCCATTTTCATTTATGAAGTGGGGAGATGGATTCATGATCTCTAAGATGCTATATCATAGCCATGAACTACACAATGCCATAAGTTCAAGGTAGGTTTTAATTAATTAATTAATTTTTATTTTATGTGTACGAATGTTTTGCTATATGAATGTAAGTGCACCTGTGAGTGCAGTGCCCATTGAGGCCAGAAGAGGGAGTCAGATGCCCCGAAACTGGAGTTACAGGTGAGTTTTAGCTGCCATGTGGGTGCTGGGAACTGAACCAGGGTCCTCTGTCAGAGCAGCTGCTTTTTCTTAACCGCTGAGCCATCTCGCCAACCCTCAAAATAAGTTTTTTTGTTAGGTTTGTTTTTTGGTAGTTTTTGTTTTGTTTTGATTTGGTTTGTTTTTTTTGAGACAGGGTTCCCTGTAGCCCTATCTGGCCTGGAACTTGCTGTCTCTTCTCAAACTCACAGAGACCCTCCTGTGTCTGTCTCCCAAGTGCTGGGATTACAGGCTTCCTCTACCGTGCTTGATTTCAAGGTAAGTTTTTCAAAGAAGCTGTAGCAGCAATGTGCTGTCAGGGATGGACGCAGTAATTGTCTGCATTAAAAAATTAACAAGATTAGACTAAAAATATCAAATATGTGCTGAAGGTGATATCAACATGAGTAAATAAAATAACGTGGTCAGTCTACACATAGGTATGCACACACACACACACACACACACACACACACACATTCCCTTCCTTGGAAGACTACCAAATGAGTATCAAAGGTGACTCTTTAATTGTAAAATAAATGGAATTATTCCTTTCTTTTAAAAAAGCTAATTGATATGTGAGTACATAACCTGATGTAACCACAGGAACCAGGGAAACTGAAAGGAACCATGGAGACAGGTATAGCAGCAACCACTCTCATCAAAGAAGCATCTTTTCAACAGATGGAGTCTAGTACAGAGTTCCACAACTGGTCACACACAGAGGATAAATGTCTCTGAGACGCCCAACCCTAAGTGACACATCTACAATTCAACCTCTAGCCCTAAGGTTCATGGAACCTAGTGAAGCTTCCCATGCAACATAGGGCAATGACCACAGAAGGCCACAGCTGGCCGAAGTGTAGAGAATGGAGACTGCAGAGTGCGTGTCCCTGGACAGGACTCCTGTATCAAACCCCACCCACCAAGAATTCAGGGAACGTTGTGGAAGAGGGGGCAGAAAGATTGTAAGAGCCAGGGGCGCGGCATGACCGTAGGAAAACAGAGGCTTACGTGTTCCTGGGAAGTTGCCCATATGAACTTACAGCAATGGTGACAACATGCACAAGACCCATGCAAACTCAACCAGATAAAACCAGCATAGAACTGGGGAAGTGGGCAGGAGGCTCCAAGCCAAGTAACTCTTGACAACTGATAACTGTTGGGTGAGGGAGAGTTGATCTTCTTTCAGGGAGTGATGCTAGACAGGCTGAGCAGATTCCAGTGGATGAGCTCACACCAAGACACATACGGGTTCACAAACTTGACCTGATAGGCCTTAACGTATATGACAGAATGTATGAAATCCTGTGCGTGGGCTATAGGAGCGTGTAGATAGAGGACGGGGTCTAAATATGACAAAATGTATAATGGGGCTGGACAGATGGCTCAGCGGTTAAGAGCACTGATTGCTCTTACAGAGGATCTGGGTTTGATTCTCAGCACCCACATGGTGGCTAACAACTATCTGTAACTCCAGTTCCAAGGGATCTGACACCCTCCTCTGACCTCCGTGGGCATTGTACAACATAGATATACTTTCATACATCCAGGCAATACATTCATACACATAAAAAATAAAAATAATAATACAATTTTTAAAGAATGTTTTGTATGAAATCCACAAAAACCCAATATGCTTTGGAAAAAAAGTTAAAATACAAAAGCTAATTAATGTTTTCTATATGCCAAGGACTGTCTTAGACCCAGAGATCAGATCAACATGCATGTCACTAACATATAAGATTCATACAATGGTGGGAAAGAGTGAGCTTCCACTAAAGTTATCCCTACTCATGTCTGCTCAATAGAAAGAGCAAAGAGAAAAAGGCTGTGCTGAGACCTGTGCGCGGGTCTTCTGGGCCAGTTCCCAGTGCCAACTCGACTCCCGGTTTTCTTCTTTTAGAAGCTACAGGCCTGACTCTGCCTACTCTGAAGAGAAAATCTTTCTCTCCGTGTACACACACCCTCCGACTCACGTGTAGTACAGGTGGCTCTGTTCCTGGGAACCATGGGAGAATTTAGGAACTGGAGAGAATTGGTTACAGGAAAGGGGGGATTTGCAAGAGCTACTCACATAATACTCCCCTTCTCCCTACTGAGGTCTGATCCTCTCTGGACCTCCTCCCTAATACAGAAAGGAAGAAGACTCAGCTTCCCACCTGAGTCTTTGTGTTTCTTAACAGTAAGGATCCATCATTAATTTTTATTTTAAGTATTTCATAAATATGTTCTGGAGAACTTTGGACTGTCAGCATAAGGCAGAAATCAGGACAGAGGCCAAATGTAATTCTGTGTGTGTACATGCACGTGTAGGTGCTTGCGACTGTGGGAGCACGTGTGAGTGCGTGTTGCAAGTACATATAGAGGCCAGAGGTCAGCCTTATGTTGTGTTCCTCAGATGCCTTCTACCTTGTTTTTTTGCAACAGGGCCTCTCATTGAATCCAGAGCTCACCAATTCTGCTAGGCTATCTGGCCAGTGAGCCCCAGGAATCTGCCTGTTTCTGTCTCTCTGGTGCTGGGGTTACAAGGATGTGCCACCACATCTAGCAGTTTTACATGAGTTCTGGGGGTTGGGGGCACTCAGGTCCCCATGCATTTTCTGATTAAATTATCTCCACAGCCCCAGCCTAATAAAATTCTAACTCTGCTACGCTGCTGGTTCTGAATAAGCAGGAAGAGGCAATAACCCACATTCCTGTTCTTCAACCTGTCTTCAGACTGCAGTTTGTTACTACCACTTGCCCGTCCATCTCTAGGCCTGAGGCTTCATGATCATGGAGACTTCAGACTTCCATAGGGATGGAGCGATGGCTCAGCAGTTAAGGGCACTGGCTGCTCTTGCAGAGGACCTGGGTTGTTTCCTAGCACCCACATGGTGGCTAACACCCATCTGTAACTCCAGTTCCAGGGACTCTGACGCCCTCTTCTTCTGACTGCCAACAGGCATTGCATACACGTGGTGTACTTGTGTACATGCAGGCCAAACACTCATACATGTAAACAAAAATAAACTATTTCACTTACCTTGTCAATATTTTCTTAAGAGTCTTGGCATCTTTAAGTTAGAAGATACCAATCTATAGGAATTGTTTTTCATATACTTTTACAAAAACATGTATTAATAAAATCAGTGAGATTGCCTTGTACTTTACTAGAAAAATATTCCATTTGGACCAATTTTATCTTCTTCCTTATTTTATATTTTCTACGTATGCAAAGCATTGAAGAAAAAGTTAATTTTATTCTTCTGAAGAGGAGCACAGTTTAAACTAAAACTCTAATCCCAACCTCATCTTGAATTGATAGAAGCATTATTAAATTGTTTGTATAAGCACTAACAGCTAAAGGGTCAAAGTTTCTGATTGGTCCTGGTAACACACATCCTTTCCTCCAATGAAGTAATTACGTATTTGTTTTATTTCTGAGAAAAATGACAAAACGAAAACAACTTTTTGCTTTCTATTTTGTGGTAACAGGAATTTAAATTTTTAATATAAACTTACACTTTGAACAACTCACTACCATATTCATCTTGTTCCCATTTCACCCATACATGGCCGAGCTGTCACTGTCTGTTGAGACAGACAAATTCAATGCTGCCAGCGCACATCTCTGGCTCCAGTGCTGTCCCGTTACTGGGCAGTTCCTGTCTCTGGGGCCAGCTGCGGATCCCAGTCTACATTCTTCGCTAACCTGGGACATAGCCACCTTCGGGAGCAATACAAACCTTTGTTGGCCACCTCCCAAGAAACTTCAAAAAGTAGTAAGTCCTCCACAGGAAGTGGGTCAGCTTCCCACTGAGGAAGCCCACCCAGGGAAGTCACAGACAAGGACCTGCCGCGGAGCATGCTTCTTCCAGTCCCGGGCGCCTTTTGAATCCCTGCTTCCGCACAGAGGAGCGGGGTGGGTAGGGATCAGCCTCCGGATGTCCTCTGCAGGGCGACACAGCAGGGTGAGATGGTGCGTGCACCGCGCAGGACTCCCAATTGAAGGAAGAGTTTCTCCTTTGACTGCCTTTGGGGGTAGGTGTAGTGCGGGCAACACCCCCAATTCCGGTGTGCTCAGACAGCCCAGAAAACATCACAAGTAAAACCCTCCTCTTCACAGCCAGGGCAAGCGGCCAGGGACAGGCTGAGCGTGACACACGGCCAGCCCTCTAACCCTTGTCCTCTGGACCAGACTCCCACAGTCGGGTCACCCATGCGAATTTCATCATTCACAGAGTGATCCTGCAGGAGTTTCTGGGGCCTTCTGCAGCCTGCTTGACGCGTGCCCACATGTCTAGTGGCTCTTTACCTAGAGCACTGAAAATTATTCCCACTTATTTTGTTCTATGTGTACAAAGCGAAGAGTGAGAGGCGTGGATCTTGATTCCTTAACTGCTAACAATGCTTTCCGTGTAAAAAGCATAAATCTCAGCCTGTCTAAAGAATGTTACTTTGGCTGATTAATACTGATGATCAGTCCATGTTTTAATGATGGAATAGAAATGAATTTTAGTCACATTAGTGTTTTTTTCCTTTTTCTTTTTGAGACGAGGTCTCCCTGTAGCCCCAGCTGGCCTGGAACTCACTATGTAGACCAGGCTGGCTTTGAACTCACAGAGATCCACCTGCCTCTGCCACCCGAGTGCTGGGATTAAAGGCATGCGCCACCACGCCCAGCATACATTTGTACATTTTAAACTTCATATTATCAGATTGATAGACAATAGTTCAGTAGATAGGAAAGTATTCAAATATGGTAGGAAGTTGCAAAAGAAGTTAGGTTCTGAAATTTTACCAGGTTCCCACTATCAATAAAAAACATTGCTTACCCTGTGTTCACCTGCATATAAATATATATATGCCAATGTGTTCACACACACACACACACACACACACTGTGTGCTATACTACTCCTAAAGGTGTGAGGGCATTTACAAGCAGGCTCAATTTTTAACCATCTTCTTACACAGACTTAGGCTGCTATCTGTATGTCTGCAGTATTATACTATATTTCAGAGAATTGGCACTTGTCCAAAATATTCTTTACATTGGGATTTTAAAAATCATCAGGTGACGCCCTGCCATACCCTGCTCTGCCCGTCTGGGGGTGCTTTGCTCAGGGATGGGCCTGCAGGGCTGCACCCAGCCTCCCTGGAAAGCAAAGACTTAAGAAAACCTTGGGGTTGTTTCTGGCCATGCTACCCCGGGGGTATACTCTTGGGCATCTGGAAAGAAGGGTTGGGAGGGAGGGTCACACCGTGCAGTCTTGGTCTGCTGGTACAGGAGGCAGCTCCCCACCTATCCCTGCATCTCAGGCTCCTGAGTTGGCAGATTAAGCATTTTATAAATTATATTTTAAATATATGTTTTAAACTTGTAAAAAAAGTTATCAAGCGAGTGAGATATCTCAGTGGGTAAGGGCACTTGCAACCAAATCAGATGATCCAAGCTCCATCCCTGGGACCCATACAGTGGAAGGAGAGAATCAAAGCCCACAAATTGTTCTCCAACTTCCACATTTGCTTTATGACATATGAACATGCATGCTTGCACACGCTCTTGTGCACACACACATACACACACACGCATGAATGCACACACCAAATAAGTAAATGTAATAAAAAACTAAAAATAGAATTTTAAGAATTGTCATGAAATAATTTGTCAATTGTTAATACAGTATAGAAATTTGCATTAAGTTTTCAGAAATATCACATAGAGTCTAATTACTTATGGCTGTTTTAATGACTCAAGGCAGGTAAAACCATATTTCATTGTGCAAAATAAAAGACCTGTGCAAATCAGTATCTGTCTTCCAGTGTTAACTGACATTTTTAATTGTCTTTCTAAACGTACATCTAGTTACAGAATTTATGATTCATTTGTTTAAGGTTTTATAAAAAGCTTATATGGTCAATTTTAAAAATCAAGTATTAGGGCTGTGCAAGCCTGGGGACTTGAGTTTAATGAACTTATATGAGAAGGTGGAGGGAGAGAACGGGATCCACAGAGTTGTCCTCTGACCTCCACAAGCAGACACACACACACACACACGCACACCACACAAGCACACCACAAATATGGATAAAATAAATTCTAAAAATCAAGCACTGAATAGATGTGCTTACATTTCTGTCTCTTTGAAAAAAAAAAATGACTCCTGTGTATTGCTTAACCCCTGAGTATTCTGCAAATACAAATCCCAGTAAAATCAAACAGAAGGCCATGGTGACAGCAAGTGAGAAAGAGGGGACAGAGGGGGGCAGGGCCCGAAGTTTGAGAGAGGAAGCAGAGCTCCAAGTATGCCATCTCAGGAGTCTTGAAACTGGTTCGCCTAGCACTCTATGACCCACAGAGAGCTGATCCACACTATTCAATACCCCCTAAGATTGACCTACAGTCATCATGTGCTGTGTTGTGGGTCAGGCTCTGGTGGGATCAGGTGCAATCAAGTATTTCTCAATTATGTGAACTTCAGCCAATGTTTTAATAAAGTTTTAGTGTCTACCTAATTGATAAAGAATAATTCAATAGATATAAAAGTGTTCCATATGAGGAGAAAGTTGCAAAAAAAGTTAAGGAATAACTTATAGATGGGAGACTTTATCAGTGTTCAGCCTCGGTGTGGGGAATGTGTGACAGTTAAGTCAAACCTTCCCTAATGATAGTAGTTACTGTTGGAGAGTGGTGGAGTTAAGAGGAAGGTTTCATTTTCTCAATTATTTTGAATATTGTACCGTGTATATTTGACTGTTTGAATACTTAATTATCTAAAACATTTTGGAGGAAAACTACCTTAGATTAATGAGTATATTTTATGACATAGCATTTGATAATAAGTAGGATATAAAGTAGAAAATAGCATAACTGAACATACTTTGTAAACATGTGTGCATATTTGTATATGTATAAGTTTCCACTCATGAAATGTTTATGAATGGAAGACTGGAATGTAAATAAAGACTGGGCGACTCTGTGTTAAAATTCTACAATGATTGTCTTTAAATGGTAGTGATTTTTTAAAAATATGTTTCATTTACTATTTTCATTTTTGTGAGTATGAATGTATTTCCTGCATGCAGGTAGGTGCACCTGTGTTATGCAGTGCTCAAAGAGGTCAGAAGAGAGCATTGGATTCCCCTGGAACTGGAGTTACGTTGTTAACTGCCATTTGGGTGCTGGGAATCCAACCTGGGTTCTCTGCAAGAGCAGTCACTGCTCTTAACTGCTGAGTCATCTCTCAAGTCCTGTGGTAGTGATTATATATAATATCCATGTGGTCCTTTTGGTTTGTGCTCTACAAACTCTACATGTATATACACCATAAATAAGCTAAGAAAAATAACTTTGGAAAAGTTTAATCACATCAACTCATGGTTGTTTTATATATTTCCACTTTCATTATTTTGATTTTTAAAAAAGATTTATTTATTTTTATTCATGTGTCTGTGTGTCTATGTGTGGGTGTGCATGCAAGTATACAAGTGCCCACAGAAGCCAGAAGAGGGCATCAGATCCCCTGGAGCTGGAGTTATAGGTAGCTACAAGCTGTCCTGTTGGGACATGAACTCTGGTCCTCTGAAAGAGCAGCAAGCATTCTTAACCACTAAGCCAACTCTCCAGCTCCATTTTGATTTAAAAAAAAAAAAACTTATTGGTTCCCTTTTTACTTTCTTGTGTCAAATTCCAATATGTTTAGTGACACACCATCTCCTGATGACCTCTTTATAGCAGACTTGGGTAAATATTTTGTTATTCTCAACACGAGGACAGATTTTGCTTAAACCTTTGCTCTTTTTTTAAAAAAGCATTTCGTTAATACCATTTTCAAAATCGCTCCCGAATCAAGGGTCATGAAATACATGGAACCAAAGGAAATGTGTACATGGAATGTATTTTCACCTACCCGTGTCATCTACATGAAGTCTCATCTTTCAAATACATCCACAGAGAACAGCTGTGGCTTGTGGGAAAAGAAAAAATAGGTTTATAGACACATGAAGGGAAGTTCTCTTCTTCCTGAACCCCTGAATACTCTCCTCTAAGGTTTGTATGAAAAACAAACTGATTATCTGAAAGCGAAAAACAAGAGTTGTAGCAGAACAGGAGGAAGGAGGGTGCCCCATAGACACTGACCCCCAGTTTCACACCACGCTGGGTTCTGCCACTCTCTGCAGGAGTACAGCCAGGAAATAACGATGGTACTCGGTTCCTGTGTTAAATATTCCAGCAGAGGTCGCTAGACACTCTTAGAACACCACCCCTGGCTTCTACATGTTCGAATCTTGGAAATCATTAGGACTTGAAAGTTGCAAACTGAATGCTGGGATGATTCTGTTAACATATCTATGAACTCTTATTATGAGCACTATTCTAGTGGTTAGGGATGTTTTCAACAAATGGTAGCAAAGTCTCTGCATGTGAACACACAGACGTTACCCTTGTGACCAGCAGACAAGCTATGTTAGGTCAAGGACTCCCGCTAACATGGTAAACTGCCATTGGAGAGAAAAGGGGTACTCAGTGGAGGTCAAGACAACTCTCCGTGAGGAAGTGATATCTGAAGAACGTGGTGAAGAAAATGCTTGAAGATCTGGGGGAATCAACGCAAAGGAGAGGGAGGAAGACCCAGAACTCAAGGCACACGAATGAAGACGGGTTGAGGACGCTGAGATGAGGAAAGCAGAGACCAAGCAGACCGCAGTAAAGCTGCTTGAGGCTGAGCTTCATCCGGGCTGTAACAGGGTCACCTGAGGCTTTACCAGGAGAAGGTGCTCTATAGGAAATGCAATGCTGGGAAGCGAGGTGTGAGAGGCTCCGGTAGTCAGGGCACAAAGCTTGTATGCCCATGACACATTCTAGAATGTAATTCTAGAATTGTCCCTTTTATGGATAACGTCTTATCATCTCCCTGTTATGAAAACTGCAATGAAAGTGGGTTATTTAGGGGCTGGAGAGGTGGTTCAGCAGTTACAAGGACTGCTGCTCTTGCAGAGGACCTGGGTTCCCAGTACCCACTTGGCAACTAACAACCATCCGTAACTCCAGCTCCAGGGGATCTGACGCCCTCTTCTGTCATCTTCGGACATTGCACGACACAGGTGCACTTGCATACATGCAGGCAATATTCATACACATAAAAAAATAAATATTTTAGAAAGTATGTTATTTGATATTTGATCTTCAGATTTTAATTTTCTTCCTACCCTCACCAACCCCTCCCTCCTTACAAGTGCCCCCCCCATTGACTTTTTAATATTAAACTTTATTCTGTTAATGTACAACTGAAGTATTCATTAAAGGCCTACTTGTGTTAAGCATTGTGTTAGTAACCTTCACTGTTATCCTGACTGCAAATTAACATTAAGGATAGAAATGATGACCACACATAGGAATAATTTTAATGCATTTTTGGATGTTAAGTGTGCTTACTTCCTTACTCATGGGCTTCTCTACAAAGCCCAGAGCTATTAGGTACGTGCTATTTTTATGTGCTGTTAAAAATACCCTGTGCATTGTTCTCACAGTTACGCAGCTGATCAGAGCAGCGTTCAGGTCTTTGGCAGGAATCGAAAGCATCAGCTGCTGGGGATAAAGTAGGAGGCCCACGTTCCAAGCAGCCTTCTCCTTCCTTGTAGCCCAGGGATACAGGATACAGCCCAGGACGCAGACAGCCAACATCACATCAATAGATGAAACCAAAGAGAACCTAGGACATGTGTCCTTATCACCTTCTGACTGAGATTTTTTTCTGTTTGGGATTAAAAAAAAAAATTCCCAGTGTTATGTAACCCTTTGAAATCTTCAGACTTCCTACGTTTCCTAGAAAGTTGTTCTTCCCCAAACCTACCTTGGTCTCGGAGCAATGCATCACCATGTGTCAGCACTCCTATGGCCATTAGTAATGAAACTTCTTGGTTTCAAAATAAATTTAATTAATTACACCAGTCTTGGGGGATACAAGACTCCGTTTTTCCTCTATCAACTAATAAAGTATGTTGGTTTTGACACTATAAAGCCTTTCCCTGTTTCTGAGCACAGATGAATTAATACGGGATGTGAAAAGAGGTTATAGTTCTTTTATCATTACCAGTGTCAAAAAGTAACTGAGGGTCAGCAAGATGGCTCAGCTGGTAAAGATTCTTACCACCGAGACTGGCAATCTGAGTTCAATTCCTGAGACCCACACTGTGGAAGGAAAGGACTGACTCCTGCAAGTTGTCACCTGACCTCTAGATACATGCTATGGCATGTGTGCACACACACAAATACATAAATAAATTTTAAAACATTCATACATCTATAAATAAGGAAGCATATATCTAGTTGTTACACTCTGTTCATCCTAAATACTGTTGTCTGTTCAAAATCATTCTGTTCAGTTTATTTGACAGGAGAGCAGGAAACTTCGTTGTAACTAATAGCTAATGCGTGTTATACAGTGAAGTCCTCGTATGCTTTGGCGTTTAATAGAATCTCAGACTCTCCCAAAGAGAAAGTTATGTGACCTTAAAAAAGCTTTGTGACTTCTGCCTCATACAAACAACAGCAGATATCTCTGTGTGGTGGTGCACACCTTTAATCCCAGCACTGGGGGGGGGGGGCGGGCAGCACTAGAAAGTTCAGAATGTCTGTAAAGTACATGGTTTGAAAGAAAAGGGGTTTGGGCTAAAAAGATTGCTCAGTGGTGAAGAGCACTGGCAAGGTTTGGTTCCCAGCACCCACGTGGTGGCTAACAACCATCTATAACTCCAGCTCCAGGGGACCCAACACCCTCTTCTGGCCTCCATGGGCACTGCATGTACATGGTGCACTTACATACATGCAGGCAAAACACACATAGAAGTTGAAAATCAATATATCTTTCAAAAAATTCTCACTTGCATAGACCCAGTAGTCACCACTCTCTTTTTCTAGAAACACCACATCCTGTACCTAAAGCTACATGGGCTTCCCTCCAGCCTTGGGCCCCTTAATGCAACTGCAACCCAATGCACAGATGCTCTTGTTCCCTCTCAGCTTTTCTGCCTGCTGGTCTGTCTCTTCATCTGCCACACATGTTTCTTCACTGGTGCCGACACTGCAATTCATTCTTTCACACAACAGGATAGCAGCCATTGAACAAACAGATAGACCTTATTTACATTCCCCACAGAGAGATTAACTGCAACCCAATGCACAGATGCCCTTGTTCCCTCTCAACATTTCTGCCTGCTGGTCTGTCTCTTCATCTGCCACACATGTTTCTGCACTGGCGCTGACACTGCAATTCATTCTTTCACACAACAGGATAGCAGCCATTGAACAAACAGATAGACCTTATTTACAGTCCCCACGGAGAGATATTTCAGCCATTTCCTATCTATTGCTATGATAAACAATATCATGTTTTTCTAGGACACATATGCAGGATTCATTACTGAGTCAAAAGGCATATAATTCTAATTTCGATAGACATTGTTAAATGGCCCTCTGAAGGAAATGTGCCATTCAATATTTCTTCAGGAATATTGAATATTTCTACAAGATTCATTTACCTACAGCTAATAGTGTGCTGTGAAACATTGTGTATGGGGCGGGGGCATCAGGTGAGATGGCTCAGTGGGTGAAGGTGCTTCCCACCAAACCTGATGACCTGAGTTCAATCCCTGGGACTCGGATGGTAGAAGGAGAGAACCAACTCCTGAAAGTTGTCCTCTGACTTCCACACACAGGCCATGATATACAGGTG
>NW_008354345.1:1498159-1529348 GCF_000622305.1 Nannospalax galili
ATATAGTTGAGTCGATGTTCTTTACCCAATGGAGTTAATATTGCCTCCTGGTTTTGCTTACGTTGTGTCTCTAGGAAGAAAGTTTTCTGTTCTCTAATGTAATAGAACAGACTTACTTTTAATGCCTCTAGATTTTGAATTATAGAAAAGTCTTTCCAAACTTCAAGGTAGTGAAAGGATGTAACATACTTTCAAAAGTTTTATTCAAAACCTCGATCCATACAGAGTTGCCCTCACATACAGTGTGATACAAGTGTACATTATAGCTTTTAAAATCATGCTTTTGGGTTGTTCCTAACCCCTTCCATTTATCTGAATTCTGTTTTATAAATGATTTCCATAAAACATTCCTCATTTCACAAATATTTGCTTCCAGAACCAACACGGCTCTGTATTTGACCAATGTGCTGCTCCAATGCTCCAATGAATAAGGTGGGGGGCGGGGCTCAGGGTTTACAGTCATTTTCAAATGTTACCTCATTTACATTGTTTGGTGCATTTCAAAGAATCTGGGGCTGGAGTGATGACTCAGCAGTTAAGAGTGCTTGTAGCTCTTACAGAGGACCTGGGTTTGGGGTCCAGCACTCACATGGCAGCTTTCAATGGCCTATAACTTCAGTTCCAGGAGATCCAACCCCCTCTTTTGGCTTCCCCAGGCTCCTGCACACATGTTACATAGAACTCATGTAGGTTCACACACATACATATACAGACTTACATAAACAAGTAAATCTTTTAGAATCTGGCATTCTGAGTTACAGGTATTGCTCAATGCAGAGCCCATGGTTAGCATAAACAAGGCTCTGAATTCAACCCCACACCCTTCTCTGAAAAAAAGAGAGAAAACTGTTAAAAGAAGGGAAAAATCTGACATTGTGATCACATGCACCCAGAGAACTATGAATCTTGAAATCTAACATCTGAACACTACTGTCCTATTGCTACACTAAATAAACAGAGAGGGCTGGAAAGATGACTCTGTGGTCAGCCCACTGACTGCTCTTATAAAGGACCCGAAATCCTTTCCTAGCACCCACATGGGGCAACTCACAACCGCTTGTAAGCCCAGTTCCAGGAGATCCGGTGCCTTCTTCTGTCCTCCGTGTACACCTGCACATATGTGCATCTACCGATACAGACACACATCCATACACATGACTACAATCAATCTTAAATATTACACATACAGATATCATATTACATATTTATATGTTTTATTTTACCAAAGGCATGGACTACCTCTTCTGTCTTAAAGTAGGAGTTACTTACTACAAAGAGACATTGTTGTGGGGTGCTTCACCAGGGAAGACCATTCAGACACAGAAAATTACCAAAAAAGAAAGCCTTTATTAGCAGACTGGCAACTACACTGGTCATTCGGGTCCTAAGTGCAGTCCTGAGCCATCTTTAGGGTAAGCTTTTATACAGAAAAACTACATCAGGGTGAAGTTTCAGTTTCTAAGCATTTCCATAGCTTAGGGGTGGAAAGCCCCTCTAACAATTATTATTCTGCAAAAACAAGCCAAGCATGAAACACAGAAGCTATAAATCTGCAGTTATCAGGAGCAAACAGGAACATGCTAACCCATTCTCTAGGCAGAGGCCTGCTGATGTGTTTTCAAACTCACACCTTGGTGCAGTTGAGCCACACCTACTGGTTCCCACACCCTGGGACAACTGCCTTTTAATGTTCAGAGGCTAGGTTCAGTCTGGACTCCTACATGGCGTATCTATGGTCAAGACGGTGCCTTATTACAACACTCAGTGAATGCTTGCATTTTTTCTGGGTTCTTTTAATGTGTCATGGCTTCCGTCAGTCATTTTCTTAATTTTGTTTGACACTGAAGCCAGTACCCCAAAACTAGATGAGGGATCTCTGATTTCCACTCAGCTCCCAGCTTTGAATGCAAGGATGGCATTTCTCTGTGGGAGCTCCAGCAATAACAGTAAAAACATGTAACAGCCCCCACCCCAAATCTGCATTCTACCTTAAAAAGTTAACCAAGAGTGGGAAGTCATCATTGAGTCTTTGAGCAGAGGGGCATGAACAGCAGGCAGTGAAAATGGGTGATGCCATCTGGAAGGATTGCAGATAGATGTCAGGACTGTCTAAGAATTATGAGTCTAGTGAGATGGGATTTATTCAGTATTGTTTCTTTGCTATCTAACTACTACTTCTCAGGTCTGGAGTTCTTCCATGTCCCATTCCTTTAACCTGTTTCAGATGGTGAGTTTTGCTTAAGAAAGGTCATTTTCAGTCTATGAAAACTCAGCACAGAGGGCCACAGAGGTTGGTTCAGAGATGCACATTTTATCCATCGGGGGCCAGTAGGATGCAGTGAGGTGTTTTCTGGAATTCTGAGAAAGGTAGCCAGTAGTTTTTCATTAGTCAAACAAACGAGGTTACGACACTGCAGTGACCTTGGACAATTTGCCACTGTACTGTGCCTAAACATTAAATATACACACAGAGACGAGTTAAACAGAGTTACAGGAAATCTTCATAATCTTCTGTGACCTTTCTTTACCCTTGACTATCTCACTTGACGTAAACTCGACTTCTAGCCTGTCTGACAGGTGCGTGATGCCCTCCTTTTGTGGTTTGTTTTAGCCAGTTTAAAGGAGTACCGACCGATCCACCAACGCACTTGGGTCAGTTTCTTTTCTAGAAAACAGCCTGGGCAAAGATCACTTCTAATTCTAAACTCATAAAAGGTGAAGCTATTGTTAAGATTTGAATGTGAAATGTCCCCCACAGCTTCATGTGTTTGAGTACTGGGTTCCCAGCTAGTAGTGGTGTGTTTTGGGGAGGTTGTGAAACCTGGAGTATGATATGTAGCCTAGATGGCAGAATGGGTCCGCCAGGGTGGGCCTTGAAAGTCATACCTGCTTCCGGGAGTGCTGCCACGTGAGGAACCCCAACACAGTCATCACCACGGAAGGTCTCCACTGTATTTGCCCCACCGTGACGGGCTGTACCTGAAATCATGAACCAAATAAACCTTCCTCCCTGAAGCTTCTGCTCTCGGTTTTGTTGCATTGATGAGAAAGGTGACCGACACAAGCACCGAACTGGATAAACTATGTCAGCTGTAACCGAACTGGATAAACTATGTTAGCTGTAATCTGTGCGTAGCTTTCACTTTTTGGAAAAGAGACTCATGGTCTATCAGAATCTGCGTATTGATTAGTCAGGGGTGACTGGGCAACTGCCTGTCTTTTTCTGGGGGGATGTTAGTGTGTTCCAGTTTCCGTATTTTTCCCAGAAAATAACTAAGTACAGACTTGTGCTTTAGCTCGACTCTCTAGGACCTTGTTGGGGTATTAATTATGCACATCTCAATTTGAGAAACTAGCTTACTAGCCAGTTGGTACTTCTCATTATGGTTGGATATCCCCAAGTCTTAGGGTACACCACATAGAATAAACTTTGGTTAGCCAAGGAGCAATTTAATGAACCCAACACCAGGCTTCCTGTAGCTCCACACTGTTGTCCAAGAGCTTGCCTCTCTACCTTCTATCGTCTCATGACAGATAACAAATGTGAGATTACAATCTTCCTAGTCACTTTAAAATTAAAATAGGTATTGGGCTGGAGAGATGACTCAGTGGTTAAGACCACTGACTGTTCTTGCAGAAGACCCCAGCTTGAATCCAAGTACCCACATGGCAGCTAACAACGGTCTATAACTCCAGTTCCAGGGGCTCTGACACCCTCTTCTAGCCTCCGTGGACATTGCACAACATGGGTACACTTACATACATACAGGCATAACACTCACGCACATAAATATAAAAAAATAGCTATTTTTGAATGGTTTTTTTTTTCCTGAATGTCTTTATTTGGCAAAACAAAAGGCTGACCGACTTCATTTGAAGCCCCTCACTTTCCTCTAACATATTTCCTACTCCTGGAATTTAATCTTAAATTCGTCCATAAAACTCAAGCTTGAAAGCCACTGGCTTATTGCAAATTCAGTGTTCATGCAGAGACTAAAACTAGAGCAGACTAAACCTCTCTTTACACGCAGGAATGATCTTGGTACAAAGATCTCATTTTGGAAATCTGATATGAAAAAAAATTACCTGTCTCAGCCTTCTCTTCTGTAATACAAATATTCACACGGATGTTAAATTTCAACATGATTTTATAAAGAATGTGGTAAGGGGTGTTTACTGAAAATATATGTTTAGGAGTTTAGAAGCTATAAAGTTCCTGTTGAGACTGAGTCTAAGTCTGTTCAGTAGACGTCACCTCTGATTCGTCTCCATTTCTTTTTAAAAATTTTATGTGTATGAGTGTTTTGCTGGCCATGTATTTAAGTGCACCATGTAATGCCCACAGAGGCTAGAACAGGGCTCCAGATGCCCTGGAACTAAAGTTATTGGCCACTTTTAGCCACCATGTGGTGCTGGGAACCAAACCCAGGCCCTTTGAAAGCACAGCCAGTGCTCTTAACCAGGGAGCCATCTCTGCAGGCTCATTTAGTCTCTTCCTCCTAGCCCAAACAGGAATGGAAATCATAGCAGCGTTTTCTAAGCTGTATGATTTTGTCCCCCAGGGAACACTTGGAGACACCAGCAAATGTCTTTGGCTAACACAGAGAAAAGGCGTGTCTCTGGAACATGTCCAGTAGATCCACGCACAGTACCCTTCCCTACAACACAGCACCAACAAGCCCCAAATACCACAGGTGCCGAGGTTAAGAAATGCTGCCTTACAGTGTGGATGACTGAAATGCAAAGCACCTGCAGCAGCAAGCACTCCTCAGGTGTTGGCCACTATCAGGGCCAAGCTTTGTGCCGAGTTCTATATACTTTCTTCATTTGACTTCTACTTGTTAGGGATGTAGCTTGCTGGTAGAGCACCAGCTTATGCCCAAGACACTGGGCTCCAGCCTCAGCACTGAAAAAATATCAATAATTCAAACTACCCACATTGAAGAGGAACCATTATTTCATAGGGGAAAAGAAGATAATCTGTTTAAACCATTGTTACTTAGCAACAGAACTGTTGCTCAAATGCTGGTTTACATGACCCCACCAAATTTCCAACTATCCCTAAACTGAGTCTCAGCTGTTACAGCAAATTGGGACTTCTGCCTTAGAATCCCTCCAAATTCCCATGCTGTGCTGTCTTCCTGACACCCAGGCCTGGGCGATTCAGCCCAAATGTCCATTTCTTTCATTACTGGAGAGAACTAACTCTAGTGCAAGGTTTTCTCCAATTTCATGAAGCTGTTTTAATAGATTCTTCCTTTGAGAAAGTTAAAAGGTACTGACAGCTAACATCCATTGCAACTTCTCCAGTTACAGCCTTAAAGTTGTAACCATATGGGGCTGGAGAGATGGCTTAGTGGTTAAGAGTGTTTACTGCTTTTGAAGAGGACCCAAGTTCGGACCCAGGCACCCACATCAGTTGGTTCACAACTGCCTGTAACTCCAGTTCCAGGGAATCCATCACCTCTGGCCTCCAAGGATACACACATGTATAAGCTACACATGAAACAGATGCAGACACACAAGTGTATAAAATAAATCTTTGGGGATGGAGAGATGGCTCAGTGGTTAAAGAGCACTGGCTGCTCTTGCAGTGGATCCAGGTTTGGTTCCCAGAACCCACTTTGTGGCATTTTTAACTCTAGTTCCAGGGGATCTGATGCCTCCTTGGGCATTGCACACATATGATGCACTTCCATACAGACAAGCCAACACTCATACATGTAAAATAAATCTTTCAAAAATTGCAACCATATTCTTAAAACAAGAAAATCATGGAACCAACCGACAGAATTCTGGCGCTGCCTGGAGAGAGGTTACAGAAGAAAGTGTACATGATGTGGATTTAGGGATTTATGGATTTAGGAACATTTATGAAGTATAAGAGGGGTCATTTTAAAGACTACAAATTTTCAGCAATTAAAAAAGCAACCTTAGAAATAGAAGCACACAAGTCAGCATTCAGGAGGCTGAGGCTAGACTGCAAATTCAAGGCTACCCTTAGCTATAAGACCTTACCTCAAACAAAAACCTTACCAAACCTCAAACAATAAGACCTTACCTTAAACAACAAAAACAACCCAGAGCACACTGCAATAACTAACTTTATTTGTTCAAGAGCTCATAGTGCAAGCATTAAACAAGGCTGGGCTTTGATCCGTGAGCTCATATCACATGTAAGGGGAGAAGCAAACTGTGACCCATATACAGGGCTGAAGACTAAAGGCTCAGGGTTAATCACATTGTAGTTTGTAGATTTCTACAGCCTAGAACCCGGGAGTCACAGGTCTTTCAGATCCTTCTGGATGTCCCACAGGGTGTCCGCGCTCTTCCTGAGCTGAGCGACCTCATCATCTTTTAGCTTCTGGTTGATGACACTGGTTAACCCCCGAGCATTGAGGATGCACGGGAGGCTCAGGAAGACTTCATTTTCAATGCCATACATTCCCTGTGAGAAGGGGAAAGCATTTAGATTGTCAGGAAGCCATAGTAGATAAGAGTCAAAACACTACGTGGTCACCAAAGCAACTGTAGGGGATATGACACACACAAATTCGTTCTCTTCATTTGACAGGTCCATATGTTTCCTAATCAGGTTTTTAATTATGTTTACTATTTATATTTAGACTATGCAAACTTACTCTAGGATAAAACTAGCTACAAGAAAATAAGTCCTTATATTTTTAAATTAAACACTATTTCCTGCTTCGATACAATTTAATACGATTTGCTATATGAATCTTTGAATTGTTTTCAACCATGGTCCTTAATAGACTGCTTTCCATGAAACTCCTAAGTCTATTTTCAGATAAGTAGAGAATTTAGCAGGTGTCAATACTGAACATGTGGATGACCACCTCTGAAGGACCATTAATAGTTGATAATTATTAAAAGTCAGGATTCTCTCAATACCCCCAGAACTGCTGATGAAATAGTGTAACTTCCAAATGCTCTACCAGTTAGGGAGAGGAATTTATTCACAGGGTCAATTATACTATATAACTAATATGATTATTTCCTTTTTGAGACAGGGTCTTGCTATGTAGCCCTAACTTGGCCTGGAACTCCCTATGTAGACAGATTCCAGGCTGGCCTCTATCTCAGAGATGCATCTGCCTCTGATTCCCAAGTACTGGGATTAAAGGCATGCACCACCATGCCAGTCACTTAATTATTTTTAATAAGTCACCTTAATCTTTAAAACTATTAACTTCTAAATGTTTTGTACATACACAAAACTAGAGAAAATATTCATATATAGATATATCTACACATATCTAAAGACTGAACAATTAATTTTTCCTCCACGTTTACTTTATAAAGTTTCTATAGTATTGTAAACCAAATACCAGATGCCATGTTTTACCCAATTGTGTGTGTGCGTGTATGTGTGTGTGAGAGATATGCATGCCTACATGGGTATATGAATGTGTGTACATATGTGTACGGAGCCAGAGGTTGGCTTTGGGTGACTTCCTTGATTGCTCTCCGCTTATATTGTCAGTGCCTCTCACTTGAACCCACGGTTCAACAGTTCAAAATGCCTAGCCCGTCACCTTGAGCTAAGAAATCTCGTCTATTTCTCCCTTTCACGCTTTTCCACACTTGACACTGACATGTGGAAAATGGCTCTGTTACTTCACACAACACTAATATAACTTCTGTCCAGTAAATTTATTTCTCATGAGGGCTCATGCTGCCCAGGGAGACTTCAAACTTGCTATGTATCTGAGGATGACTCTGAGGTTTTTTGTTTGTTTGTTTTTTTAATAGACTCTGAGTTTTTGATCCTCCTGCCTCCACTTCCCGAGTTCTAGGATTACGGGTCTGCACCGTCCCATCTGGTTTATGTAGGGTTGGAGAAATCAAACTTAGGGTCTTATGCACACCAAGCAAGCACTTTACCAAAGGAACTACATCCTTATCCCTTGTTCAACCAATTTCTATTTACCTGCTTGGTATGTTTTCTCATGGCTTTCAAATTAAACTAAATATGCTAAGGTATCAAGTACTACTGGAAAGGTGGTCTAGAGTTTATTATGTAAATTTAAAATGAATCTATTACATGTCCATTTAAATGACATAAAGGTGGCCCTCAAGAGGATTCAGTTAATTTTTAATTTGCCTCTTTATACAAGGAAGAATTATCAGAAAATGTACTGGATGTCTTAGCGCCTACAAAGTTTAGTTCTCTTTCCTATACTTTCATTGATAAAAGAAAAAGTGAAGTTTCCATTTATACCTAGAGGCAGAAATAAGTACAGCCTGTAACTTTGTCATTCTTTAACTGAATCTCTGGAAATCCTATTACAGTTTGTACTAGTTTATCTTACCTTCACCATTGTTGACACTGGGTGAATCCGAGATAGATTTTTCAACATGGATTCAATGAGGTCAGCCACACTTAACCCAATAGCCCAGTTGGTATATCCTTTTAGCTTGATGACTTCATAGGCACTTAGAAAAAAAATAAGACCAAGAAAGAGATCATTGAAATCTGACCCCTGGGTTGACTCCTGCTCTGCCTCTACTGTGATCTTCAGCCAACTTCTGAACCTTGCAGGCCTCAGAGTTCCTTTCTTCGCAGTGGAGAACATGTGATCTGTTTTGTAAGCTTTTTGTGAGTTCCCACTGAATTAATGGTCATGTAAAACATATAAGCATAATGACTAGTAGTTGATAATGTTTTTGATAAATTTAAATAGTGTATTGCATCAGTGAATACTAATAAAGTCACTGGTAAAAATGCATATTTTTAAAAGATGTATTTCATTTTTAAAAATTTATGTAGATTTGCAGGGTGTGGTGGCACCTACCTTTAATCCCAGCACTTAGAAAGCAGAGGCAGGCAGATCTCTGTGAGATTGAGACCAGCCTGGTCTACATAGTGAGTTCTGGGCTAGCTGAGGCTACAGGGAGACCCTGTATCAAACAAACAAAAATTATATGAATTGGGAGAGGGGCTATGTGCATGAGTGTTGGTCTCCATGGAGGTATAGGATCTCCCTACCCCCCACCGGAGCTGGAGTTATAGGTGGTTATGAGCTGCCTCATGTGGGTGCTGGGAACTGAAACTTGGGTCCTCTGTAAGAGCAACATGTCATCTCTCCAGTCCCTAAAAACGTACATTTTCAACCAATATAACTTACCTAAAAGTGTACATCCATACATATGAAATCAGGAAATGAATAAAAGGATAAAACAGGCTTTCATCCAAGTGAGCATGGTATTCTCATTCATAAAATCAAGGCATTAAGTTGAAATTCTAAGGACTTTTTCAACATTGAGATTGTTTTCTTCTATATACAAGTCAAAGTCCACAAAAGATATTATCAACTAAATTGTTTCATATCTGAGGTATCAATCTTCTTGCAAAAACTATCTGCAAATAATGTTTATTGAATGCTTATCACTGATAAACATGCATGTGTAGGGGCTTTAACTTACTTCTAACAAGTCTACAACTCTTCCATTTACATACTCTAAAGGAGTTTTAAAATAAAAATAAATTTTTAATGTGTATGAGCGTATTGCCTGCATGTATGTAAGTACACCTGTGTTGTGCAGTTTCCATGGAGGTCAGAAGAGGATGTTGAATGCCCTGGAACTGGAGTTACAGATGGATGTTAGCTACCATGTGGGTCCCGGGAATCAAACCCATGTTCTCTCCAAGAGCAGCCAGAGCTGTTAACCACTGAGCCATCTCTCCAATTCCCACACTAAAGGATTTACAAAGAGAACAGGGACGTATGATTTATATAGATCAAGGTGAAGACAGATGAGACCCATATTGAAGGTTGAATCGTTTCCCAATGTCATAATTAGCTTCAGTGTCATGATTTGAATCCAAACCCATATTATTGGCTCTGTTTCAAAATGATAACTATATTTTGAGCAGGAAGATCAGGAAAGTGGTGACAGAGCGATTTCAGAAAACGGAAAGGGCTGCGAGACATTTTTAAGTGTGAAAGTAAGCACAGAACTGCTTAAATACACATTTGTTCAGGCAGTTACATAACTAACAGTGTCTAGGTTTACCTTGCTGGATAAAGCAAGCCGTATCTGTTGACACAAGGCAACGCGAAGGCCCTTCTCCCTTGGTAACTCCACGTTTGCCTCTGTAGCTAACTTTCTCTTTCCCTAGAGGAAAGACTAGCACAGCAAGCCTGACCAGTCTCAAGTAATCCTGACCACTTTTCAAGATAATAACTGTGTGCTCATCACATGTAGTTACACGAGCAGGTAGCCAGGGAAATGGCTTCTGATTTTATCTGAGGAACAGAAACTGGGTCCTCCTAAACCCAGCGGTCCACACTCACCTGTCTACCACCATCTTATGCACCTCCTTCCAGTTCTCACTGTCGTTGTCCGTTCCCATTTCTGGATTTAGTTCCTGGAGAGAAACGCCTGCCACATTCACCCCACTCCACACAGCCACTGTTCAAAAACAAAAACCTTTTCTTACTTTAGATTTTCAACTCTGATGCAAATTTCCCTAACACCAGCTGGTCCTGCTGCTATGACAAACATTCTTAGTAGAGTCCCATCGCTTTGGGGGAGATACTTCTGATATTTGCCTTGAACATCTACCATATATGTGTGTGTTATGTGTATGTTTATGTAGGTATTTGCACCTGACCACAGTGCCCACAGAGTCCCAAAGGCGGCACTGGACATCCCGGAGCTAGATTTATAGGTGGTTATGAGTCACCCAACATGACTGCCAGGAACCAAGATCAGGTCCTCTGTAAGAACAGTATGCATTCAACTGCTGAGCCATCTCTCCAGCCCATACTTCTAGATTTTAGCTTTCAACCAATCTGGCTTCAAACAATCACTGTGTCAGTTATACGGAACAGGAAATTCTTTCCCTCTCTAGGTGTGTAAAACCACAAGGGTTTCTAGTTTGGGACCATCCTAAACTCTCAATTTGAGAAACTGAAATTTCCCTTGTGTGTACTGTTTTCTAATACAAGTCCTCGTCTTATAAAATTTAAAAAAATCTATGCTAATTTTTATAAATTATCATAAAAATGCCTTAAAATATAAACAAGGGTCGAGGCTGGAGAGGTGGCTCAGCAGTTAAGGGCACTGGCTGCTCTAGGACCTAGGTTTGATTCATAGCACCCACACGGTGGTCAAGAACCATCCATAACTCTAGTTCCAGGGATCTAATGCCCTCTTCTGACTTCTGAGGGTATTACATGACATGGGTGCACTTATATACATGCAGGCAATATACTTGAGCACATAAAAATAATTAAAAAATATATAAATAAGGGTCAACAGAATTCAGGGGAGAATGTCAGAAACATCTAGAAATACTGGCATGGGAACCAGACATTGGGACCACAGTCATGTGTTCCTCAGGGACTTTTAGAGAACACGACTGACTCATGAAGTGTGAACAAAGGTGGAGGTATAGTCTAGCATGCATAAACAGCTTTGTGGGGTGAGGTTGTTCATGGCTAGTAAGACCCTGTGGTCCATAGTTCTGCTGGGCCAGGCAAACTGGATATTCTCATTCTGTGATGAACACTAAGAAATCTGTGTAATCATGCACAAGTGAGAATGGTTTTCCTTTATTCCATATAGATAAATACAGGTCAAAATAGAAATTTTAAAAAAAGTGTTTTGGGAAAAGTGACCCCATAATGAAAGAACAGGGCACTGCACATCAGAAAGTCAGAAAACATCCTCTAACATGACTTGGAAGTGGCCACAGCCTGGCTTCCCCGCCTGAGTGGTACTTTTGTGCAAGTATGTGAGCATCATGTACTCACTGTGAGGAAACAGACACCCACATGGATGGACATTCATGTTTCAAAAATGTCAACACCATGGAAACACGAAGATGGAAGAACATTCAGGACTAAGGGGAACTCGGGAAATGGATGGAATGCATGTCATCAGGATGGACCCTGAACCAAGAAAACAAGTGCACAGGACTGAGACAGCGGTGACCTCTGAAAGCAAACTGAATTACATAGGATGGGTCAGTGTGACACCTCCTGATTTTGCCAAATGGACTGTGGTGACAGAAAAGAAAATCCACCAGACGTAGATCCCAGCAATCAGGAAGCGGTGGCAGGAGGATCCGGTGTTCAAGGTCATCTCCTGCTATATTAGGAATTTCAGGCCAACCTGGGCTACCTAAAACCCGCCCCAAAAGCAAAAACAACAGGAAAATAAAGGAAAAAAAAGAAAAAAAAAATGCTTGCTGCCATGCCAGGCAACCTAAGTTTGAACCCTGGGACCTATGTGATAGCAGGAGAGATTGACTCCTGACACAGGAGCACACACCACACCATGAACCCACGCTCATGTAATGATACATTTTTAAAAGACAGATGAATGGATGGATGATAGGTTGGACAGAAGATATAGATATGAGGTAGAAAAATAAAGCAAACTGGAATACAATACAAAAGTCAACTATGCCACTTTTGAGTCTGCTTTTTATTGTCTCCCAGCTGGCCTGGAATTCATGTAGACCAGGGTGGTCTCGATCTCACAGAATTCCATCTGCCTCTGGAGTGCTGGGATCAAAGGCATGCACCACCCTGGCAGGCTTACTTCTGAACCTTTACTGAGACACATCAAGGCATATAAAACTAAAATTTGAAATAAAGCAAAGCATTAAGAATGGTCCTAGCAACCGAGACAGGCAGGGAACTGTTCTTACCACTGGAGTCACCATGTTCTCCCAGAATCCACCCATGGCAGCTGCTGGGGTGAATACCAAGTTTCTCAGCCATCAGATAGCGAAACCGGGCAGAATCCAGATTGCATCCGCTTCCGATCACACGGTGCTTGGGTAGCCCGCTTAGCTTCCAGGTGACGTATGTCAGAATGTCCACTAAATATTTTAGAAGAAACATAGGTAAGTAAGTAGGAACCATGGAATCCATTTGTGGGTGCTCTGGCTCCCCACATCTCTCAATGGGTGCGCAGAAACAGATGTGTACTTTAATTTCTCATGGATGGGTCAGACAGACGAGAATGGAGCATTATTAAATTCTAAAACATGAAATATGTGAAAACTGTACTTTGATATGTTATTACATGGTCCAAGATTACAAATGAACCTTGCAAGTCAATTAGCTTTAACATGAAAGAAATCTAACCCGTAGGTTTCTAACAGTCCTTACATCCCATGAGGTGAAGACTGTCATCACAAACCAAAGCAGCCATTTCTTACTAAGTTACCAAGGTGTGCTAGTATACATTTTCTTTGGGGATACTGTTCTACAAACTAGCACAATAATACACGGCCTTACTATCTTAGGACAAGACAACTGCAATGCAACCTTTGTTCCAGTGAGGCACAGCTGGTTCAGACAGGATCACGGCACTTACACTCTAAGCTGGAAAGAGCAGGAAAATGCACACAGGCAGGCAAGACACTGGAAGAGAATCCAATAATCTCCACCCCTGCACAGCCTGCTAAGATATTTTAGGCACACTCTGGACTGGATAACTCCTTTTCCTTAACAACTTTAAGGCATCGGAAGTGGCTCCCTGGAGAATTAGACTTTGAATCTCTACCAAGAAAGTTACATAATCGGAGAGTGACATCAGCTGAGATACGGGATGCAGGGACACAACAGGGCTGCGTTTGCCACTTGCTCTACATCTACCTGGCACACAACACTGATACACAGGACTGCAACATTCAGAAGTCCCAATCCAGACCTGCAGAGAACGAGAGGCACGCAGTGATGGAGCCCAGCTCTCAATGCTAAAAGGACTGTGAGGGTTCCCCAGGCTTATTCACAATCCGCTTGGAAGTGAGGTATCACAGGAGGTTAATCAGTACACCTTCTGTGCTCACCAACGTGCTACAGTGGCAAACTACACCAAAGAAATCTGACACTGGGCTGGACGACAGAGCTTAATGGTGGAGCGTTTGTCAGGCATGCAAGAGATCCTTCAGTTCAATCTCCAGTTCACACAGAGAGAGAGACACCAAACTTGAACCATTTAGGTTGTCACATGACAAAATTACAATTTACTTATAGGACCTTAATTCACCTTCATTTTGAAAAAAAAAAAAAGTTCTGAAAAAGTTTTTATAAAGAAAAACAAAAACACAACTTGGCCTTTAAAAAATTACTTTCTTTTCACAACCAGGACAGAAACAGAACTGGTGAATACCAGGTTATTTTAGATGACTTTGGTGTGAGGGTTAAAGTCACGCACCAACTGGAACAGGTCCACTTGGGAAACGTGGCTTATGGTGCCTTTTGTCCCGGTTTATCAATTCAGGTGAATGACTTGATAGCAGCTTGGGGACTCGGACTCTGGTGTGAGTGACTCCACTTTTTTAGCCTGGCCTACTGGGGCTCAGTAGGAGCCCTAAACAATGGCCTCGTTTCCTTTTTATTCATTAGGCTAAAATTGTAGTGTTTCCAGCCAGGAGTTTCAATATCTACTCTGCAGTTGTGTTTAGCAAGGAAAGGTTTTAGGTCACATTTTCTGTCAGTCATATCAATCCATCAATAATCTGGATCTATTTTTATTTAAAAGATTTTGAATTTATGTGTATGAATGTTTTGCCTGCGTGTGTTTAAGTGCACCTACGTTGTGTAACGCCCAGAGGGCAGAAGTGGTTGTTGGATTCCCTGGAGCTGGAGTTACAGATGGTAGTTAGTGCTGGGAACCAAACCCAGGTCCTCTGCAAGAGCAGCCAGTGCTCTTAACCACTGGGCCATCTCTCCAGCTCCAATAGTCTGTATCCATTTTTATGAATGACATGAGTAACTTTCTTAAATTTTTTTCAAATTTAACCTGATTCAGGGATTTTGGAGATAAGGACATTAGAATAAATTTGTGTATATTTAAGTTGTGTAGAGTATGTGTACCTGTTTTTGTGAGTGCATGTGTGGGCAGAGGTCAGAGGGCAATGTTGGTTGTCTTCCTCAGTTGCTCTCCACCTCATTTTTTTCGAGACAGGGTCTCTCAGTGAACCTGGAGCTCACTGATTTGGGGAGGCTGACTGGTCAGGTAGTTGCAAGGCTCCTTCTACCTCTGCTTCCCTGGCATTAGGATTGTAGAAGCAAGCTACCATGCCCAGCTTTTGCTTTCTTTCTTTTTTTTTTTTTTTTTTTGAGACAAGGTCACTCTGTAACCCCAGCTAGCCTAGAACTCACTATGTAGACCAGGCTGGCCTTGAACTCACAGAGATCTGCCTGCCTCTGCCTCCTGAGTGCTGGGATTAAAGGTGTGCACCATCAAGCCTGGATTTTCCGTGCCAGGTTTTTTATCGAGTGCTGGGGATCCAAACTCTGTCCTTGTCCTTTCACAGCAAGTTCTTTATTGATTGAGCCACCTTCATAATTTTTTAAAATGTAAAGCTCTTTTTGGGGGGAGGTGGGTAAGACAGGGTTCTTCCTGTAGTCCCAGCTGGCCGGGAACTTGCTATGTAGATGAGGTTGGCCTCAGTCTCACAGAGATCTGCCTGCCTCTGCTGGGATTAAAGGCATGAGCCACCATGCCCAGCCACACATAAAAAGGTAAAGCTTTATAACTCTGCAACACACACAGATGAAACAAGACGAAATCACAGGACATGAAGGTCTGCTCAGTTTTGAGCATTTGGCCTGGGTTGGGGCCATCTGCTTTGCCAACACCATCTTTTTGTGCCAGTAACAGAAGACATGCGGACTGTCAGTGAACACTGGGAAGGATATCAATCCCAAACAGTAAGGTCTCTCAACACTGAGCCAGAATAAAGGGGACATCAAGTGCTATGTGCTCCGACCTGGGTTGGACACGACGATGATGGTACAGTCAGGGCTGTACTTGACGATCTGAGGAATGATGAACTTGAACACGTTGACATTTCTCTGCACCAGGTTAAGCCGACTCTCCCCCTCCTGCTGACGGACTCCCGCAGTCACTACCACAATCTTAGAATTGGCTGTCACGGAGTAATCTAGAAGAGAAATGGAACCTGAACCACAACTACTCGGACAGACGTGCCATCTATAGAACGGTCTAGAAGCCTCACTATATATAAGCGTAAGCCTCATCAAACAAATTTCTAGAACTTTGGAATTTTCTGTACTAAAACTTTAAGACTTATTTTTACTCATGGGTATATGTGCATGTATATGCTGTGTACTTGAGTACAATGCCCTGGGAGACCAGAAGAGGGCTTCAGAGTCCCCTGGAGCTGGAATTACAGGCAGCTGTAAGTTGCTTGATGTGGATACTGGGAAGCAAAGTCAGGAACCCCACTCCCAGAGCTATTAACAGGTTTTGAAGTCCAATGCTGCTTCTCCAACTACGTTTGTTTTTCTTCCTGTGACAATGAACAATCCAGCTCTTAAACGGATGGACAGTGAGCCAAGGAAATAAAACCCCTAAAATACGTTAGTGGGTAAGAAATCCACTGGATTTGCAGAAGCTGATGCACAGTAAGCCCACAGACTTCCGACAGAAAAATCATGTTTTCGCATTCCTAATTTAGTAAAATGAAAGAATAGGTAATAAAAACATTCAATTCTGAGTTGCTTTTCGGCATATGGTAATACTGACAGCTATGACGGAAAAGAAAAGTACTGTTTGGTTCTGACTAAAAACTAATTTTAGGTTTTTAATACTCAGTATGTTAAGGGATGGTTCACACCTGTAAGCCCAGCACTCATGAGGCTGAGGCAGGAGGATTGCCATGAGTTCAAGGCCAGCATTAACCATACAGTGAGACCCTGCCTCAACACACACACACACACACACACACACACACACACACACATAGATACACAAACATACATGCTTCTATAATATACACACACACATGGGAGATTATTCATATTTTAGCAGTGTGAATCTCTTTGGAGAATATTTTTCTTCTAAGGAAGTGTGCTAATATTTCAAGACATATAGACCATGGATGTCCCATTTAGGCTGAGCAGCCCATAGTCTCATTTTCTGCACACCAACTAGATACAGTCTCTGTGTTAATCACCATCTACTGCCAAAAGCAGCTTCTTTGAGGGTTAAGAGATGCTTTGCCTCTCCCAATCACCTTCCAGATCCATCCCCACCTATCCACCCAACTCCATTTCTTTTTTATTGAGTCCATCAAGCCAATTTGCCCAAATACTCTTGGGTGTAGGGATACCCCCAGAGCACAGTTGCTCCACCAGGGGTCACATTCTTAAAGAAAACCGACTCTCCCCCTCCCAGCAGCTATCAACTGCCAATAGCTCCTTTGGTAGAGGTAAGACTTCATGCCCACCTCCCCCTCCAAAAATAAATATGAAATTCTCAAAGAATAAAGATATTTTAAGAAATACAGACTAAGATTTGACGTGCTCATCACACTCTAAAGCAATGGGCTCATTCATATCATTAAACTAGGTAGAAATGTGGCTTGTGGCAGTTATTGGCACTTTTCTTTAAAAATGAAGAGACGGTCATATCTACATTCTACAGGGCTGTGAAGATCAAAATTAAATGAATGCTACTGAGTCAATCACCGTTTTCTGATTCTTAAGACACTCAGTCCCTGGATTCAGAAGAAAGGAAAAAGCTACCAACTCTCCACTTACGGGTACACAAAGGTTAGTCCAACACCCACGTGGCAGCTCACAACCATAACTCCAGTTCCAGGAGGGTGGACACCCTCCTCTGGCCACACTGCATACACATGGTGCACATACACACATGCAGGAAAACACTCATATACTTAAATTTTTTTTAAAGGTGTATTTTAAAAATGGGAAATTAATTTTATATTTATTCTATGTGTGTGTGGATATTACTTATGAGTACAGGGGCTTGTGGAGGCCAGAGGTGTGACAGTTGATATGTGCAGTATTGGACCATCTCCTACACACACTCCCAGGATGTGATGTGTCAGCATGCTATGTGCACCTATTAGCAGAAAAGCTAGAAAATGAGCTTCTAGAAACTGATGAAGAAAAGTTGTCCTGTATGATAAGGCTGACGCACAATCAGCCAACACCGCCACGTGGCACAATTTGTTATTTTCTCTTGGTGATATAGCTATGGTCATTTTTGGAAAAGAACCTCGTTTCTAGTGACTCCACAAATTGTAAGAGAATAAAAAGTAGAGTGTAAAAGAGAAATAAGAATGGTTTTTAAATGAGAGAATAGGGGAATATTTACAAGCAGATGGAAGTTTTGTAGTATTTGAAATTATTCAAATAGATCACGGATGTTTTACTGTTAGCAGTTACTGAAGTAACTGTTCCACAATTTCAACTATTCCTAATTAAAACATAAATTTGGGCTGTGAGGGTATCTCAGTGGTAGCTAGCAAACACCTAGCATACTAAAAGGCTCTGGGTTTAATCTACAACACCAGATAATAGTAATAAATTTAAAATAAAAACTGTTTATTATTTTGTAGGCTGTATTCCAAGGACATATTTATAATAAAAATTAGTCCAACATCTAAGTGTTATTAGCAAAAAAATGAGTCTTTCTATAAGAAACAGTATATTTTAAAATGAAATGGAGATCTTTTTTAAAGGTTAAAAGCTCATTCAATTTTAGGTCTTACAGGGTTTATACTGAGTTCAATATTGTATAACTGTATTAATTCAACTGTGAACCTAAAAATTTTATAGCCACTTTTGAAAGATATCTATCTTTGCTCTGGAAATTGTTATCGAGGATGTTAAAGCTGTAATGAAATGCTTCTTCTAAAAAATAAAAAAAAAATTATGAGAAAAAAAATTAGTTAGACTTGGGTCATTTGGGAACAAACTACCTTTGTCTGCCACAATTTTAGGAGTCTGAAGGAATAAGCTCCCGTGCTGCAAGTCCATCATTTCGCCTTTGAGCTTGTCTTCCAGTACATCCACCAGGGCAAGCTCATCCGCCAGAGACTATGAACACAAAAGCAGGTGTTAGCTCCTGTTACAGTTTGAGTGTAAATACCCCTAAGGCTCAAGTTTGAACACTTGGCTCCCAGCTGGTGGTGCTGTTTGGGGAAGTTGTGAACGTGTAGGTGGTGAACCCTCACTGGAAGAAGTAGGTCACTGGGGGCAGGCCTTGAGGGTTATATCACAGCTGAGTCTACTTCCTGTCTCCACAGCCCTATCTACCAAGATGTGACAAGCAGCTCACAATCCTGCTGCCATGGCTTCCCTGCCATGATGGACCGTGTGCTAAAATAAGTCCGTCCTCCCTTACATTACTTTGTCAGGTATTTGATTATAGGGTTGAGAATAGAAATTGATGCAGTACCCTAAGCTGTATAGGAAAGCTCAGCATACAACCCAACCTAAAGAGACCCTTTAAATGGCTAAGCACCCAAGGGCTATGACTGGCACAAAAATTTACTTTGGAGTTAGGTAATCAACGAGGATTCAGTTAACATGATATAACTGCATTTTAAGAGCATGTACACAGACATTCCATTTGAAACTAATGGCTCAAGATAGACAAGAGTAAGTCTTCACATGAAGGTAAGCAGTGTACATATGCATAAACACACACGCACATGCATACACACACACACACACCAGTGAGACACACAGACTCAGAAACCTTGCACAGTGTATCCGTCTTAAGCTCACCCTAGTTCAGAGGTTTCTGGCAGAACAGATCTGATTTACATCTCCCAGAGCACATTCATGTTAGAGTTGAACTTGAAGTCCTGCTTGAAGTTCAGAATGCTCAGGTTGGCTCTGAGCAACTCAGTGCCTTGGTGGGAAAGACACCCAAGTCTTATCAAGAGTCCTCTCTTGTAGAAACAGTCCCCAAAGGACAGGGAAGGATAGCACTACCAAATACTGACATTCACTTTTATTTACTCTTTCACTTAAACATCTTCAGAAACTCTAAAAACAGTTGTTCCTTTACAGCCTCTATGATCATAGGAAATCCTGTGTATTTTTAAGTACTAAATTAATATAATCTCATTTAATAATAACCCAATATTCTGTGTAGGTACTGAGCACTAGGAATACCAATCTTTTAGTAACAGCACACGTGAACTACTGAAGTCAACAAAGTAACACAACTCGGGGCTTAAGTAGACTAGGATATGACAGGATGTCGGAACCTATCTCTGTTTCAGTGGGCGAGAGAATTAGCTGTTAAGTGCATGCTTAGGAAGGAAGAGAGCCAACACTGAAAAAAAAAAAAAAAAAGCGAAGTGCTAAATTTGGCTAGATGTGCAAGATGTATCACTCTCCTAGAGGCACACAAATAGCTGACACGTAAACCAAGAACTGATGGCATGGCAGATGTATGACTCAATCCCTCTCCACGTTATCTCAGGGGCTATGTGTTTACCCACATAGGCTGTTAGGGGCATTTCAACTGTCAGACACAGGTTTAGATGAATTGCAAAAGCAATCATCATCTTAAAGAGCAAGGTCAGTTAGAAGCCAAGAATGTCACTGTAGGAAGTTTGTTCAGTCAACCACAAAAGTGCCTTTTAATCTCAAGTCATGGGTGGATCAGGTATAGTTGTGTATTTTGCCTCTTGGTTAATAAATTACAGTTGCCAATGCCTTAGTATTTGATGACATCATGTTCCTACTCACGTG
The DNA here is from genome assembly GCF_000622305.1 of Nannospalax galili. Taxonomy (NCBI): domain Eukaryota; kingdom Metazoa; phylum Chordata; class Mammalia; order Rodentia; family Spalacidae; genus Nannospalax; species Nannospalax galili. Next base: position 1,518,694 of record NW_008354345.1, read on the forward strand.
CTTATTGTGCATGAAATTTTGTGGAGGAAATGGTATAACTTTTCCAAATAATTAGTCAAGAGGATTTAAATACCATTTGTTTACTGATTCGTATTTTTTCTAGCCTAGTGATGTGCAGTGAGTTACTCTTTTGCTATGCTGGAGAGTGGCAGTCAGCTGCAGCTTCTGGAACCCAGGACCACAATACTCTCCAGTGTCCTATGTTGCTACTGCACTGGGTAAGATGTAGATCAAATGCACTTTATGTGTCTGTGGTGCTGAGGAACTGACTCCACAGCCTGTGCGCGCCAGGCAAGCTAACAATTAACTAAATCCCGAGCCCAATAAATGCATATATTTTACTTATATTGCCACCTTAGAGGTTTATTGGTACTTCTAGATTATTTAAAATGAAGCATCTTAAAACCATGGTATATTTGCACTATGTATTTTTATTTTTTGAGACAGGGTCTCCTTGTAACCCTAGCTGGCTTGGAACTCCCTATGTAGGCCAGGTTGACCTCAATCTCACAGAGATCTGCCTACCTCTGCCTCTAGAGTGCTGGGGTTAACGGCATGCGTCACCGGACCCAGCAGCAATATGTACCTTTAAAAAGAAATGTAAGCTGGACTGTTGTTTTTACTGGAAGGAAGCTTGAGCACTAAATTGTGATTATTTAAATCCTCTGCAATTTGAGAAACTATCAGAAATCAATGAAAACTGATGTAAAATAAAGCATAAAACAATGGGCTCTTTGAGTACTATTTCAGAGTTTGAAACGGGAGGCAGAGCAAGGTGGCTGGAGCCTGTAATCCCAGCATGCAGGGGGTGGAGGCAGGAGCATCATGAGTCTGCCGCTGCATGGGATGCGTAGTAAATGTAAAAATAAAATAAAAAGGGCTGGGGGTGTAATTTGGTGGATGAATGGAAGAGCACTTGCCTCCGATGCAGGGAGGCCCTGGGCTCAATCCCCAGGGTGGCAAAAAATGACCAGCAGCAGCAAAAAAATCCATTAAACTTCCCCAACAGAAGAAATACGCTTGGTCAGGAGTTACTCAGGCAGCCACTACACAAAGGACTCAGTGTGCTCCACAGTGGGCGTGGTGATGCTTCCCACACCGAAGGAAGCCATCAAAAGAAGCAAGCATCAGTTCAGCAGTTAAGTGAAACTTTTCTTTCCTGCAAAGCCCTTGAGATAAAAAATAACTACGTCTTGAACTACAAGAGCAGATGTACGTTCAGCCACACGTCTATAGAGGAACACTGGGAAAAGAAACAACTCTTAAGGAGTTAAAGCAGGGTTAAAACTGATGGAGAGAACAGTGATGATTATATAGGAATGTGTCCTGTGTTAGGAAATGTGCTCTGGAGAACTTAGCAAGCTTGAGTTCTCCAGGTTATTCTCAGTTTAGAGACGCACACATGCACGCATGCACACATGCGGAGGGCCCAAAAGAATCTCACAAAATGTTGAACTCTGGTAAATATGGATGTTTATGTTTTTATCTTGAAGATTTATAAGTAGATTTACAAATTTTTTGTTAAGTTTGAAATTATTTCAAAATAAAGCCACCGGTTCAAAGTTTGAGGGGAATCATAGGACATTCTTGCAAACTCAGAAAGCTACCTCACAAATACCTCTGATGTCCAGAAGGCAGAGACCTTTGCAATGAAGAAGTCATTGCCCCTTCAACCACAGGCTTCAATTCATCCCCCAGAAGCAAGACAAGTTAACATCTTGATTCCTGATGTGACACCCCAAGGGCAAGCTATCATCTCATGAAACACACCCATCAGATTCAAAGTGACCTAATTACCAGAAAACCCTGGACAAGCATAAACTAAAAGGGGATGCTATAAAACTGACCTGGATGGTAGAGAAACAAAAACAAATCCAAACCTGACATATAGAAAATAAATCTATCTCAACGATGTGAAAGACAAAGAAAACTAACAGTTCCTAATTAAAGAAAAACAAGATTTGGCAAGGATGTAAAACCTAAGACCTTGAACTGAGTTGAAAACAGGTATCAAGGGCACTATTTTGACAACATGGCAAGTTAAATACGAATACTGTGGGTCAGACCACAACAGCACAACACTGTTAAATTCTTCCTGGGCTATCAATTCCAGTGCAAAACAGGACTACCAGAATTCTCTGAGACGGATGCTCAAGTACTTAAAAGTGACAAGTCATGACACATATAAGTTATTTCATATTCCCGGGGATTAGGGGGGTGTCTTCTAAAGACAACTCAAATCTGAGGGTGCATAGGCAGACTGTGCATTCCTGCTGAATTGTGATGCATGGTGCTGTTCAAACATACCTTTCCCAGAATGCTGATAGCACATGCCATACCGACTTGTCCGACACCCACTACGGTGATCTTATTGTTTGGAACAGCCGTCTCCTCTTCTGCCACAGGTGCAATGAGTTTTTCCTTAAGGGTCGCCATTTCACCCTGAAAGAAAAGGATCAAAGAGTGTGTGTCCATGTAGCAAATTTGGGTGCGATTCCCCCCAAAATATTACTGTGAGTTAAGAGCAGGTTGACTAGAGCCTAAGGGATCCATTTGAAGGGACCATAAGTCTTATTTAATGAAGGACTCGAAGCAGAAATCTCCCGGAGAGCCTCTTGAATTAAGATTCTTCCTTGAGCTGAGGACTTTGTGCAAGCAAGTACCTAATAAGTTGCCACCATCAGCCTTATGGGCACGTTTGTTATAACCAGTCATTACCAGCTAAGATATGAACATTTATATTTTAAAAAGCTAATTTCTTTTGCTCCTGTAAAGAATTTGTGTGACTATGGGAGCTAGTTAAATCATATTTAAACTTAAGTTTAAAAAAAATAGTCATGAATGTAATTCCCATTATTAATGATTCCCTTCACTCTTGGAGGACAAAGACTGATTCTTTTACTTTATTACTATATTTTGTGCAGGGTAGGAGACAGGTTTTCCCTGTAGCCACAGCTAGCCTGGAACTTGCTATATAGACCAAGTGGCCTCAATCTCACAGAAATCCACCTGCCACTGTCTCCTGAGTGCTGGTACTAAGGGCATGCGCCCCCACACCCGGCTTATTCTTTTATTTTAAATGTCATGTTACACTATAGACAATCCATGGCAGTGGTAAAATGAATAATTTCATTGCAGAATATGCAAAAATGTGACCAAATGTCTTTTAGTTTGCCTTTGGAAGTTTAAGACTCCTTTTCCTTCCAAGAGTCACATTAAGAGAACCAACCTTTAGCTGGGTGTAGTGGCACAAACCATTAATCCTAGCACTCGGGAGGCAGAGGCAGGTGGATCTCTGTCAGATCGAGGCCAGCCTGGTCTACATAGGGAATTCCCGTCAGCTGGGTCTACAGGAAGACCATGTCTCAAAACAAAAATAAAAACAAGGGGCTCAGTGGTTAAGAGCACTGGATGCTCTTCCAGAGGACAGATGTTTGCTAACTGTCCTAACTCCAGTTCCAGGAGGTCCAACACTCTTTTCTGACCTCTGCAGGCATTGTAAGACACAGGTGTACTGATACACATGCAAGCAATATACTCATACACATATTTTTAAAAAATCACTTCAGATTCTTTTTGTCTAAACCAGATACATAAACAAAATCAAACCTATTAGAAAACATTTAGTAATACCCTCAGATAAATTTTTCTGCATAAATGGACACAAATAGCAAACATTATTCCATTGCAAATGAGAATACAAAATGTCCTGCCCTGAGGACAGTTTCTTCTTCATAATGACCTATCAATTGTAGTAATCCATTATGCCCATTTGTTATTTATCCTAGCCATCACAGCTGAGGGCCCTGTACCAGTTTCCCAGGGAACCAGCTCTTCCCAGTCCATCTTCCCTTCTTATCAGCAACTAAGTTACAAAAACCTGGTTCTGTAATTACACGTTAGTAAGGCTCTCGGGGGAAATGAAGTTCCCCAAACTGGAGACAATAGCAAGTATTTTATTCTATTGGTTTGGGTTTTGTTTTAAACTTTTTCCCCAAAGTGTACGCACCAAGGTGATTTAGCCTTGAGAATCTCATTTACAGTTTTCTGGTGGATGCTAAGGAGGAAAGATGAAAATGCCTTCTGAGTGTTGGGCAAAGTGAAATTCAAACATGAATTCAAACATGCCCTGCATTTTGAGCAGAATTGGAAGAATGCTCCATTTCTTCTCCTAGAACTCAGTTTAAAAAGCTGTTTCCCTGACACCCACGCTTAGTTTATTTTTGTTAGTTTGCTTAAGATCCTTTAAGTATGTAGGGATTTCTGTGCGGTTGAAGCCCTGTAACCCCATCATTTGGGAGGTGGAGGCAGGAGCTTCAAGGTCATCCTCAGATACAGAGTTTGAGATCAGCCTGGCTATCTGAAACCTGGTGTGCTGGACATCTTTGGTTGTCAACTTGACACACCTGGGAGAGGGACCCTCCAATGGGGAATTGCGTCCATTGGACTGGCTTTGGCCAAGTCCCTGGGGGCATTTTCTAGATTGTTGAGAGATGTGGGAGGGCCCCACCTATTGTGGGCGGTGCCACCCCTGGGCTGGTTGCTTGTATTGTAAAAGCAAGCAGGCTGAACATGGGGGTGGGGAATCCCCTAGGCAGCGTTCCTCCCAGGCCTGTGCTTCAGCTTCTGCCTCCTGTCCTACCTTGGGCTCCCTGATGAATTGTGACCACCCAGGGTTGTAAGCTAAATAAACCTGTTCCTCCCCAAGTTGATGTTCGGTAGGAGTATTTTGTCACAGCAATGGAGAAACAAACTAGGACACCCGATCTCAACAAAACATAAAAAACCCAAAACCAAACTACGAAGTCAAGGTAAAAATCGTGACTACATTACGGATGAATTGTTCCCGCAGACCTTTTAAATTACTTTGCGGAATTTCAAAAGCTACACCGTAGACGCTCCAGCCAGCACAGATTCTTTCCGCCCCTTCTAGACAAAAGTGTTTTTCTTTAATTTTTCTTAACAGGAGTAAAAGAAATTAGTTTGTAACATCGCAGGCCTGTGCCAAATCAGCATGGGGACGGTAGGAAACACAAGAGGAAAACACCTCGCGGCTGAGCTCCCCCCCACCCCCCACTTACATATAAGCCATTAAATATGAACCGGCGCCCTGCGTTCCGGAGCTCCGGTCGCGTTAAATTGTTGAAAAATTCAGGCTTTGCTTTTGAATTCCTCCAGTAGTGCCCCCATTCCCCCCAACCCTTGCCCCGAGCTGGCACAGCTCTCGGCCCACAAGCCACCTCTTCCTCCTGGCCCAGGCCCACGCAGAGCTGGTCACAAGGGAGGCAGCCGCCAGGCATCTCCTGCGATAAGGTCTCTGGAGGAAAGCCTAGGCCTTTCATACTCTGAGCACCCGAAGCAAACACATAAACAAAGCCCTGGCACATCAAAAGAGGCCCGGAAAACCAGTACCAGGCAGCAGTGAGCTGATGACTTTAGGACCAAACTTGCTGATCAGCTAAAGCCTTTACTCCCATCTCTACAATGGCACGGCTGTTCCCCATCACCCGAGATCCAGGTGCAAGACAGTCAGGCCTTCACAGGACCCACCTGGTACCCTCCGGGTCCCTTAGCTCCTAGCCGCGAGTCCCCAGCGTGCATTTCAGGGTGATGTGGCCGCTAGGAGCCAATCAAGGACACTGTGGGACCCGTTTTTAGTTGCAACGGTAACAAGTCTCTTCCTGAATAAAACACAGGTTTGGGAGGAGCCTGCCAGGTGCAGACCAGGCGTGGAGCTCTGCCGCAGCCTCCTCCCCACCTCTGCCCCGGGAGCATCCCCCAACCTCAGGGGAAGCGAACAGCCAGAGCCAGGATGCTCAGGACCAAAGGCCCCGGGGAACTGATGTACCCCGGCTCCTTCCTCCTGTCCTGGCCACACAATCACTCGCACTCCATCCTCATCCCCGAGACACATTCTGCTGGTCTGTGAATCGGTATTTGAGGTCCTGGGCTGACACCTACCAGACTGGAGAAGACTGTACTAGCTGCCGAGGTAAGAGAAGGACGCCAAAGTCAGCCGGACGTCTGCTCCGGACGCTCGATCTGCAAGGAGGAGGAGGAAGAGGAGGCGGGGCCGCTGCCCTCCCAGCCTCTTAGATTTCTCTATTGTGATTGGAAACCGGAGCCGAGTCTACCCCTCCCCTCGGCTCGCTCAATCCCCTTCAAGGACAAGGGCTCCAGTCTGCACACGCCCTCCCCCTCGCCCCAAAGTTGGAGGTCACCTTCTGGCAGCTGTGCGGCCTCACAGCTTAAGAACTCGCCCTTGCATGCAATGGCCAAGTTATCTCTAAACATGCCTCTTTGGCTCTTCCAGACGGTCCCCATCTTGTTGGCATAGCTTTAGTACTAGACATTTATTTCTAGGTTGCATTCCGGTTCAACTTTAGCAGACTGTTCTCAGTTATGAAGTTCCCCGTGCCTCCCCCTGGAAGGGCAAATGATGCTTCTGAGCCCTTTCAGAAAGTCCACTAGGCCTTACTCAGGCCTTCGTTCCCAGCGAGGCAACAGCCTGCCTCAAACAAAAGCAAAATAACAGAAAACTTAATTTTGATCATCATTATTTTCAGTTCCTTTGATAAAACAATGATACACACACACACACACACACGCACACACATACATACACACCTGAGAAGATCAAGGAGGTCTGGTTTTTGTCCCCCATAAAACTGCATTGTTCTATGTCAGGCCTTGAGGGGAGAAAAATGGGCTCCCTAAGTGAGATCCAGGTTCTCTGGTAGTCTGTGAACAATTTTGTACGCTCTCTCTCTCTCTCTCTCTCTCTCTCTCTGTGTGTGTGTGTGTGTGTGTGTGTGTACACAAATGGATCCCAAGACCTCAACATCTTTTACCCCTGAGCATCAGCCCTGCAATTCTGCAGTTGCATGTTTTCAAGGTGTCTTCAACAACCAACCCATTACCTGGTTTGTTACTTAGGCTCTGGTTAAGTGGTTAACTGGTGGAGTGGAGGTGTTGTGACGATGGAGCATCACATGTGTTTTCATACAATATAGCAATCTCACAGACTCCACATGATTTCTTTCTCTTGTAAATGTATAGCTCTTGCAAATGGCTGTTAATTCTGTAAATAGAATTCTTCCTTGTGCCAGGCACTGAAGACATAAATATGAATATAATGCTATACTAATGAGATGATTCTGGTCCAAATAGGTGAACTGGGCCAAGCACAACACCAGTGCTAAGTGGTAATTGAAATTTGGTACAATAAATATCCAGAGTCAGGAATCATGAAGACAGGTGTACCTTGGGAGAAACTTCAAATCCTCAACGTTTCCCAGCAATTCTAGGTTCATAACATCCAACTTGTGGGGAACTAAAGTGTCTGAAAATATAGTCTAGTTAAAAATCAAAAGAAGAGGGCCTGGAGAGATGGCTCAGCAGCTAAGAGCACTGACTGCTTTTGCAGAGGACCCGGGTTCCATTCTCAGCACCCACATGGTGGCTAACAACTGTCTGTAACTCCAGGTCCAGAAGATCCACACCCTCTTCTGACCTCTGAGGGTATTGCATGAAACAGGTGCACTTACACACATGCAGATAATATACTCATACACATGAAATAAAAAATGAAAAATAAGATATTTTTTAAAAATTAAAAGATAATGGTAATTAACAGTGGTTCATTTACCCTGCACCCAAGTTTGAAGCAAGATCAGCAAGCCACACAGCAAGAAATCCAGCCCCTGCACACTGCCACCAAATTCTGAGGGCCTTACTTCTAAATATCTCCAAAATAAGAGGGGCTCTGTCGTTCAATGGATAGCGCATTGGACTTCTAAATATCTCCAAAATATTCCCTTCTTGTCATCATCATCAAACAGTGAGTGAGTCTTTAGGGTAGGGTTAGCAGAGGGGAGGGGAGCCAAGGTCGCTCTTCCTCCCACACATGCTAGAACAGTGTGTGTCCCAGCACGTGCCTCTAAATACTGGTGTGATGCTTAAGCATTCTTGAGAACTGTTGACTATGGCAGGTTTTGTCTTTTGTTTGTAAGTGTGAGGGTATTGCAAAGATTTAGACAGTACTGCCTCATACCATTCAATTATTTATGAAATCACTAGGAAGTTATATATGTGTGCCAAGTTGTTGAAAACATAAGGAAAATTAGGAATCTACCAAAGACGGAAGTTTTGATGTAAAAATATAAGCCAGCTGGGGGTGGGGCTCAGGAATAGAGTATGTGCTTTCTATATGTGCAAAAAGCCCTGGGTTTGAATCGAGAGAGAGAGAGAGAGAGAGAGAGAGAGAGAGAGAGAGAGAGAGTCTAGGAAATGAAGGGTAAACAGTTAAAGCTAAATAATTCCCAGGGAGGAAAATGGGTTATAAAACTGAATACAAATGCCAAAAGTTGTCAGAAGATAAGTTGTTCTGATTCCCATACACTCCATGCAACCAATAATATATATTGAGAACTTTCATATGTGAACTTCCATATGTGAGAGGAATTGTTTCAAGGATCCACACATGGCGAAATATCGGCTAATGGAATCCTGTATGCTACTAGAGGGCCGCAGGTGAGAAACAGGTGAGGTAAATCAGAGATGAAAAATGAGGTACGTGCAGAGATCAGCTGGCCCCAGAGGGTGGAGGGCTCACATCTGTTGAAATAAGTTACCAGGGCAGATTGAAGTCAGGGTGGTTAATAGCTACAGGATTCAGGATTCAGAAATAACTTAGTGTTACATGAACAGAAGGGTGACCAAGGTTGGTGTGGTGGCTTGAATGAGAATTGTCCCCCACAGGCTCAGGAACTTGAATACTTGGTCCCCAGTTGGTGGTAATGTTTGCGGAGGTTATGGAACTTTTAGGATGCAGTGCCTTGCTAGATAGAGGAAGTATGTCCATGTGCTCTGTGAACAGGTTTAGAGAATTTATAGCCTCAGTTCCCTTCTAGCTCGCTTCTTCGTACTTGTGGTTGAAGGTGTGATCTTAGCCCTCTGGAAGGGTAAGCCCAAATAAAGTTTCCCTTCTATAAGTTGCCCTTGCTCATAGTGTTTTATCACAGCAACAAAAAGTAGTACAGTTTGTAATAGTACATTTGAAAACAGTAGAGAAGATTTTGAACCTTACTAACACACAAAAGCAGTATTTGAGGTGATGGACATGCAAATTACCTTGAGTTGATCATCCTACACTGCTTGCATATATTAAAATATCACATGGGACACCGTGAGTATGTGTAATAATTACTTGACAATTAATAAAACAACTAGTGTTGATCTTCTTTGTATCTTTGATACCTTTGTACCTCTCTGGGGGGGGGGATTCAAAAATTCCATTTCTCTGGTTTTATTCTTCTGTGGCCATAATCCAGATTAACTAATTTTGTTAGATCTGTGAATTCCTTGAAGATGTTTCTGTAAGTACTAGAAGAAAATGAAGTTGGGAGATGGGAAAGGAGCGAGCCCAGAAAAGCACTGAAAATTCACTGTCTCAAAGAAAGAATAGTTAGTGTCTAATTGTCTAGTCATTTCTTGAGAAGGTGTAACATGGGGTACTTTTTCTGTGAAATTATTAACTATCCTTTTTAGAAGGGAGGTATACTTTTAATTATGCTTCAGTTTAGAATTGACTATGGTGTTACCAGAGCTGTTAGGGTCAAAACCTGGGCTTTGGCAGCCCTGAAAATCTAGATATGAACACCTGTCCTCAATAGGCCAACTAAAGAGACAAAACAATAGAGGAACGCACAGAGAGGAAACTTGTTCAATGTAGCCACACTGGAAAGAGGAACAAATCAAGAGGTCCATTGACTCCCAAGTCTGTCTTTGGGGTAGGGTACTGATGTGGGTTAGGCTTAAACAGAATACATAGACCCATCCTTGTCCAGGTATCAGTCTCTCTTGCACGCTGGTCTGCTAAGTTGTCAGAACTGTGTAAAACCTTTTCTGGGAGACAAGTTCCTCCTCTGGCCCTTCCCCACCTTACCCCCACTCCTGACACAACAGTTACAGTGGTGGCATCCAATGGTATAGACTGGCTTGTGTTAAGGGGTATAAGGCTGCAACAGCAGTTTAGAAAGTAGTGCTGTTGGTGACAAATTCCTGGAATGAAACCAACCCAACTGCATGGATTAGAATTTCTCCTGTCCTTCTAGACTGTTTGACTGAAAACATCACTGGACACATCTTTGGTAAAGAATGTCCCTTTCATGGAAAAACATGCCACATAATAATTATTTGCCAAATTATGCTGTTTTCTTTATTGAGAAACATAATGAATCTTTCTTTTCTTTACTAACTTGCAGTGTTGTGGGGGAGACTCAGGGCTTTTCACATGCTAAGTTGAAGGCCTTGTTCTTTAAAGGTAGCAGTCATTACCATGTTAGAGCCCCTGTGATTACCTGTAGGCAATTCCTAGTAAGTTGTTATTGTTGAAGTTCTCTCTTTAAAGCAAGAGGTAGAAGGATCATTAGACCCTCACCCAGCATCTCAACCATTCCCTCCTGGACCTCTGACTCAGCTGTATCTAATTCTGCTCCAACTGCTCCTGGTATTAGAAGGGCAACTGAAGGAGAATCTCCATCTACATCATCTGTGCTAGGGAGGGCTTTTCAGTGATGCAGCCCATAAGCAACTCCTTACCCATGCTCCTGCAAGTAACCTCAGTGGCTTTGGCAGGCGGGCTTTGGTGGAGG
>NW_008354345.1:1529715-1532256 GCF_000622305.1 Nannospalax galili
GGAGGCCTGACCAGGCCTCTATTCCCCCCCCCCCCCCCATATAGCTATAAAGGAAAACACAGATACAGAGTGAACTACCCACCAGGCAGGAATTCGTCATTTCCCTTGAGCATGAGCTTCCAGACAGAAGAGCTCCTGAAGAGCTGATACGAAACAGAGCTTTCCCAACATGCCACGCACACGGTGTCTGGGGTAGTTCCCAGGAGCAGAAATGTGGGTCCCCATGTTTCCTGAGCATGGTAGGGGCCTTCATTGTGTGACACCTCTATATTCCACCTCTTAGAACCATGAGCCGACAGTCATGAGCAAACTTTTCAGAAGGGTGTGCTGCGTGCGGCCCTCCTGTCTCAACAGACACTCACCCTGTTCAATATGAATGCTTGACTTTTGACAATTTGTCAGAAAATAGATTTTGTTCTAAATGTGATCAACATGATTATTGGTAAAGATATATAACTTTGCATTCTATACATGAACTTTATCTCCTTCCCTTTTACAGTGGACATTCATCTTGTCTCTATTCTACAACTGTTCGCTTAGCCTCTGTGAACAGCCACAAGGCTGTGTCCTTCACTCCCTCCCTTAGATTCCTTTGGAGCTTCATGAGGGCAGAACTTCTTTGACATTAGAGCCCACGGAGGGACTACAACTTGAAAGCCAGCGGAAGCTAGGCCAAGTGCTGGCACTGAAGCCTAACCCACGTCAGTGGTGTTACCAGAGCTGTTAGGGTCAAAACTTGGGCTTTGGCAGCCCTGACAATCTAGATATGAACACCTGTCCTCAATAGGCCAACTAAAGCGACAAAGCAATAGAGGAACGCACAGAGAGGAAACTTGTTCAATGTAGCCACACTGGCAGTGGAATGGCTGGAGCCCACCTCACCTTTGGGCTTTTCCAGGCAGGCAAAAACTATAGAAAATGTTCTCCCCATGGATGCTTGTTATCTTTCTTTAAAATCAGTGTCATTGTTATTTCAACACCAACATATCAAAAACATGGGCAACTTTTAATCTGTTCACCTATTGTAGAAGAAAGGCGAATAGGTACAGGAAAAATGACAAAGGTAAACATCCCCTCTAGCAGGGTGGGCCGGTGCAGAACCTTCTATCCAGTCCACTTCCTTTGTTTGGAAATAAATTTAGACTCTCTCTCTCTCTCTCTCTCTCTCTCTCTCTCTCACACACACACACACACACACACAGAGCACAACATTTATTTGGCAAGTTCCCATGTACCCATCATGTCCCCTAGCTCCCCAACAGTCACAACTTGCTTGGTTGTCTGTGTTTTTTTTATTGGAGAACACATTGGTACCCTACCAAGGTAAACTACAGACTTCACACATTTAAAAAAGAGTTAATTTTATTTGTGTGTGTGAGTGTGTGTGTGTGTGTGTGTGTGTGTGTGTGTGTTGGGGGATTTGCCTTCAGAGGCCAGAAGAAGGAGTTAGATCTCCTGGAGCGGTAGTGCAGGCCCTGGGAACCAAACTCTGATCCTGTGGGAGAGCATGAAGGGCCCCTAACCACTAAGCAATCTTTCTGTTCCCTCCAAGTTCGTTTTCTTACATCAAACAATTGCACAATGTACACAGATTATTTTTCTAGCTAGAATATTAAAAATACTTAAAGTATATCAAACTCATCATCTCTCCTCTTCCCTCCCTCTGCTCTCTCTCTTCTCTTCCCTCCCCTCTCTCTCTTCCCTTTCCCTTTCCTTTCCCTCCCTTCTTCTACCCCCCCCTTTTCTGTGCTGTGACTGAACCCAGGGCTTTACCCACATAGGCACAGGCTCTGCCCTTGAGCTTTCCCTCCAGCCACTTAAGCAGTGCCAATAGACTCTAGGGGTTTGACTATTAGACAACAACATGTCACAGAGAACATTTGCTTCCATCATTTTGGTCATGGGCTATGCACTGAATTGAAGTCACTTTTCATACATCTTGCTCATTATTTAAGAAGGTTAAAATCTAACTTCTTTGTAATGTTCTTGTCTACCACAAAGCCATCCTATCACTAGTGGATAGAATCAGTCAGCCTAACTGGCTTCTGAAGACCATTTATAGGCCTAGCCTGCTCTCTTTTCATACTTCCTTAAAAAAAATACAGTCAAGGAGCTGGAGAGATGGCTCAGTGGTTAAGAGCACTGGATGCTCTTGCAGAGGACCTGGGTTCAATTCCCAGCACCCACCATTGTAACTCCAGTTTCAGGGGCTATGTTGCCCTCTTCTGGCCTCCGCAGGCATTACACGCATGTGCTGCACATATCACATGCAGGCAAAACATTCATACACACATAATAAAAAGAAATAAAGTGAAAAAAAACCCTAAAAACATAGAATCAATATTTTGTGTATCTGCATTTAAATAGTAAAAGCCTTTATTAGTTATTATTATTTAGTGCTGGATAATGATCATAGGGCTTTGTGTATGCTAGGTAAGCTCTCTATCCCTATTGTTTTACTGTTTCTGTTCCTTTTTTTTGTTCTCTGTCTTAGCCTATGGGAAAAAATCCAATAAATAGAAATAAACAAGCCACTAGGAG
>NW_008354345.1:1533309-1535809 GCF_000622305.1 Nannospalax galili
TACACCAGACTCGGGGCAAGGCAGTTAACAAAGAAGTTTTCAGTCAACAAAGAGTTTCTAAGTTTCAGTTAGGAAAAACATGTTTCTCAGAATTACAGAAACAGTGGGTTCCATGGAGATGCTGAGAGGGGACCGGCTACTTAGTTATAAGGGCCCCAGTATTATAGAAACAATGTACTCCCTTAAACTAACTGCATGAGATGTTCTGCCTGACTATCTGCAGTTAGCAATGTTGGGGGAGGGTTAGGGAGATACACAGGGTAAAGCAAAAGTCCTTTTAAGCTCAGGTGGATGATTTGCATCTCAGGCACAACCTGAGACAAGTGTCTCCACTCTGAATGTTCCAAGCAGCCAAAGGAAAGGTAACTTTAGGGCATCCATTCAAACTTACAAATGTACCAGGTGTGACTCAGTAAAAGGACAGAACGCTGACTGGGGATGGTAGCATGCTTGCCTAGCATGCACAGGCCCTGGGTTTGAGTCTCAGCACCGCATAAATGATGCACAGTGGGTGGTGGTACACACCTGTAATCTGAGCATTCAGGAGGAGGAGGAGGAGGCAGGCGGATCAGAAGTTCAAGATGATCCTTAGCTACACAGCAAGTTTACCAGCCTGAGACACATGAGACTTGGTTTTTTTTTTTTTAAATAAGTCACAAACTTGTGTCACTCACACTTGTATCCCCACATCCCAACATGGTCATTGTAAATAGTCCATAAATAGTTGCTTTACCTCTCTCTCTCTCTCTCTCTCTCTTTCTCTCTCTCTTCTTTCTCTCTCTCCATGTTATTAACACTTTTAAACCCTCTTTCTAGCATCCCAAGAGCTGCCTTTCTAGCACATTGTCTATATAAAGACTCCAGAGTGTAAAATTAGGACTTACTTTGATGTTGAACATCGATCTCTATTAATACTCCCCCCTCCGACTTAGCCTTCCTGGGTTTGGGTGTGAGCTTTTCTTCCACCTGTCCTTAACATTGGAGGCTTGCCAGGATTCAGTGTGTTACTGACATCTCACCCCCTCTATCCGCGCTGTGTGGGCTACTGCATCATTCCATGGTAGCAACAGCTTAGTACCCTTGATTTCCATGTCCTGCCCAAACCCCTCTCTTAAGCCTCAGGCCTCTAATTCCAGCTGCATCCTGGGTACAACTGCCTGGAAACCTTAGGGGTCCCCCATACTCAGCGTGTCCATGTAAGCACAGGTGCCCCACAGACTTCCTTTCAGCAGCTGTCAGAGCCCATGAATACTTTAGCAGCAAACAAATTGATTCTCTTGAATATATGCCTTAAATCGAAGTGAAGCCAAATTCCATAAGCCTAAACTCCCTGGGAGACGCTTGAACAGGGAGAAGGACAATTGCATCCAGGGACAGAACTGAGTAGCTGAGATGGGATGGGAAGGAAATCCACTTTGCATTGTATTCACTATTTAGTAGTTTCTAAGTTTTCTACCATTCATGTGGACATACAGCATAATAATTAAAAGTTTAGTGGAAAAGAGATAGACTTTTATTTATGCATTTATTCTCTGTGTCTATGTGTGCACACACCACAGCATGCATGTGGAGGTCAGAGAACAACTTTCAGGAGTTGGTTTTTTCCTTCCATCATGTGGGACCAGGGGACAGAACTCGGGCACAGTAGAAAGTGCACACTGGGTCATCTCACCATCCATGAAAAAGCTTTTATTATTATAAAAATTCACTTACCAAAACCCCTTGAGAACTTAGACGTATGGAGCTGTCTAGCCTCTTTCAAGTGTGCTTTGCAGGTGAGAGAGCATTATTTGTAGCTACTTGCTCCTTTTAGACAAGCCTGTTGAGATGGTCTCAAATTCTCTTGATATAAGTTCACTAAGCACTTACTTGCTGAATACATACACACTGCATGTATATATCCTATGTGTACCTGTGGATTCACAAGAAAACATCTCCGGGTGCCAGATGCTGAGGAGACAGGAGACAGGAGTTAAATAACTTGAGTTTCCAGGATCAAGTTTCTAGGAGTCCACAGTCATATGAAGCCATGTGCTAATGAGCAGGGGGTATT
Organism: Nannospalax galili; assembly: GCF_000622305.1. NCBI lineage: Eukaryota > Metazoa > Chordata > Mammalia > Rodentia > Spalacidae > Nannospalax > Nannospalax galili. The sequence goes on from NW_008354345.1 coordinate 1,535,363, forward strand.
TGGGGCATCTAGCTTGCGAACAGCGAGCTCTCGGGCAGCCAGAGAAAGCTGTTTACCCATAAAGCTGAGCTGAATTAGGAAGGAGAGGAAAAGCCAGTGATGTCAGGAATGGTGCAGCGTAAGCCAGACAGAGCTAGACGACCTTGAATTGGCACAGGCTGCACAGGGAAGCCAAAGATGGTTTCAGATTCACCATCGTCCGCAGTTCAAGTACTCAAGCTGTGCGTGTGTCTGTGTGTCTGTATATCTGTGTATGTCTGTGTGTGTCTGCATGTGTATGTGTGTGTCTGTGTGTCTGTATATCTGTGTATGTCTGTGTGTGTCTGTATGTGTATGTGTGTGTATGTGTGTGTCTGTGTGTCTGTATATCTGTGTATATCTGTGTATGTCTGTGTGTGTCTGCATGTGTATGTGTGTGTGTGTGTGTGTGTATATCTGTGTATGTCT
>NW_008354345.1:1538309-1543964 GCF_000622305.1 Nannospalax galili
ACACTTATACACATAAAATAAAAATAACAAATATTTTAAAATGTGTCCTGAAAAATTTAGTTTACCTTTTATATTGCCTAAAATCATATCCATTGAGGTTTTAGGCTTCTGAACCATTCCTAACCTTCCTAACCGTCAGAACTATAAAACTTCTGAATTTTTATATAAAATCATATACACATATGCACACGCAATTTTCAAGAATGGGAATCCAGACATGTCAGTGGTTCTCCCCAAAGATTTGTCTCTGTCTCTGTCTCTCTCTTTCTTTCTCTCACTTGTGTGTGTGTGTGTTTCTCTCTGTCTTGCACACACATGTATGTACTCAGGACATGAATTTTATAATATAATTTCTAAAACATATATAACTGCGTTAAAGGAACTCTGAGACACACACTAGTCCATTGGTCAACCAGCTGCCAATTTGTGAACATCACTTGACCCATATGAACGCTTTTCTGGGCACTTTCTGTTGAATAAGTCTTCCATGGTGTACCTACTAGATACTGAGAAAATCCGTGTCAGCCTTGGATGTGGAGGTGTTTAGGGGTATGGAGCTTCATGACTCCAGAGAACCCTCTGTTATCATCTTTTTTGTTTCTGAGACAAGGTCTCATGTAGCCCAGTGGCCTTCATCTTGCTTTGAAGCCAAGGAAGAGGCTGCCTCCACCTCTCAAGTGCTGGGATTGCAGGTGTGGGTGAGTACTTCCTGCTCCCCTGTCGTCTTTACTGGACCACAAGTCCTCCCAAAAAGGCTGGGCATCTCCTAGATAATCTCATACCTAAACTCGGCCTGTTAGCATGCTTTAAATGTGCCTAGGTAACCCTGAGAAAGAAAACTGTACCAGATCAGTTCGTTATGTTTTGATTTGGTTCAGTTTTTGGAGACAGGGTCTCCCTGTAGCCCCAGCTGGCCTGGAACTCTCTATGTAGACCAGTCTGGCCTCAATCTCACAGAGATCTGCTTGCTTCTTCCTTCTGAGTGTTTTTAAAATGGCTTTGTGTGTGTGTGTGTGTGTGTGTGGACTGTAGAGATGGTTCAGTGGTTAAGAGTACTGGCTACTCTTGAAGAGGACCCCGGTTCAATTCCCAGCACCCACATGGCAGATAACAACTGTCCATAATTCCAGTCCCAGGGGATCCAAAGCCTTCTTCTGACCTCCATGGGCATTGCGTGACATGGGTGCACTTACATATATGCAGGAAATATACACATAAAATGAAATATATTTTTTAAAAAAGTTTTTTTGTTTGTTTGAAAAACAAAACCTCAAAACATTATTGAACATTTCCTAAGGAGGGATTGGAGTTTTTCTGCCAACATGGCACACATTCAGGGAAGGAGAAGCAAGAATGTTTATGAGGAGCAGAGGCTGAGACAAGTTATGATTTTAAGGTCATCCTTGGCTACATGGTGAGTTGGAGGCCATCCTTGGCTATAAGGTGAGTTGGAGGCCATCCTGACCTACATAAAACTCTTTAAAAAATAAAAAGGTACTCGAAACAATTTCAAGGTCCTTACACAGACTTCCACAAATAAGATGACTTGAGCTTACTGTTACTTATCAAAACTAGTGCCCTAGATATGTAAGTTGAAGGGTGAACCCCTCGTTAAATAATTATGAGGAAATGGGAATGCTTGTCCTCCAGAACCATTCCAAAGACAACACTTAACATGCTGGAAAGCTGACTCTTACTTGCAGGGCTGAGAAGGTAACTGACTGGTGGCTTTGGACTCAGTCCTAGCACCAACATCAGCCTCTTGTTTAACACCTTCCTCTGTGGGAAAAGCTTTGGTAAAGTTGTGGCATTGGTAAAGTTCGTGAATACTGCCACCTACTGGAAGTTTTGCAGAACTGCTCTACACAACGTACCTTCTTTTTCTCTCCCTTTCTTTCCTCCTGATTCTTCTTTTTCACTGTGGGGACTCTAACCCAGGACTCTGCGCACACTGGGCATGTGATCTACTCCCCCAGCTTCACTCCTAACCAATCTTCTATCTTTCACTTTTAAAATAAAGTGCTTCCTGGGCCTGGAGAGATGGTTCAGTGGTAAAGTGTGTGTAACTACTGCTCTTGCAGAGGCCCAGAGTTCTGTTCCCGGCACCCGTATTGGGCAGCTCACAACTGTTTGTAACTCCAGCTCCAGATGAATCTGATGTCTCTGGCCTCTGTGGTCACCTGGACTAACACTCACATATTCACATGAAGACATGCACATAATTAAAAATAAGTCTTTAAAAAATGAAGAATAAAATAAAATAGGGCCTTCTTGATTGGATTCTTATTGGAATATCTTTAATAAAATCATTTGTTTTTTTTCCTTACAGATCAGCTCTTTACAATTAAATTATTTTATCATGTATTGGAGATTCAGAATATCTTAGAAAACAAATATCTGCTAGGGCAAAATTAAAAAAAAATTATATATCAGTACAGCCCTGGGCAATGGTAATATATAAGAAATGATAATATATAATAAAACTGAGACTTGAATTAAGAGAAAGAATCCTGGGCTGTGATTACTGGACCAAACCAGAGTTCCCAGTTGCTTCCAGTCCAGTGTGCTAGGCCAGGCCACTCTACCTGACTGTCCTGGTCTGCTCTGCATGTTGAACATTGTGGCGCCACTGGCCACTCAATCATCAGCCATGGGCTCAGACTTGAAGTTTCAGCTAGCTCTCTGATGGACACATAATCAAAGAAATAGACAAGACCAAAACACTATGATGCCTTTTGGGGAAGGCTGAGGATCAAACCGGGGGCTACTCTGTATGTTCCAGAAAAGCACTGTGCCACTGAGCTACCACCCCGCCCATAGTTTGAGTCTTAACTGGTGTTGGTACCCCTTTCATGATAGTGTATACAACTCAAGTTACAATGGAATGAAACTTGCCATGCTTTAAAGATCCAGGGACCAGATCTCGTTTGCTTAAAGTCCTGTGACCTAATTTTGGCTTGGGGAATGGTTTCTGGGTCATCTCTATCCCGAGAATGCTCTGTGCTCACCACAGCTGGTTCAGTCCCCTTCCCAGTCAGTCATGAATCACGTGTGGAGCTATTTTGGGGTTTTGGAACTATTGATTCCTGCCACGGTGTGGGGAACGGGTGCAAAGTTATGTAACCATCCGCAGGGCTCTACGTCAGTGTTGCAGTGTGCCCTTTGTCGTCTCCTGTTTGTTTTGAGTTCATATTTCTATGACTGGCTGGAAGCACAAAACTCTGATTTGTTTTGTGTCCCTATGAAGGGGTACCTGGGGACATCTAATGTCCCTAGCATCTAATGTCACTAATCACGCCTTCCTCTTCATCCTCGGGTTTCTCCGATATTCCACTCCGGTTTCTGCCTTCTGGGGCCGGCTTCCGGTTCTGTCTACCTCAGATCGTCTGTCTTAAGAGTGAAACAGAGGAGAGGGTGTGAAACTCTGTTCTTAGCTTTCCACTCCATTCTGCTCTAAGCCGGGGCTAGTGCTGGAGGCTGGGCTCCCTCAGAGAGGACATTATTCACAGTGGGACTAAGGACATTTTCTCAGTTGAAGCCCCCTCCTCAGGCGGTCAACTGTGGATTTATCTTGACTTGGGGTGTGAGAACTCCACGGACTGAGATGGAGTTGTTACAGTGAGCTGAACGTCCGTGTCAGTGGGAAAAAGACACACAAAGTTACTGCTTCCTCATGTAAGATGCCTTTCCTACGTTTTGGAGATCGCTCAGATATTTATTTTCTTCCCTTCTCTCTGCACAAAGAACTTGGTGTGTTCACAGAAAAGAAATGTAGCCAGAGTCCCTGTCATAAGATAAGTGAGGCTCCTGTGCAGGATGAGACCGGAGAAGGTGGGTATGGACCAGGGTATATGGATCTTGCCTATTTTATTGTGAAAACTAAGATTTTCTTTTCCTTTTTTATTATGGAGAAATTCAAATGTTCAAATATAAAATAAAATTATATAACAATTTCCCATATACTTCTACTAGCTTCAGACAATTACCAATTCATGTTCAAATCTTTTCCTTTCACAACCCCCCCCACCCTTTGCTTCAGCATACCAGGTCATTTTATGGTAAGTTCCAGTTCCAGTTTTGGGGGGTTTTGTTCTTTTTAATTTTTATTTTGGAGATGTTATTTTATGCATATTTCATTATTGCTGAAAGGACTTCTTATTAACAAAGCCACAATAGCATTATTATATCTAATACTAATGTCATAGCATGTTATATTTATCAGTGTTATCTTTAGCATATTGTTATACTATTTAATATCAATATAATTCTAATATATTAATAATTTCTTAATATTAAGTATTATCCCTGTTCAAATTGTCCACCTTGTCTCAGACTTCTTTTCATTTTGTTTTAGTTTTGAAACACATTCAAAGTAAGCTTAACCGTTTCAATTATTGAAATGTTTCTAAAACTAACACACAAAGAACCAGGGCCTAGAGAGATAGCTCAGTGATTAAGAGCACTTGCTGCTTTTCCAGAGGACCCAGATTTGATTCCCAGCATTCACATGGCAGCTCACAACTGCCTGCGCACACATACACATTCAGGCACACGCACATGCACATAAAATAAACAAACAGAAACAAAACCAGAAAAGCTTGACTCTATAGGATGTTTCTTACTCTCACTCTCATAATTTACTTGCTGAAGAAATTGGATCGCCTGACTGCATTTCTGTGGTATCATTTTATGTATTCCTGAAATTTTGGTAAATTAGTAGATTTAGCTTCTGATGAGACTTGGAATTAATTCTTTAACAAGAATATTAGATGGGCTTTGTACATTTCCATAGAAATGCTTTCTAGTTAATTTTCCTTTTTTGACTTTAGAAACCCTTAATGACTAATGTCTAAATCCAGTAATTCATGAGTTTATGAAAGAATAGTATTTAACCACTAAGCCATCTCTCCAGTCCCTGGTTCTTTTGTGTGTTTGTTTTAGACACACCTCAATAATTGGAATGCTTAAGCTTACTTTGAATGTGTTGCAAAACTAAAACAAAATGAAAATAAATCTGAGACAAGGTGGAAAATTTGAACATGGATAATAATACTAAGAAAAAATTTAATGTTAGAGTTATATTATGTATGATATTATAGACATTATATAAAATGTTAAATAGTTTAATGATATGCAATATAAAAGAAGAGTATTAGGGAGTTGGGCAGATGGATCTGTGAGTAGGAGTGCTTGCTCTCTAAGCATGAAGACCTGAGTTCAAATCCCCAGCGCCCATGTAAAAAGCTGGGCATGGCTGCACCTGCCTGTAACCCCAGCAGGGGGGCGTGGGACTAGGTGAACCCCAAGAGCTTGTTGGCCATCCAGTCTCACCAAAACAGTCAGTTCTAGTTTAGTAAGAGACCCTGATTCTAGGCAACAGAATTGAGAGTGATTGCGGAGGACACTGGACATCCTATCTGGCCTCCACACGCATGCTAATGGGTGTGCTCACTTATACACACACATGCAAACTCCACATTCACAGAATAGTAGAGTAGTCTCTTTTTATTTTTTAGCCAGAATATGTCTATATGGACGAGTCGCCCCTCATTGACCATTTATTTACCCCAAAGTAGAAGCTGTGAAGATACATGTTATTTCCTTTCATTTGCTAAGTTTTGAAACAATGATTTTGTTCCCTTATCGGCCACCAGT
>NW_008354345.1:1544476-1566753 GCF_000622305.1 Nannospalax galili
TACCCCAAAGGAAGCTGTGAAGATACATGTTATTTCCTTTCATTTGCTAAGTTTTGAAACAATGATTTTGTTCCCTTATCGGCCACCAGTATGTTCTGTTTCAAAGCAGTTAATGAAAATGAATTTTGCCTAGAAATATTTTATGTAGGCATAAATATTTAAGGTGAAAGAGTCACATGATTCCCAGTTAAAATTTAAAATAAGCTCTATTTAAAGAAGCCAGTTTATCAGCACAAACTGGACTCATGACATGAAGTTGGGAGGGAGATGTTTAGGGGCAGAGGGAGTTGAGAGTGGAATGGGAGTGGATATGATCAAGATGTATTGTATATATAAATATATAAAAATATTTTAAAACTTTATTATTTCATATTTTAAAATTTATGTGTGCGTGTGTGGCTGCATGAGTTTATGTGTACCACATGTATGCAGGTGCCCATGGAGGCTGGAGGGCATTGGATCCTCTGGAACTGGAGTTACAGGTGATCACAGGTGGTAGTGAGCCACCTGATGTGGGTGCTAGGAACCTGGGTCCCCTGTAAGAGTAGCAAGTGTGGATTCATCTTTCCAGTCCAAAATATTTACTAGATTTTTGATTTTTAATTGACACAGGGTCTCACCATGTAGCCCTGGCTAGCCTGGAACTTGCTTCGTAGGCTAAGCTGGCCTCGAACACTCTGCCTCTGCCTCCTGAGTGTTGGGATTAAAGGTATGTATCATCACACCTGGCTCATATGTACGAACTCTAATCTGTATGCAAAGTTTTGGGCTACATAATCCTTTCCATGGTCATAGCAGGACATCAGTGATTTTGCTAATCTGGCAATAGATTAAGAAACGACATCACAGGGCTGGAGAAATGGCTCAGTAGTTAAGAGCACTAGCTGCTCTTGCAAAGAACCTGGATTTGGTTCCCAGCATCTACATAGTGGTTAACAATGGTCTGTAACTCCAGCTTCAGGGACTCTAATACCCCCTTCTGGCCTCCACAGGCATTGTATGTATGTGATGCATTTATATACATGCAGGCAAAAGACTCATATACATAAAATAAACGAATAAATAAAATTTTAAAAAGAGATTTATCCTATTGTTCCAGAATTATCAGAGAGCGAGTCATCCAGTATAATACACAGGATAATTAGAGACAGTGCTATTGAAAATTAGTATTTATTAAGTGATTTCAGGGAGCAGTCTGATGCTAGTTAAGCTCTTTTTATGGGTCCTCTCATTTAATATTATGTGTGTTTGTGGGGTAGGGGTGTATGTGTATGCATTTGTGTGAGTTCCCATGCATGTAGAGGCCAGAGGTTAACCTTAGGTATGGTTCTTCAGGCAATGTCTACCTCGTTGTTAGAAACAGGATCTCTCATTGCCTGGAGCTCCCCAGATAAGCTAGGCTGGATGGCCAGTAAGTCCCAGGGATCCTCCCCACCTTCCCAGTACTGGGATTACAAGTGCGTGCCCCACCATGTCCAGCTTTATTTTATATGGGTTCTGGGAATTGAACTCAGATCCTTATGTTTATAAAGCAAACATGTTAATGACTGAGCCATATTTCTCCAGTCTCTCTAGTTTTTTAAAAAAATATTTATTATTTTTATTTTGTGTGTATGTGTGTATTGCCTGCATGTAGGTAAGTGCACCCATTTCATGCAATGCCTGCAAAGGACAGAAGAGGCTGTTGGACCCTTGGAACCGGAGTTACAGACAGCTGTTAGCTGCCATGTGGGTGCTGGGATTTGAACCCATGTCTTCTGCAAGAACAGTCAGTGTTCTTAACAGCTGAGCCATCTCTCCAGCCTCCCCTCATCTAATTTTTAAAAAAACCTTACAAACATCTCAAGGTTGTAGAACAGAGGCCAAATACACCTTTTTAATATCATATAGTTGGCACATGGAAGAATCTATGTTTTTAATACATTTTTTTGGAGACAGGGTCTCATAATGCCTAGGCTGAACTCAAACCTGGTATGTAGCTGAGGTTGGCCTTGAGCTCTTGATCCTCCTGCCTCCACCTCTCAAGTGCCCCACACAATTGACAATCTTAACCAAGAGACACCACCACTTGCTAACATGGATTCTAGGTCACTAAGTGAAAGAGTCAGGAGTGATTCTCATCTTAAACCAGTCACACCCTCTTATGGGAAATGACTCAATGGCACAGAAAAGTGACATATAGGCTATGTCCTGGATATGTGTGCATGTTAAAGATTAGATATAGTAGGGCTGGAGAGATGGCTCAGTGGGTAAGAGCACTGGCTGTTTTTGTAGAGGGCCAGGGCTCAGTTCTCAGTACTTACATGGTGGCTAACAACCATCCATAACTCCAGTTCCAGGGGATCTGATGACTTCTGACTTCTGCAAGCATTGTACTCACAGGCGCATTTACATACATTCAGGCCAAACACTCACACTTACCTTCTTCTCTCCTTCCCTCTCTCCCTCCCTCTCTCCCTCCCTCCCTCCCTCCTTTCCTACCTCCACCCCTCCTTTATCCTTTTGATTTGTTTGGTTTGGTTTTTTGACACAGGGTCTCATGTAGCATAGGCTGATCTCAAACATACTGTGTAGCTGAGGATGACCTTGAGCTCCTAATTCTTTTGCCTCTACCGCCCAAATACTAGAATTACAAGCATGTGCCACTATGTCTAACTTAAACTTTCACTTGACATATTCTAAAATAATGTGTTTCTGAAACCTATTCACTAATTCACTCTATTTATGTATGTATGTATGTATGTATGTATGTATGTATGTATGTATGTATTTTTGGACTTGCTATACAGCCCAGGCTAGCCTCAAACTCACAATCTTCCTGCCCCTTCCAAGTGCTGGGATTATGTACCTGCACCTAACTCTCTTTGCAACTGTGTTTAGAGTTCTCGGTGTAATTTTGCATCATTGTCACCAGATGTCAGAACTAACCTATTCATTCATTCATTCATTTCTCCTTGTTTTTTGCCCCATCATCCTGTTCACTGTAATCCTAGAATTGAACCAAGGCTCTAAGAAGTGATGCCTACAATTTCTCACAATGTTCCATGACAAGTCAACATCCTATATCATAGCTCCATAGTGATAAAAAGGGTGGAAAGAGGTCCACAGGAATACACACAGCAACTACAGTTACCTTGTGTGGGAATTCAGTTGCCATTAAGTTTGTGTGTGTGTGTGTGTGTGTGTGTGTGTGTGTGTGTGTGTGTCTCTCACACAAAACATCTTAATCATTTTTATACCCCCTCCCCCAATCATACCCTCGGATAGCCACCCCCCCCCCAATGGATTTCATACAATCTGTCATATACGTTAAGGCCTATGGAGTGAATGCAAGTTCATCCACTGGGGTCTAGTCAGCCAATCTAGAGTCACTCACTTAAAGAAGATCAACTCTTCCTCACCCTGCAGTAATCAGCTGCCAGTAGTTCTTTATAGTTCTTTGGCTGAGGTTGAGGCCTGCTGCCCATTTCTACAGTTCTATGCTGGGTTTTTAATCTGCTTGAGTTTACATAGGTCTTGTGTATGCTGACACCTTTGCTATAGGTTCATATGAGCAAGGTCCCAGGAGCCTGTAAGACTCTCTTTCCATATGATCATGCACTTCGTCCCCTGGCTCTTACAATTTTTCTGCCCCCTCTTCCACAATGGTCCCTGAGCCCTGGGCGGGTGAAGTTTAATATATGGTTCCCGCCCAGGAATCCACACTCTGCAGACTTATTCTGTATGCTTTAGCCATTTGTGAGCTCTTGTTCATTGTCCTCTGTTGCGTGAGGGAGCTTCATTGATGAGAGTTGAGAGATGCATTAGTGTTCTCTCTGGCCCCTGTTCCACTATGTTCCATGGTCTTTCATTGTAGAGGTTTTATTGTAGATGTATCACTTAAGGTTGGGCACCTCATAGACACTTAATCTCTTTTGTGTGGGCGGTTGTGGAACTGTGTATTACTCTCCATCTATTGCAAAAGATGCTTCTCTGATGAGTGGTATTACAGGTGTACTTGTCTGTAAAAATAAGAGCCCATATTTAGCATATAACAAGAAATTATATCTTTCTAGGAACGTGACCTCTCCAGTCATGTGTATTTGGCTATGTTAACAGTACCATACATGAGTTCCCTCCCATTGATTGGGCTTTAAGTTCAATTAGGTAGCTGTTGATTACCCCCAAGATAAAAGTGCCACTACTACACCAATATTGTTTGCTGTGCTTGTCATTGTTGCAGTTATTAGACCTTAAAACCTGGGTTGAACCATCGATTGATGTCCTCCCTTAGCAGCTTGCATAGTGCTCTCTGAAGCTATGAGAACTAGCCTTCAGGAAGGAGGCTTCCAGGTCAGTTCCAGCTCCATTGCTCCACGTCCTGGGTCCAAAGTGTGCCCTGTCTTCAGCAGTAGGGTCCTACCTTCAAGTTTTGGGAGATAATCAAGGGCTATGACAATAGCCCGTGCAATTTTGGAAGTCTCTTGGACCACCCTGGCCAGTAATTTGAAGGGAGGCGTCTCCCGTCTGGTACTGTTTGTAGTTATACGGCCTTAAGTTCTACACATGGACTCGGGTAGATACTGCACGTGTAATTTTTCAGTATGCTTTTGACATTTCCCTCTGATTTTTCAACCAGCTAGGCATTATTTCTCTCTCTCTCTCTCTCTCTCTCTCTCTCTCTCTCTCTCTCTCTCCCACCCCCCCCATCCCTCCCCAGTTAAAGTTCTCCCATTTCACTCTTGATAATACCTGCCTCCTATGGTTCCCCCTCTCTTGAGCTCCTTGTCCCCTTGTATAGCCCTCCTTCTCCTCTCCCAATTAAATACCCCATTTTACCCACTTACTATAGCTTTTTCCCCTCTTCAGATATTTTCCCCAGGGAGGAGGGGAATGAACCACCCTTCTTTCTCCCTTCTTAAAAATAACTATGAAAACTTTCTAAAGATTGAAAAATAAAACCTATAATTACGCCAAACAAAAATGCTGCCCTGTGCTTCCTTCAATCTGGCTTGATGAGGATGTTTTAAACAAAACATTCACATGAAACTCCCAGAGTCAGAGAAGAACAGTTTGCAATGTCCGGACTTGCTGCTGCTGTTGTTGCTCCCCACGTTTTCAGCTAGTGGGGTTCGTGTGGACTGTTCCAGTGCCATACAGCAACTGTTGATGTTATTTCTACTGTAACTGATCAAAACAATTCTCAGCGTTCCTCCGATTGCTGAGAATGGGATTACGGACCAGGAAACATGGCTTTTATTAGTGAGAAGTTATGGAGAGAGGAGAGCCCCTTATCCCCGACATGGCTGGGTGCCACTGTACATGTTCATGGCTGAATGCATGTGTGTGGGCCTGGTATTGTCAGCTCTACAGTGGGGTGATAACTCTATTGAGGGGAAGCTTGCCACGTTGACTTTTCACCGTCTGCTTCTCGGTGTGGCTCTAGGATAAAAGTCAGATGATTCTGGTTTAAATTACTAAAAGGCAGATGGATTGGACGGCTCCACTGCTTAAAGTATCGGCCACCAAGCTTGATGACCCGAGTTTAATCCCCAAAACCTACATGGTGGAAGGAGAGAACTGACTCCTGCAAGTTGTCCTCTGACCTCCACAGACATGCACACACACAAATAAATAAATATTTTGTTGGTCTTTTTGAGACACGGGCTCCCTGTACCCCCAGCTGACCTGGAACTCCTTCTGTAGACTAAGCTGGTCTTGATCTCACAGAGATCTATTTACCTCTGCCTCCCGAGTGCTGGAATTAAATGTCCGTGCCACCATGCCTGGCATAAAAAATATTTTAAAATACATAATATCTACAAAAGAAAGACAAGGTAAACAGCAGATGTACATGCTTATTTGATATAGCTAAGGTAGGTTCATGAAAAATAGTGAGATATCTCATTGAAGGGTTAGAAAAACAATTTTTAGTTACAAAAAGCCTACTGCTAACTTCTACTTTGTTATGCCCAGGTGATCCATTTCCATGTTTCCCTGGGGCCTGGAAGTTTCCTAAGGACAGGTCAATGGTAAAAAGCATTCTTAGGTTTTTTCCCCTTTCGGAGCATTTTGAGATGCTTCTGTGAACGTCGCCCACCTCAGCATCCTCAGAAGTGGACCAAGGTTGTGAAATGGGAGGGAGGAGCTCTAGAAGCTCACAGGGCTGATGATGTTGGTTTCTGTCCTCAATGGAGCAAGAAACAACATTTCAGTTGATAGAACTCGGTGAAGGTTACGTGAGGTCAGTGACAACAGCGCTTTGAAAAGTGAATTCATACACGATACTGAAAGGAGTTAAAAGCTGTTTTCATATAGGAGGTTTCTAAATTCCTCTCTCTCTCTGTGTATGTGTGTGTACATGTTCCTGTATGTGCACACATGTACATGTGTGTGCACAGAGGCTACAGGTCAACCTTGAACATCTTCCTTTAGCACCCTCTACCTCATTTATTTTAAAATTTAAAAATTAATTTATTTGTAGCACATGTGCATGTGTGTTTGTGCACATGCATGTGCCATCCAGTGACTGTAGAAGTCAGAGGGCAGCTTTCAAGAGCCAGTTTAGGTCATTATATTTGGCAGAAAGTGCCTTTCCCACTGAGCCATTTCACCAGCACATCTTACTTTTTAAGATTTTATTATTGTGTGTGTGTTCGTGCATGCATGTGTGCATGTGTGTACATGCACACAAGCGTACTGGTGCCTGCAGAGACCAGGAAAGGGTGTCGAATGCCCTGGAATTGGAGTTATAGGTCGTTGTGAGCCATCTAGGGTGGATGCTGGGAACCAGACCTGGTCCTCTGCAAGAGCAGCAAAGCATTCTTACTGCTGAGCCACCTGGCCAGCACCCGTTTTCTGAAAGTGTCTCACTGGCGCTCACTCTGCTGGCTGGTAAGCAAACTCTGGGGATCCTCCTGTGTCTACCTCCCCAGTCCTGGGATTATAGACCGGCACCACTGTGCTTAGTTTTTTATATGGACTCTGGGGATTGAACTCAGTTCCTCATGCAAACACATATGCACTGAGCGTTCTTCCCAGTCCTGAGCACCCATGTCTTGAAGGGGCCTCTGAGATCTCTCAGCTACAGAGCTTGAAACTGGACTGGGTGTTTCTGTGGGCATCTGACTTCATTGCCGTTAAGTTTTGGGGTGGCACAGGCAACTTCAGTCATTCCTACATTTCAGCACTGGCTGATATATAGCTTTAAGTCTTATTTTTCAAGTAAAGGATAATATTCCCATGGAAACTTGGTATCCTTCATGAATAATATGTTGTTTAAAAATTTGCTTGGGGGCCATTGAGGTATTAGGAACCCAAAAATTGTATCTGGTCAATCATGGCACTGGACAGCATCTGGAATGTATGCTCAACAGCTCCCCAACTCAGTCATGGTGAAGCTGGAAAGCTTTCCACTCGGGGAGCAGTGATGATGATCATTTTTAAATCTTCCACGGGTTAAGCTGGAATCTGCCATCCTGACACAGCTTCCCTTTCACACAGCAGTTTCTTGGTTTGAGTGTGTGGGTCATATACTCAAGAGTCTCAGAGAAACTCTGAAATCCAGTGAAGGGACCAAAGGACCTTCAGACCGAGGCACTTATGTATTATTTGGTACTGGAAATTGAATAGTTTTGGTTGAACTTTGTCTCTCTCTACTCCATTTAGATGCAGGTGGCCAAAAGCTGGACCCGTATTATTTATCTTACAGGTTTGTGGGTGTTTTGCTCCAAAGAATTTCTTCACAGGAGATGGAGAGCTTAGAGTATGTTATTGCTGAGGGATGGAAAGTCTGATTTCCACTTGATGAGGGAAGCCCAAACAAAGGAGATGGACAGGACTCAGAGGAAAGGAAATGGACTGTCTACCCTTCAAAGAAAACATAAGCACTGACTCTCAAGACTGTCCGGTCAGGATCATGGAATCATAAGACTCCTTGTGGGAAGGGGTGGAAAACAGGAACGTGTGAGTGAATGCACATATACACAGAACAGTGTGTAAGTCATATTGGTATATGTCAAGCTAAAATTCAGATATAAATGTAGACATGCATATGTCATTATTTGTTTTGCTTAAACAATAACTACTACTTCCTTCTATATTAAGAATCCTGGTTTTCCAGAGAGACACTTGCACATCCGTGTTTATTTTTAAATATTTTCTTATTTTTATTTATGTGTATGAGTATATCGCCTACATGTATGTAAGTGCACTCATGTCATGTAATGCCCACAGAAGTCAGAAGAGGGTATCAAATCTCCTGGAACTGGAGTTACAGAGAGTTGTTAGCTGCCCTGAGAGTGCTGGGAACTGAACATGGGTCCTTTACAAGAGCATCCAGTGCTCTGAACTACAGAGCCATCTCTCCAGCCCTCACATCCGTGTTTTTTGAAGCACCGTTTACAATAGTCCAGGTATGAAATCAGCCTGGGTGACCACCGGGTGGATAAATAAAGGAAACATGGTATATAAGCACACCGGTGTTTTATGCTGCTGCTAAGAACAACTCAGTTTTGTTATTTACAAGAAAATGGATGGAAGCAAAGATAATCTGGTAAAACCAAACTCAGAAAATGGTACATGTTTTTCTCATGTGGGGAACTTAAATTAAAACCCTGCGCGTGTGCACACACACACACACACACACACACACACACATACAAAGTGAAATGGAAATAAGGATTACGTGGGGGGAGGAGGAGTCTAACAAGCCTGAGCATCCCTGACTCCTATTTTCATGGGAACTTAAATTAAAACCCTGCGCGTGCACACACACACACACACAAAGTGAAATGGAAATAAGGATTATGTGGGGGGAGGAGGAGTCTAACAAGCCTGAGCATCCCTGACTCCTATTTTCAGCAGCTCCTATTTACAGACACACACGTTCCTAGTCCCATGACACACGTAGGCACACTGACATCACCATTGATCCCTTTCCTTTCTTCTTCATCTATTCAATATTCTATGATACCCAGGGCCACAGCAGAGAGAAACTTCATTTTATGAAGCCAATATTCACATTTAACAAATGAGTCTGTGTTATGGTTTGACCATGCAATGCCCCTACCCTCTCACTCAAAGCTTATGTGTTTGAACACTTGGTCCTCACCTTGTGGTGCTGTTTAGGGAGGCTGTGGAAACTTTGGGATACAGGTGTATGTGGTCATCAGGGATGGAACTTTGTTGGTTATACCTACTTCTGGTTCCAGCCTGGTCTCTGCTTACTGGTCAACACCATGTGAACAGCCTGGTCTCTGCTTACTGGTCAACACCATGTGAACAGCCTGGTCTCTGCTTACTGGTCTACACCATGTGAACAAGCCACAACTGTAGACTCCCACTGTTACAACCCAAGCAACTGCAGCCACCGTGCCCTTTTTATCGGGGTAAACTGAAGTTCCTCTGAAATTGTAAGTCAAAAGAAATCTTTCCCCTCATAAGTTGTCTCTGTCAGGTAT
This sequence comes from Nannospalax galili, assembly GCF_000622305.1. NCBI lineage: Eukaryota > Metazoa > Chordata > Mammalia > Rodentia > Spalacidae > Nannospalax > Nannospalax galili. The sequence continues at coordinate 1,553,917 of NW_008354345.1, forward strand.
TTTGGTCACACCAATGCAAAAGTAACTAATACAGTCCATTTGTGATGGATATATAGGATTGAGGGGTATGTCTAGCATCCATTTCTACATGTCTTGACTAACATGCTGGACAAAACAGCATTATGTTTAAATGCCAGGAAGTAGACCAAGTAACTTAAAAATTATAATTTTTTAAACTCAGAGGGGCTAGGGATATGTACACAAGTTCTTGGTCGGATGGCGGGGAGATAAACTTTGGCCTTCAAAACTGTTTTCTGAAATAAAGCTGAAACTGTGCAGAAAGCTTCCTGGTTCTGGGTGGTTTTCACAGTGCTGGAAGGTGCTATTCAGGCTGCTGCAGGAGAAAAGGCATCAGTGGTCTTACCCAGCTGTGAATCCTGTGAACTACAGCACCAATTCAAAGGAAAGACAAGCCCGCTTATACAATAGTGGCACAGCCATCACGGGGCTAACCACCAACCTTTTGATTGGACTTGAGTCCCCATCCGCAGGTGAGAATACATGACTGGTACTGTAAACTTGGGGAAAACCACATGGGTGGGGCAGTCGTAGGACCCAGGGAGGGATTTACTGCTGTTATTTAGCTAATTGACATAGGGTCAATTTACCTTTTATGTGTCTATATTTACACCCATAGACAAACGCCACTCTTAGCCTTAATAGGAGAAGCCTCTCTTTGCATTGCAGAGTGGTGAATGCAGAGATTTGTGACCACTCAAGATGCTGAGAATAATGATGACTGAATGGTCTGCCCTGAGGCCACTCTAAGGCCCAGGGAACACTGAGGAAGAGGAGGTGGAAGGAATCTAAGAGCTGGAACACGGGGAGAAGGGCTGTGAAATGTCATGACATGTCATGACATGTCATAGCATGACACAGGATGGCCACCACGAGCTCACAGCAGTGAGCTGGACCTGTGCAATGGGCCTGCACGTGACTGGCCCTGCCAACAGTCAGTCATGGATGAAGGAGGGCCTTTCTACCTCCTCCTGAACTACTGATAGATTCTGGGGAAAAGGAATGATTATTTTCAGTTGTGCACCCACTGGTAAGCCCACCCGACTCTAATGGATAGTTTCAAATCCATGATCATACACATTGTCCTGGTTAAACTCAGTGGGTTATAAAACAAAACAAAAAGACATGAACATTGGAAAGGGGCTATGAATGTGTGTGGGGGTTGGCAGGGGTGGGAGTGGGGGTTAAGAGAGGCTGGGGCACAAAAGTAATCTGAATGCAGTATACACGTGGGAAATTGTCAAAGAACAAACTATTAATTTTTAAATATTTTATTTATTGTTTTTATTTTATGTGTATGCCTGTATTGCCTGCATGTAGGTAAGTGCACCCATGTCATGCAATGCTCATGGAGGACAGAAGAGACTGTTGGATCCCCTGGAACTGGAGTTACGGACAGTTGTTAGCTGCCATGTGGGTGCTGGGATTTGAACCCAGGTTTTCTGCAAGAACAGTCAGTGTTCTTTACTGCTGCACTATCTCTCTACCCCAACTATAGTAATTTAAAAATCATTTCTATTAAAAAATTCCTTTCTGAGTTGGGGAGGTGGCTCAGTGTGGCTCATGCCACACAAGCATGGACCAGAGTTTGTATCCCCAGCACCCACAGAAAAGCCAGATGGGCGTGACAGCCCGACTGTAATCCTTACACATGGGAGGCAGAGACGGGGAATCCTCAAAGCAAGCTGGCCAGTTAGGTGAAATGGTGAGGTCTGGGTTCAGTAATACACACGTCAGAACATAATCAAGGGCGACACCTAAGGTCAACCTCAGATTTTCACATGCACGAGTGCACACGTGTATGTATATCCTCACATATGCCCACACACTTGAGCACACATGCACACACAGTAATTGAAATACTTCAAAATTCCTTTCTCCACCAGCAAAAGCATCTCTTTAAATGACAGGGCATTCTGCACTAATACAACTGTCCCAGTGGCCAGGGGAGTGCCCCTCCTCTGGATCAGGGTGAATATTTGAAATTGTGTAGCAGTGGAATTGAAGAATTCTTAGATACATACATTCTGAGCTCGATTGCCTGTGTCTGAATCACAGCTATGAGCCCTGACCACTAGATTTTATTTTTTAAACCATTGTGAATTTTTAAAAATTTTATATCTCCTCAGTTATAAAATTTGGATAAGGGGAGCTGGAGAGATGGCTCCGTGGTTAAGAGCACTTGTTGCTCTTGCAGAGGACCCGGGTTCGATTTCCAGCACCCACACGGGGACTAACAATCATCTGTATCTCCAGTTCCAAAGGATCCGATGCCTTCTTCTGACCTCCATGAGTACTGCACAACATGGGTGCACTGACATATATTAAGGCAACACACTTATACACATAAAATAAAAATAAACCAAATAAAATAAAATTGGGACAAAGCTAGTGCTTATTTCATGAAACTCTTAGAAAAATTTGTACATATAAGTCTTGAAAGTGTGCCTGGCTTAATAAATGTTGACCATTTTTATCAAATGAATGAATGAAAACATTAATGGTGTATTTATAACAACCAAAATCTGGATCTCATTTATGTAATTGTAACAGTTAGCATTGATGGTCAACTTGTGAGGATCTACTAGAATTACCTAGGAGACATTTAGGCATGTATGTAAGTTAATTGAGTTAACTGAGGAGGTAGACTACCCTGAATATGGATGTCAGCATGCCCTAGGCTGGGGTTCTACACTGAATAAAAAGGAGAAAGTGAGCTCAGCACCAGCATCCAGCTCTCTTGGATTCCTGACTGTGGATGCCATGTGACCAGCTGCCTCCCACTCCTGAGGTCAAGCTTTCTCAGCCACGATGGACTGACCCCTCCCACTCCTGAGGTCAAACTTTCTCAGCCACGATGGACTGACCCCTCCCACTCCTGAGGTCAAGCTTTCTCAGCCACGATGGACTGACCCCTCCCATGGTGAGTCAAGCAAACCCGTCCCTCTTTAAGTTGCTTTTGTCAGATGTTGTTATAGTAATCAGAAAAGTAACTAAAACAGTCATTGTTGGAATAATTCACACTATTTTAGAGATACAAAGGACTTTAGGAATTATCTATCCCAACTCTGAAAGTTAAATCTGAGCAAGCTAAGGTTGAGGCAGGCCAGATTCTGCACACTAAGTAGTCCAGACCACCACCAGTAACAAAGCTTGGCTGGTAACCAAAATATTTTACTCTGCTGGTTTGAGGAGAATTGGATAGTCTGATTATAATTGCATCAATAATCAGGAGAAAACACACATCTTAAGTAGGCCATCAGAAACTTTACAGGCAACTCATGTTCCACTAACTAGAACATGCTATCTTGTTCCCCATTTCTTGCCAACCATGTTACTCAGAGCATCATGTTATTTCTCCATTTGGGTGGTTGTGGGTACTCTAGAAGAGCCAGGTTCTTCTTGCCTGCCTGGCTTTTATTTTGCATGGGATGCTGCCAATGTTCTGTGTTTGCCCACAGGCTCAGGCAAGTGGACATCACAGCCTGGCTAGGGAACTTTCTATTCCCCAGGTGTACATGAAATGCCATCCGAAGAAATCTCCAAATTCCTCCTGCCTTATTTTCTGAAAAGTAAATGCTAACCAGAGGCACCATAATCAGGCAGGTGCTGGAAGCCCATTTGGAGTGAAATCTTTCACTTCATGCAATCAAGTAGATTAACTGGCTGTGTTGGATTCTAAAATGTAAACATCTTATTTGTGCCAGAACTCATTTTAACCCAAGTTAAAATATTCATGACTGGAGTTATACAAATGCCACTGTCCTCAGAGAAGCAATGTTTTCACAAATGATCAAGAAAGAAAAACACTAAGGCCTTTCTCTCTCTCTCTGAAAAGAAAGAGAGTGAGAGAAAGAAAGAGAGTATGTGTGAGAGAGAAAAACAGAGGGAGAGAGAGACACGGAGAGAGGCCAAGTTCTGGTTTTCTGGAAAAAAATGGATGAAGAACTAAAAATCCAGTAAGCTTTAATCACACATTTGTTCGCTGTCAGACTCCTTGCTAGGCATTCTGGATTGCCAGTTATTAAGACAGCACACCACACAGTCTGTGAACCTTTAGGCCAGGTTTCAACCCTGGCCACATCTCTCAGAATTGGCCCCCTTCATCACAGCCTCTTAAAATCTCCCTCTGTTTGAAATACCATTCATTGCTTCTTGGATGATTGATAAGTAAAGGAAAAGTTAAATCATTGCTTCCGCACCAACATTTAGCATCCAAGGAAAGGCCGACCTCATGAGGTAGGATCTTTAATTACTCAAAACATCTCCATGAAAATGCCAAAAACATAATGAAAGTATGGATGTTGGCCAAATTGGTTTTTGTGTCATGTCTCAATTTCCTCACTATCTTTCTGATTGGCAAGTTAATGTATTTCTGTTTTGTTTTGTTCTATAATATTAAGTAGAGTTTTCCAAGTGTTTATTTGGAAAGTGCTTAATAATTGTTGTCCCAGTCGAACATCAGCCCCTTCCTGTTGAAAGAGTTAAAGAAAAGAGCTTAAGAGGGAGCACTCTGCCATACATGCCGAGTCCTATTCATTCAGGTGCTTGTACCCAAATGTCCTTCAGTGTAAATGTGTCCACTGGAATCCAATCAGCCCATCCAGTGGTTGTATGTAAGTCATACTCTCCCTCACCCAGTGGTAATCAGTCTCCAATAGTTCTCAGTCTAGTGCTGGCCCAACACCTATTTCTCACCTCCACTTTGGGCCCTTGTTTAATTGAGCTGACATGGGTCCCTCGCTTGACGACACCACTGCCACTTAGCATGTATGGCAGAGTGCATGGGGTTTGGTGGGAGGATGGGGGAAGCATGGATTGGGGAGGGGAATTTGATTGGGAAAAGTTGTATGATATTTAAAAAGCTCAATAATAATATTAAAAAACATGAAAAATAAAAGAATATGGAGCTAGAGATGGTGGCTTTGTGTTCTCCAGCTCTGTCACTTAGGAGCTGTCACTCCTCTGATAAGCAAATTATTTCTTCTATCCTTGAGTCTTTTCACCTGTAAAACAGTTATCACACAGAGCCAGGCACGGTGGTGCATACCTGTAATCCCAGCACTCAGGATACCCAAGCAAGAAGAGTGCCTTGTGTTTCAAGTCAGCCTGGGTCATATAGTGAGTAACAGGTTAGCCTGGGCTATGTAGCAAAAAGATATCTAAACAATAAATAGCACACATACACACACACATCTATATCTGTATCTAGATCTATCTACATCATGCATCTATTTGCACACATACACATATCACACAGAGCTATGATTTACTTGGAATTATTCATTTCAAAAATAGAGTTAAGCATAATGCCAAACATCTATAGTCTCAGCACTTGGGAGGTTAAGGTAGGAAGATAGTGAATTCAAAGCTACCCTGGGCTCCATAGCAAGTTCTAGACCAGCCTCATAAACATAGTGAGACTCTGTCTCTAAACAAAACAAAATAAAATAAAACAAAACAATAATTGTTTGTCTCACCCCTGTGTTGGCATGCAATCACACATCAAGTGGTATTACCGTTCAGAGAGCGGGGAAGGCCAGGGCTTCCAGTCTGATGTTGTATAATCAATGACACTGAAGAGTTTGCCTCATAGTTTAGATTTCTGTAGAATCTACTGGAATCTAATATTTCTCTATTTTTAAAGGATTTGTGTGGTAGAGAAAGTATATGCGAGCTGTGCTCTCGCAGGAGCCAGAAGAGGGCATTGAGTGCCCACCACTCGTCACCTATTCCTTTGAGGCAGGGGCTCTCCCTGAGCTAGGGGCTGGTGTTTCTAGGATAGGCTGGAAGCTAGCAAACCCCAGTGATTCTCCTGTCTCTGCCCTGCTTGGAGTTGGGGTTACAGGCATGCATAGAATGCTTGACTTGTTACGTGGGTACTGGGATCCAAACTTGAGTCCTCATGATTGTGCAACTCTCAACTGGTAAGCCATCTCTCCAGCTCTGAATAAGTCTACCAAACAGCAGGCGTAGGACTGGTTGTGCTATCCCTGTCACAGGCTGTTCCACTGTGGGCACAATAAAAATGGAACTCCCTCGGAGGTTAGGTGTGGTCTGTCACTTTTGAAGACAGTGAGCAGGGGTCTCTTACCCAGGATTTTTCCTGGCACGCCACCTCCCTTCTTTATGCAAAGGTTTGGTGAAAACAAGTTATTTCTTTAATACACTCAAAACATTTATGGGAGAGCCTCCACTAATCTCCCCAGGGCATCACGGTGGAATAATAAAAGCCCAGGATCTGGAATTCACTTTGCTTCCCAACTTCTCCATATGTTAAAACCTCAAGGAGGCTGATTCGGAAGTGAAGTTTTCGTGTGCTGACTGGTGACCTCTTATTTATTTCCTTTTTCTTACTTTTTTTTCCCCCAAATCAGAGTTTTCACAGGACTTCATCTAATTTTTCCAGCTTTTTTGGTATAAACCATCTGTGCTCATTTTGCAGAGTCGCTTTAGGTCATGGGAAAGTTCCATCTTTCCTGAGAAGCACATAGGCAGGCCCTACACACCACCCCTGCTAAACAGAAGGTGGTTTGGCTTGTCTCTAAGGAGCACATATAATATTATAAACTTGTTGTCTATCCATAATAAGGAAAAAAATAGAATGTGCATAGATTTAAATATCTCTGGGACCCCTTGACTTTTACCTCTTTTGTCAAAGTGGTTATAGAAAGTGAAAGCTTTCAAATGCCTTGTACAACTTCAAAATAACTGTTGAAAAGGGCTAGATCATTAAATGCATCATCTTACATGTGTTGCTGCTGTCTCTTGGGTATGGCATGCCCAGTTCTGAATCAAGGCCTGCTAACTTCGCCCCTCTATTTCTCACTAGACAAATTCTTACTTCTTTCAGGATCCTTACCAACCAGGGAACTTTTCATGAAATCTCTAAGCTACCATGCCAGTACTCTTAACTACTGAGCCACCTCTCCAGCCTCTGGCTCATTTTTTGTATTTTTGAGACAGGTTCTCAGTTTGAGTCCAGAATGGCTTTAGACTCATCTCAGTCCTCCTGGAGGTGATTTACAGTCATAAGAACATTTTGAGAGGCATCACCAAGGACTTCTCTTTACTGCCCATTTGCCTCTTGGCTACCACCCCTTAGAACGCTGATGTGTGTTTCTGTCAGTAATTCTCACACATAGTCATAGTGCATAGTACTGTGTTTCAAGAGGACATTTCATGCAAGTATATAATGTACTTTGACTGTGGCCCTCCCTCCTTTACCCTCCCCACTCCATTACCCCTCTACCCTTCCTCTCCTTAGTCCTCTTGTTTCCTTAGATGGCTTCCCTTCGATTTTCATGTCATAGACACATGTATGACTTTATAAAATCCAGGATTCAATGGGAGCAAACATCTGATACTTGTCTGACTTAATTTGCCAAATGTAATTATATCCAGTTTCAACCATTTTCCTGCAAATGATTTAATTCTTTATGGCTAACTAAAATTCCATCGTGTATACATATGCATTTTCCTGTGTAGACAGACACTTAAGTATTGTGAATACCATCAATGTGCAAGTATCTTATATGTTGACTCAGAAACCCTTAGGTAAATGCCCAGAAATCACATGAATATTAATCCTAAGATTTTTTTCCCCTTTGAGACATTAACTCTAGCCCAGACTGGCCTTAAACTCCCTATGTAGCCAAGGATGACCCTGAACTTCTGATCTTCCTACCTCCTCCTCTCTGGTGCTGGAATCACGGGTGTGCACCACCATGCCCAGTTGATGCTGTGCTTGGAATTAAATCCAGGGCTACACAGAGGCCAGCCACGCTACCAACTGAGCTCCATCCTCTTCCCATTCCTAAGACTTTTTGGCACATTGGTGGCTCTTTAAGAACTGTGTTCAACAAATTTTTGTATTTGAATGAAGATTGAAATTTTATCACATAAAAATGGCCATATAAACCAGGCGTGGTGGCACACACCTTTCCTTCCAGCTCTTGGGAAGCAGAGGTGGGCAGTCTCTGTGAGTTCAAGGCCAGCCTGGTCTACATAGTGAGTTCCAGGACAGCTGGGGCTACAGGGAGACCCTGTCTCAAAAAGACCCCCCCCAAATGGCCCTATTTGTAAGGCTGCTATAAACAGCAAAAAAAGTAGTTTACCCTCATCTAACCCTAATCTATTGTTCTTGGGTTCCATTCAGTTCTTTGGATGTTTTTTCCTTTTCCTGTCTAGATGCATGTGTTCCTATTTCTGGTGGGAATTCTTGCTAAGTCATATGTGTCTTTTTCTTCCTTTGGGACTTACATTATCCCAGAATCATCTTTTCTGTCTCTTTTTTTTCCTCCCATAAATTCTACTTCTCAGATGACAGTATCCGTGTTTCGTTTTACAAACATTTGAATGAATTCTCTCTCTTTTTTCCTTTGGAAATATGCATTGTTAGTTGACTAGAATTTCCATTTTTAGTAATCCACAAGGTGATCATCCAAAGCCTGTGCAGACAGAGGACCTTTACACCCAGAGCAACTACAAGAAGTATAACCTTATTTTCCAAAACTGTTCACAGAGAACAGCATCTTCATGTTAGAAAAACAATCAGTTAGTTTTGAGTGGTTTTGAAGGCTTTCTGCGCTTACAGAAGGAGAATCTTCTTCTTTCCTTTTCGAAACAGGGTCTCACATAGTCCAGGTTGGCCTCAAACTCACTACATAACCAAAGATGACCTTGAACAACTGATCCTTTACTTCCCAAGTGCTGTGACTATAGGTGTATTTTCTTAATTCCTATTTTATGTCCTTATTGTTATCAGAATAATGATTTCCTGATAAATCAAAAATATGTAAATATCAATGGCTACATGTATCTTGGAAGTTTTGTGCGCAGTCATGTTTCCTGTTTATGAGTTCATTACAGCCTTCAGAAATATCTTTCATCTTCTTTGACCACATAGGAAAAGAATAGGCCTCACTATCTGCCCTTAACTTCTTTCAAGAAGACTAGGTTAGATAGTTAAGAAATCATTAGGGACATGAGAAGACATTAGGGCATCAACTGAGATTCTTTATTTTAATTTCAGCAGAAGCTGCAAAATTTAAAAAAATGTTACGTGGGGAATGGAGAGCTGGCTCAGGAGTTAAGTGAGCTGACTGTTCTTGCAGAAGACTGTCACATGGCTAACAACGTTGGTAAGTCCGGTGCCAGAGACTCCAACACCCTCTTTTGTCCTCCTTGGTCACTGCAGGTCACAGATGCACCTACATATATTCAGGCAATACACACATACACATAAAATAAAAATGTTCTAAATGTTATGTGCGTTGAGTAAATTATAGACATGGACATTTTAGCTTGAACATATTCTGGAAACAAAGGTGGGCTACCCAGAGCCATTCATTTTCACCTATCCACTTTGGAGAGCTGTCAAAGTGGATGCGTGGCGGAATTTGGAGCCATTTTCCACTGGGAACACTGATGTAAGGTTTCCTGGGAATGATGTGTGTTTTGGAACCTGAGTTCATGTGTATCTTCTGTGGTTTGTTAAATGATAGCTTCCACTGTTTAGGGAGAGAACAGCTTCCTTCAGAAAGCAGACTGCTGTCTTAAAGACTTAATTGTTTTTTTTTTTTAGAAAAGTATGTTTTACATTTATTTATTTATCTCCAAATCCATTCATATTTTCCATGGAACAAGAATCTGGGTCATCAACTCAGTGTGAATGAATGAGGGAAATGACTAGAGTTGCCTGGCAGCACGAAGGGACCATTTGAGGTTAAGAATCATAAAAGTGTGCCCAGTGCTGATGGCTGAGGGTATTCAGCTAAGTTTGGAGTTTTCCAGAGGGTATGTGGTAGGAGGCAAGAAAACTGTGAAAGATTCAGATTATACTGAATGCAAGAAATTCTACTGGCAGATACAAGAGTCTAAGCTAGAAAAGACAGTGGTGGGTTAAGAACATAAAGAGGTGATAGATGAACCAGAGGTCCATCAAAGTAAAATAATTATTACAGTAAGCTACAGAAGGAATGATCTAGGAAGATAAGATGTAGTGAGCTTGAACTTGAGGTTGGGGGATGGTGTGATTATTGGTAAAACACACAGAAGCATAACCATCAAGACTTGACTTAAGTAGTGAAGGCAAAGTATGAAAGGTATTAGAAGGGTTGAATACTTGGATGTGGAACTTCCCAAGAATTTTGGGAGTAATTGTTCTAGCATGATCATGGTTAAAAGGAATGGAGGGACAGGCGGGGAGGACCTCAGATGTCTAGAAGAAACAGGGATAGTCGATAATACAATCCAGTGGCAGGAGCAGGCACTTTGGAGAGTCAGCCCAGAGAAGCCTAAACAATTCTCAGAACCGTGGTTCCCAAGCTTTACTGAACTTTAGAATCACCTGGGGAGCCTTGAAACACATGGATTCCCAGTTCCCAGCCTGAACCCACTAAATCAGAATGTCAGTGGGTGGAGCCCAGCATGGGAAGTGTTCTTAAGGTCCCTAGATGATTTAGTGTCATCCAAGTTTGAGAACTGCTGTCACAGAGTCAACCTATACCATACCATTTGGTGAGAATTAAAGTAGGACAAGTTGATCTTGGCTGGGAAGCAGATTTCTAGAAGTATCCTTGTATAAATGGGGACAGGAAATGAAAACAACTTTGAGACCAATAACAAAAACAGCTGCTGGAACTCAGCCGGAAATGGAGAAGTTGTTGTGATAAGAAAGTAGACAATTCGAGAATGAGACAGTGAGCGCCAGGTCAGACAATTGCTTTCATGGCCATAGGGCTTTGTGCCAGATCCCTAACTGTATCCTCAGTCTCCTCAGTTGTAAAATAAGGTCAAGATATATATATATATGTGTGTGTGTGTGTGTGTGTATGTGTGTATACATTATATATGTCTCAATTATTGGCACAATACAAACATCCTTGGAAGAATGCTCTAAATAAATGTAAATTCTTCCATTGAAAACATTTTATGTCTTCCCCATGGATGCTCATGTAAATCTCTTTTTAAATAATATTTTGGCATATTTTCTCATTTATTCATCAGTAACATGTACATATAAATATATCAATAACACACAAACATAATATACACATAAACAGATGCATGTATTGATAGGTGTTCCTCAACTTCCAGATAAACCCACTGTAAGCTGAAAATATAAATGAAAAAATGCATTTAATCACGTAAGTTGGTGAACACACTATCTCACCAACACGGGTCACTGTATAGTGTGCTGGTTGCTTCCTGTGATCACATGACTGACGTGGACACTGCTCTGGCTGTTCAGAATTGTTGGTCTATGTAACCCTATATATTGCTAGTTAGATAGGCGAAAGATCAAAATTCAGCATGTGGAGCATGGTTTCTACTGACAGTGTATGGTTTCTATGCCATTGTAAAGCTGGAAAACTTTAACATTAGGGACCATCTGTGCCCACATTCAAAAGAGGTCACAGGACAGCAAGTAGCATTCTTGGCATGTACAACACTTGACAGGGTAATATCAGATTAATGTCTTTTCTCTTACAGCCACTGTATGAATCAGGCTTGGTGGCTCCCACTTGTAATCCTAGCATTTAAGAGGCAGAGGCAGGAGACTTGCTGTGAGTCTATAGAATGAGATCCTGTCTCAAATAAACAACAGCAAAGTCATTACATGATACAATATTGCTGTATAAAGCACTTCCAAATGACCTGGCCTTATGAGAAGATTGTATCTGTGGAGAGGGGAAATGTAGTCACCTCCGTTGTCCTTTAGAGACAGTGGCACTTGGATCCTTAGTGAGCCGAGCACCAACGTCCCTAAGGGACAAAGGCGGTGACTACAGGAAAAGAAGATGTTTCACTATGGTATTTTGCTTTCCCTCTGTGAATCCTCTTTCCAGAGTTGTTGAGATAATGCATGTACCAACTGGATAAGCCAGTCACTGGCCCCTGATGTTAGTATGCCTTCAGTAAATGCTCATCACTATTTATCACCCATGACCACTTGAATTGTGGTCATTTGTGGTTTTAGAAGTCAGTAATACTCCTAGAAGAATTAGAGACAATGTGTAAGAAATGTAAACATTTCTTAAAATTGTTATTGCATGGTTCTGACAGTTTTCCTGACACTTTGTTTACTCCGGGTTTAAAGTTTGCAAGGACACACTTTTCATTTCCTCTGATAAGAGCCTGGCGGGAAGTAGGCAAACTTGCCCAGTTGAGTGGCTCCGTGAGTGCTCAGTTATTGGAGACCCGAGGATAACCAGGACAGAGACCTACAGAAAGAAATGCTGCTCCTTTCCTCCGGTTTGTAGCACAGTGACCTATTGTTCCTTCTTACAATCTGCTGACAGCTAATCGCAGGGTCAGTTCTGCATATTCTAAAAGCGGACCTCAGTGGTGACAGGCTGCAGGGCTCCAAGTCCACTGCTTTGGGGGTGAAACAAACCTTCCCAAAATATCTTTACTAGCATGGAATCCTGTCACATGATGCTATTAAGCTGCCTATGTGAGAAGAACTCTCCAAAGGTCTCTTCTGTCCTTTCTACTTTGATCTTTCTTTGAGCTAATAAACATATATAAATCCAAGGTTCAATGTTCAAGCCTTGTGAAAGTTCATAAAATTTCAGGTCAGCTAACAGCAATCTATTTGAGCGGTCTCTTGGCACCCTTCTCTACTACTTAACCTGTTCCTGGGGCTGTAAATTAAACAGGCTTTCTGGGGTTTAAACAGCTTGTTTTGAATGTGGTCTTCAATACAATGAACTTGAACAGCAAGATGCTGCTTGAGGGGAAAGGGTGAGTAAGTGTCTTCCTTTATTTTCTTTTTAAAAGATAATTTTTCTTTTTTATTTACGTGTGTGTGTG